>NC_134247.1:31578291-31880166 GCF_965152275.1 Natator depressus
TTATATACACACAGAACGTGAAAAAATGGGTGTTATCATACACACTCACTTCAGATGAGCTATTACCAGCAGTGGGGGGGGGGAAGAAAACCTTTTGTAGTGATAATCAAGGTGGGCCATTTCCAGCAGTTAACAAGAATGTCTGAGGAGCACTGGGGGGTGGGGGTGGGGGAATAAACATGGGGAAATAGTTTTACTTTGTGTAATGACTCATCCATTCCCAGTCTTTATTCAAGCCTAAATTAATTGTATCCAGTTTGCAAATTAACTCCAATTCAGCAGTCTCTCCTTGGAGTCTGTTTTTGAAGTCTTTTTGTTGTAATATAGCAACTTTTAGGTCAGAGATCGAGTGACCAGAGAGATTGAAGTGTTCTCCGACTGGTTTATGAACATTATAATTCTTGTCATCTGATTTGTGTCCATTTATTCTTTTACGTAGAGACTGTCCAGTTTGGCCAATGTACATGGCAGGGGGCATTGCTGGCACATGATGGCATAGATCACATTGGTAGATGTGCAGGTGAACGAGCCTCTGATAGTGTGGCTGATGTGATTAGGCCCTATGATGGTGTTCGCTGAATAGATATGTGGACACAGTTGGCAACGGGCTTTGTTGCAAGGATAGGTTCCTGGGTTAGTGGTTCTGTTGTGTGGTGTGTGGTTGCTGGTGAGTATTTGCTTCAGGTTGGGGGGCTGTCTGTAGTCAAGGACTGGCCTGTCTCCCAAGATTTGTGAGAGTGAAATGGCCCACCTTGATTATCACTACAAAAGGTTTTCTTCCCCCCCCCCCCCACTCTCCTGCTGGTAATAGCTCATCTGAAGTGAGTGTGTATGATAACACCCATTTTTTCACATTCTGTGTGTATATAAATCTCCTCACTGTATTTTCCACTGAATGCATCCGATGAAGTGAGCTGTAGCTCACGAAAGCTTATGCTCAACTAAATTGGTTAGTCTCTAAGGTGCCACAAGTCCTCCTTTTCTTTTTGCTTAGATGAATGGGTCTGTAGTTGCCTGGATCACTTTTTCCCCTCTTGCTTTACTATCATCGGATACTAGATGGGGAGGAAGAGCCTCACCAGCTGTATAAAACCAGCTGGGGGAAGGCTGGGAGCAACAGGTATCAGAATAAGCTAGACCCGGGCTTCTCAAACTTTTGTTTTTGCTGGCCCCACTTTGAAAGTATTTCAGGCTATGACAACCCCCGACCCCCAAACAGTCATAGCAAGTTACTGTACGGACTCATAGAAACATACGCATGGTATTGCCACCCTTACTTCTGGGCTGCTACGGGCGGGGCACTGCCCTCAGAGCTGGGCAGCTGGAGAGGGGCAGCTGTTGTAGCCCTCTTCCCCTCCTGCCCCCCTCCCCTGAGAATATTTTTGTGATCTCTTGACCCCCCCCTCCCCCCGCCATAGCCTTGCAACCCCCTTTTGGGTCAGGACTCCCAGTTGGACAAATGCCGAGCTAGACAATCTCAAACCATGAACTAGTTCCCAGGTGTCTCTGGGCCGATTCTCAGAGGAGGCAGCTCCCAGAATCAGGCCCTCGATGGCTCTCCCAGTGCAGCAGGCCCTGGGTGCAGCGATTGGTTTGAAACAGGAACCCCTGCAAGATGCTCTCTACCTTCAGTTCCTGACCCCTCCAGGGGCCGAGTGCATCTCCCCCATCCTCAGGCAGAGCTCAGAGCAGAGTCAGCAGCAGCAGCCCCTCCCCGGCGAGAGCTCCAAGCGAAGGCAGGGGCCTGGCAGAGAGAGCAGAGGGGCACAGGCAGGTCAGCGGAGGGGTGGAAGGTGGATCCCACCCCAGGAGATTTAACAGAGAGAGGAAAGCGGGGCTGTGAGAGCGCAGAACAGAGATACCCCCCCAGCAAATCCCCCCACCCCAGACATCGAGATCCCGGCCTGGGACTGGGGTTCGCTCCCCAACACTTACTCACGACAGCTGCAGCAAGGGGTCCCTGTGGGGCGGGAGGAGCTTCCACCCCGCTCCGGCTGGCTGGATCTGGAAAGAGAGAGAGAGAACAGGGAGAGGAGAGTGCGGTGAGGAGTTGGTGCCCAGGGGTCCCCCTCCCCCGCTCCTAGCTCTGGACCCCCATTGCAGGGGTATCTGTGGGTGTGTTCAGGGAAGGGCCGGGGGCTCTGCTCCATCAGGCCTGAGAGTGTCAGAGCAAAGTAACTGTAACACTGCTGAGTATTTTCAATGTTGCCTCACCCTGAATGTCACTGATCCCCCAGTTTAGAATGCGTCTCCCCGGCCGCTTCTCTTGCTAATTTGAACCTCAGGGAACACATCAAAGCTCTCTCCTGTCCCCCACAGCTGCTGGGTTTGGGCCACTGCCAGGGCCCTCTACACCGGAGTTAACATCTGGATCCTGGCCAAGCTGGTTCTAGCCCATGTGGCCAACCCCCAGTGACCAAAAATCACAAGTCAGAGCCCCCCAAAACCATCAGATTGGCTTAAACAAGATGAGATTTTGAAAACAACTGTGGGTTCTGTTCTTGATCTCCTGGTGGTGGAGCCTTTAGGGGTCACCTTTTCAAGCTTTTCTCCCCATCCAGGAGGGCTAGAACAAGAAAAACTTCTGACAAAAATGGCCAACCCCGCCAAAATCTTCTACCAGAATCAGAAAAAATTAGTCCAGAATGATTGAAAACAGAACAATTTTTGGTTTTTGAATTTTCCAAGAAGACAGTGAATGTTTTTTATTAAAGACGACACTTTCCACAAAAGGTTGCCTTGAATCAAACACCCAATTTTTCTGAAAAAAAAAAAAAATTAATTGAACCATTTCAGTGGTTCTCAAACTTTTGTCCTGGTGACCCCTTCCACACATCAAGCCTCTGAGTGCAACCCCCCGTTATAAATTATTAAACCACTTTAATATATTTAACACTGTTATAATGGCTGGGGATGAAGCAGGGTTTGGGGGTGGAGGCTGACAGCTCATGACCCCCACATAATAACCTCACGACCCCCAGTTTGAGGACCCCTGGACTACACTGAGCATGCCCAGAAAGAGAGCCAGAGGGTTGAAAGGCCGCTGGGATGGACAAGACTTGTGGGGCTCTGAGAGACAGTCCCCCCCCGCCACCCCGCAGCAGTGTGAATTCAGCTCCAACCAGGGGCAGGAATCTGAAATCAGTTAAACAGCAGAGACTTCATGCAGGCAGAGGTCCGGCTTGCCAGGCAGGGACAGCTCCTTCCCTTTTAGAACGTGGGCATCAGCAAAACTCAAGCATCAGAAACCTGGGAATTAGAGGCGAGGGACAGAGGGCCCCCCCGCCCCCCAGCCCGGAGAGGGGGAAGGGGAGGGGAGAGGGGGGACAGAGGCCCCCCCCAGCTCGAAGAGGGGGAGGGGACCCCTTAGGGGGAGCGGTCGCCAAACGGCGATGCCCAGCCCATGAGTTGGGGTTCCGGCGGGGGGGGGGGCTCTGGAGGGGGGGTTCCAGCCCCTGCCCCCCAGTGTCCCGGAGCTCCCCCAGCGAGCCCGGCGTGGGTTGCACGTTTCTCACCGGCTCAAGACCCTGAGGGGAAAAGGACCCTGCCAGATTTACTTGGGGGTGGGTCTTTTGCTCATGGGTTGTGTTATGAATCCCGTGGGTGGTGTTTCCCCAGCATAATGCCGCATTGTTTCCCTCCTTTATTAAAAGGCTTTTGCTACACTCAGACTCTGTGCTTGCGAGAGGGGAAGTATTGCCTCTTGGAGGCACCCGGGGGTGGTTTGTAATTGTCCCAGGTCTCTGGGTGGGGGCTCGAGCTGGTTTTGTATTGCGTTATTGAAACCCCTAGATACTCAACCTGGCCCTTGTTGCTGCTAACTCTGACGTGCAGAAGGGTTACAGTTACATAGGAATTAGATACAGTGCTCCTGTCAGCTAATTTCCAAGTTATCTGCAAAAAAAACCCTAGATTTTTCAGATGCCTAAGTAGTACCTGTTAAAGTTGCCCCCCCACCTGAAATGGCACCCCAGCACCCCCCCCCCCAGCATGTACTGAGAGTTGGTCAGTCCCTGTCCCAACACATAACATCCCCCCCATGTATCTCTACTTTTCTCCAGCTCCCTCCATCCTACCCCCATTTTCCCTGCACCCCTGGGTCTCTCCCTGCCCCCAGATGTCTATGGGGCTGTCTCTCCGAGGCCCCATTCCGGAGAGAAGCGTGTGGCAGAGTTGAGAATGAATGGCAAGTGATAGTTACATTCCACAATTTTCCAGGGAAACTTTGTTCCCTTGGGTTTGTGGCTGGCTGCTTCTTGGCTCTGTTCCCAGCACTGACGTGCTCCCTGGGCTGCTTTTCTGGCCCCCCTGGCTGGCATGACCCTGTTCCCCAGCTCAGCTTGGACCCCTGCTTTCTCCTTAGCTCGGCCCCTCTCTCTCTGACCCAGGCAATTCTGGCTCACACAGACAATGGGACCCCCCTGGCCTCCTGACTCCCTGATTAACCTGCCCGCCCTGTCAATCAGGCTGACCTGGCGCATTGGCCTCTCCCCATTTTTCCTGGGGACCGGCAGTCTCAGGGTCCTGATTTCCCATTGACCCTTCCCCTTCCTTTTGGTACTGGCAGCTAGCTAACCCAAACACCCCCACTGAGTTTTAGTAAGTGGCAACAGTCACCTTACATCAGGGAGACTTGTACCCCCAAAGGGAGCAATGTACCCCCAACTTCCTTAAACTGATGTGGCTCTCAGCCACTGTTGTAAAAGCAGGAGGGTTTATTAGCTGTCTGGAACCCAGCATAGAGAGTCCTTGGTTAGAACAGAGAGTTCCGGCATGGTCCATCCGCGTCAACTGAGAGCCCTTTGACCCCTTTGTTGTCCCAGTTCAGGAGAGCGTCCCCGATTCCAGCGACCCCACACTGAACAACCCCCAACGTGGCTCCTCTTCAGCCCTTTGTTTTTGTTCCTGGGCAAACCTTGTCCCCTGGCCTTCCTCCTCAGCCCTTTGTTCTCCAGCTGGTCCCATCCCACTGGTTTCCTGCAGAGGGTGGGCCATCCATGGTCGTTAGTTTCTGCGTGCCAAATGTCTGGGCAATTGGAGTGGCCATCGTCTTCTGGGGGTCTCCATGGGCATGGGGCCCCAGGGCCCAGGCATCTAGGCGTCGGCCACGTCTGTATCTCTGGGTCTCTACAGAGGATAAACAACCTTTTCCCACCACCTACTTAACCATGCAGCACATAGGGGAAACTGAGGCACATAGTATTCATACAAAATAGTACAGAAAATTCCCACTCTGTCACAGTTCCAACCCTCCCCCAGTCTGTGCCCGGGGCAGAGAGGCCCTTCTTTGCCCCTTCTCCCCCGTCCCACCAGTCTCTGCCCCTGCTCGCCCAAGGATTGCAGTGGCTCTCAACTTTTCCATACTACTGTACCCCTTTCAGGACTCTGATTTACAGACCCCAAGTTACACCTCACTTAAAAAACATTCGCTTACAAAAGTGTCACACAGCCACTATTACGGAAAAATTGCTGACTCTCTCGTCGTTACCATATAATTATAAAATAAATCAGCTGGAAATGTACATGTCGGTGTACACTCCATAGAGCAAGGTGAAGACGTCACTGTCTGGAATGTTGGTTTGCACTGATGTCACCGGTGCTTTTAGGCAGCCCCTTGTAAAACTAGGCCATTAGCAAGATGAGCAGAGGCGGAGGAGGGTTTCCTGGGGCCCTGGGCCAGAGCAAGTGGACCCTCCTCCCCCTGCGGGGCGCCCGCCCCTTGTCCAATCAGAAGCAATATGCTAATAAGGCGTAGGATCTCCCCCGCGCTGTGTAGTTTCATTCTCCTCGCAGCTGGCTTTTTCGGGCGCTTTCCCTTGCCCGAGCCATGGGGGAAGACATGATGTGTGTGAAGGGGGGAGTTGGGGCTCCCCGCTCAGCTAATGCGCAGAGAGGGGGAGATGGAGCAGGGACCTGCCTTGCAAAGAATGCTGCAGCCATGGAGTCCCTGGAGGAGGTAAGCTGTGATCTTCCTCCAGAGCAGTGCCCTGGGAACCTGACTCCCACCCCGGCTCTGCAATGGGGGACTGGGGTTGGGGTGGAGACGGGGGGTTATTCTGAAGATCCCGGTGTCATCGCAGCTCTGTGATTATTGTTACAGCCCCCACAGGCAGGCTGCAGGGCCCCGCAATGTCTGTGAATGACGTACGATTTGTACTGCAGCCGCTGTTGAATTGTGTGTCCATTCTTCGGCCACAAACTGAGCTTGAAGATTTTCGTTTCCCCCAAAGTGAGGTGTTGGGTTAAGGGGAGACTGGGGGGGGGGGTTCCAGGAAATGAACAGGAGCTTTTCGACGTGCCAGAAAACCCAGTAAAACACCCAGAATTGCTCCCAAGTCGGCGAGACGTCCTGCCTGTCAGAAAGGGCTCCTGTTCTCCGGCAAATCCTCCCTTCGGGGGACAAACCGACCCCGTGTGCAGACGCCACTTCTCCCTTCCCGAGGAGCCTGGCCCAGAGTGCGGCGCGCATCGCTTGGCCTCCTGCCCCGCTCCCTCCAACCTCTGGGGTCCCATGCTCCTGGCCGGGGGCGGGGGTGTTACGGCAGCTGGCGGGGGGCAGGCTCCTGGGGGACAGGGGAGCCGGGGTCTTTGCAGGAGCCTTGGCGAGAGAAGCTCACCCCTGAGCAACCCGACAGCTGCGCTCGCCCCTCGGGGGCTGCGAGCAGGAGCTGCGAACAGGCCGCGTGGCCGGGGAGCTCTCCGGGGGAAGGGCAGACGGTGTCTGACCCTGCATTGGCCTGGCTGGGGCGGGCGGGCTCGCTCTGCTCGTAACTCCAGCAGGAGAACAATGGTCCGCCGCCAGGGTGATGTTTAAGTTGAGGGGGGGGGCGGGGGGAGAGACACCTTTAAATCTGCTTGAACGCTCTGGGTGCCGTTGTGATGCGCTGTCACCCCCAGCGCCCCTGTCTTCTTTCACTTCGTCTCTCCCAGGCGGTGGGTGCAAGACCCAGGCTGTGGCTGCCTTTGTCTGTGCCCCGATGGCCGGGTTCCTCTCCCTTCTCGGGGGCAGCGGCGTTGTGGCCGGGCTGGGCCCGGAATGTGAGAGAGACAAGGCGGGGAGCTGACAGCTTTTCTTGGACCAACTTCTGGCGGTGAAAGGTACAAACTCTGGAGCTCCACAGAGCTCTTCTTCGGGTTTCCTCTGATGGCCTCCCCCAGCCCTGAAGACGAGCTCTGTGGAGCTCCGAGTTTGTATCTTCCACCAGTGGAAGTTAGTCCAGGAACAGGAATTACCCAGCTGGTCTCTCTCTTGCCTTGTTGCCGTCCTCCTCTTTCTCTCCACCCGTTTCACATCAGATGTTCAGGCTGGGAGCTCTTTGTGGCAGAGATTGTCTTACTATCTGTGCGCAGCATCCCTAGACCAACCCCTAACCCGATCCAGGACAGGAACCTCTCAGCTCCACCCTATTTCTTTCCACTGCAGTCCTGCCTCAGGGATGGAGGCCCCATTGTGCCAGATGCCATCAAAAACACATCACAGAAAGACAATCCTTTCCCCAGGGAGCGTGCAGGCGAAGCACAATAAGTAATTCTCAGCCGTTTGTGCAGAGGAGCAGCAGTGACCTCTAGTGGGAAGAGGAATTCCCATTGCTGGAGCACAGACAATCATAACAATAGTGTAATAAAGAATACAACTGCTCTAGAGGTTGGATCCCAAAGTGCTTTACCAACCAGGTCGTACTCATGGGAATCCTTTCCCCCCACTACTGACATGCAGCCACCTCTGGAGTGAAACTCCACAACTGTTCAGCAGCACACAACACGGGCAGACGATGTCTTAGGGGAATGGTTGAAGCAGAATCCACTCACCTATTGGAATTTCACAGGGCATTTGAGGGAGGCAAATTGTAGTCCCCCGAACTGTCATTTGAACCGACTCAGATCTCCCCCATTAAAGAAGAGCCATAGGATTTGTAATGACCATAATGGGACCTTGCTTTTAACTCCCAGCTGAATCCTGACACCAGCAGAGGTACAGCGCCCGCAGCTGCCAGGTTGAGTCTCTGGGTTCAGTACTGCCTTAGTCAGGGGTGTCATCCTTCTTATTTATTTCAACACTGAGTTTCCCTTGAGGTTTCCCATTGGGAAACAGCCTGGGTCTGACTCTGTTCAGCTTTTATAAGCTCACACGGTCAAACCTCAAGGAATTACATTTGAATGCACCAAGCCAGAGATTTCATAGAATCATAGAATCATAGAATATCAGGGTTGGAAGGGACCCCAGAAGGTCATCTAGTCCAACCCCCAATCTCCCAGCCAGTAATTCCTACATCGAGCCCAGAACTTGTGACTGAGTTAGAGCAGATCATTCGTAAGAGAGCAACTCCGTGTAAAGACTTGGAGTGAATTCTCTCCTCTCTGGCCTCCCAGCACCTTGCTTTCCTGACCTACAGCGTGCCTGGCTGTTTGAGTGCTGACCCTGAGAAAAGCCCTCACTACTACATTGAGCCTGAAGGCTTTTTACTAGGGCTGGCAAGCGATTAAAAAAAATAATCGCGCTTAATCGCACTGTTAAACCATAAGAGAATATCATTTCTTTAAATATTTTTGGATGGTTTCTACATTTTCAAATATATTGATTTCAATTCCAACGGAATACAAAGTGTACGGTGCTCACTTTATATTTTTGGTTACCAATATTTGCACTGTAAAAAACAAAAGAAAGAGAATATTTCAATTCACCTAATACAAGTACTGGAGTGCAATCTCTTTATCATGAAAGTTGAACTTACAAATGTAGCATTATGTGCAAAAAATAACTGCATTCAAAAATAAAACAATGTAAAACTTTCAAGCCTACAAGTCCACTCAGTCCTACTTCAGCCAATCGCTCAGACAAACAAGTTTGCTTACAATTTGCAGGAGATAATGTTGCCCACTTCTTATTTACAATATGACCTGAAAGTGGGAACAGACGTTCGCATGGCACTGTTGTAGCCGGCATCACAAGATATTTATGTGCCAGATGCGCTAAAGATTCATATGTCCCTCCATGCTTAAACCACCATTCCGGAGGCCATGCGTCCATGCTGATGAGGGGTTCTGCTCAATAACGATCCATGGCAGAGCAGACCGAGGCATGTTCATTTTCATCATCTGAGTCAGATGCCACCAGCAGAGGGCTGATTTTCTTTTTTGGTGGTTTGGGTTCTGTAGTTTCCGTATCAGAGTGTTGCTCTTTGAAGACATCTGACAGCATGCTCCACACCCTGTCCCGATCAGATTTTGGAAGGGACTTCAGATTCTTAAACCTTGGCTTGAGTGCTGAATCTATCTTTAGAAATCTCACACTGGTACCTTCTTTGCATTTTGTCAAATCTGCTGTGAAAGTGTTCTTTAAATGAACATGTGTTGGGTCATCAGCCGAGACTGCTATAGCATGAACTATAGGGCAGAATGTGGGTAAAACAGAACAGGAGACCTACAATTCTCCCCCAAGGAGTTCAATCACAAATTTAATTAACGCATTTATTTTTTTTAACGAGCATTATCAGCATGGAAGCATGTCCTCTGGAATGGTGGCCGAAGCATGAAGGGAGAGATGAATGTTTAGCATATCTGGCACATAAATACCTTGCAATGCCGGCTACAAAAGTGCCATGCGAATGCCTGTTCTCACTTTCAGGTGACGTCGTAAATAAGAAGGGGGCAGCAGTATCTCCTGTCAATGTAAACAAAACTTGTTTGTCTTAGCGATTGGCTGAACAAGAAGTAGGACTGACTGGACTTGTAGGCTCTAAAGTTTTACATTGTTTCGTTTTTGAGTGCAGTTATGTAAGAAAAAAATCCACATCTGTAAGTTACACTTTCATGATAAAGAGATTGCACGACAGGACTTGTATGAGGTGAATTGAAAAATACTATTTCTTTTATCATTTTTACAGTGCAAATATTTGGAATCAAAAATAATCATGTAAAGTGAGCACTGTGCCCTTTGTGTTCGGTGTTGTAATAGCAATCAATATATTTGCAAATGTAGAAAAACATCCAAAAATATTTAATCAATTTCAATTGGTATTCTATTGTTTAACAGTGAGATTAATCACGATTAATTTTTTTAATCACAGTTGATTTTTTGAGTTAATCACGTGAGTTAACGGCGATTAATTGACAGCCCTGCTTTTTACACAACTGTAGGGGACACTTCAGCAATGTCTAGAACTAGAGCGGATACAGTGTAAGCCTAGTTCATGAAAAACGTGAAAAGAAATGACACTTTGATGTCCTTTGAAGGAAGCAGAAAAGTGAAAGTCCTCCCCCACTTTTCAAATGGAGGGAACTGTTAAGAGTAAATGTTTATTTCCCCTCCAAAAATGAATGAAATCCTCCCTCCCACCCTCAAAACCAGTATTTCCATTTTAAGTCCACTCCCCCATCAAAAAGTGAAAAATGGCAATCAGAATAAAAACTTTCATTTGGGTCCAAATGGCATTTTCCATTAAAAAACAACTTTGAACAAGAGTTTTCATCCAGCTGTAGTTTGAAGGTTCAGAATTAATGACACCTCAGTTCTCATCTCTCCCTCCAGAGGGATCCGGGTGCAAACTCTGCTCCAGGGACTGGCTGCTGCACGGGGACAAGTGCTACTGGCTGTCTAAGGAGCGTAAAGACTGGACTGGGAGCCGTGACGACTGCTCGGGGAAGAGCTCTCGCATGCTCGTGACCCAGAACCGGGAGGAGAAGGTAACATCAAATACAGGCTCATCCAACTCCAGCTGGAGAAAGACGTGTGTCACTAGTTACAATCCCAGTGTAGCCTGACTCTACCCCCCACCCCCACCCCAATCAAACTGCACACTGGGGTGTTTTCTCCCCTTCTGGGGCTCTGGCTTATTAACATACAGTTCAGAACAAGAACCCTACAGCTTTCCCACCCCAGACTGCCCAGCTGGCTCCTGTAGGCGTTTCACTCCCAGGCCCTCTGTCTGAGAGCTCAGCGGAGCCCTTCTGCATAGAGCTACTCACACAAACCTCCTACCCCATCAAATCTCTCCCTGCCCAGACTGGCTGCCCTTGTAGCCCCACCAGGCCTGGCTCCTGGTCACCTGCTTCCATCACCTTTGCCTCTGAGTCCAGGGGCACCTAGTCACAGGTGAGGCTCAACCCAGGACTCCCTTAAAGGGCCAGCTCACCCTGTGCCACCAAGGACTGGTGCTGATGTTACCATGTCTGCATAGAGAGAGCCACGTTTACCTGCACTGGGACCCTGCCCACCCAGGGGAGAGGGTGAACTAACTCAGGGGCTGGTGGGGTCTCCTGCTGGCATTATGGGCAGAGCTACTGAAGGAGAGAGCAGGCACTTCATGGGATCACTAAGGGAATTCTAGCATGTTACAGGATACTCATCCCCACCCCCTCTGCTTTGCCCATCACAGGATTTCATACAAGATGTTGTACAAGATGCAAACCACATCTGGATTGGCCTTAAAGTGACACCCCCAGGGGGGAAATGGACCTGGGTGGACGGTTCCCCATTAGATCCAGTGCGGTGAGTGCTGCTTGACGTTTACTCTTTGAGATGTTTGGGGAAAGCTCCCATTGTATAACTTGCTCGTGTTAAATGTCCAGCGTCTGTCTGAGGCCTGGTCTACACTGAAAAGTCTTCCCAGCGTAACTACGTGGGCTAAGGGTATTTCCCTAACAGAGGGGTGCCAGCAAAGGCCCTGGTGTAACGGCAGTTCTACCAATAGCTCTGTGTGTAGAGCAGTGTAGCTTAGGGGGATCGGGGAGCTGGCATAAGCGATAGCGGTAGAAGCAGTTGTATATGGATATAACTGTACTTATCCTGAGGGGACCCAGCTATTTTCCTCTTTCCATGGTGAAAACTGAGCATTTATTCCTGTTGTTTCCTATCTTTTAACCAGTTACTGATCCATGAGAGGACCTTCCCCCTTATCCCATGACAGCTTCCTTTGCTTAAAAGCCTTTGGTGAGGGACCTTATATTTTCCTACTTCTAATGTACTTAATTTTTTTAGGTTTTGCATCTTTAGGAAGTTGCTTCTCAAACTCTTCCTTGGCCTGCCTCCTTATACTTTACAATTTACTTGCTGGAGTTTGTGCTCCGTCCTAGTTTCCTCATTAGGTTTAGACTTCCAGTTTTTCAAGGATGCTTTTTGCCTCTAATGGCCTCCATTACTCTGCTGTTTAGCCAGGATAGCATTTTTTTGCTCCTCCTCCTGTCTTTTTTTATTTGGGGTACACACTTAGCCCTGGTCTACACTGGGTGTGTGTGTGTGCGGGGGGATCGACCTAAGATATGCAACTTCAGCTAGGAGACTAGCATAGCTGAAGTGGACGTATCTAGCTCGACTAACCTTGGCATCTTCACGGCACTCCCCCCTCCACTCCGCCTGCACCTCTCGCGGCGCTGGAGTGCCGGAGTCGACGGGAGAGCGCTCAGGGTTCGATTTATCGCGTCTAGACTAGACGTGATAAATTGACCCCCAATAGATAGATCGCTACCTGCATTTCCGGCGGGTAGTGTAGACCTGCCCTTAGACCCGGTCTACATTACAGACTTATGACGGTATAACTATGCTGCTCAAGGGTGTGAAAAATCCACCCCCCAAGCGATGCAGGTATCCTGACCTCACCCCCAGTGTAGACAGCGCTACGTTGAGGGGAGCGCTTCTCCTGTCACCATAGCTATGGCCCTTGGGGAGGGGGATTGGCTCTGCTGATGGGAGAAGCTCTCTGGTCAGCGTAGGTAGCGTCTTCACTGCAGCGCTGTGAGTGTAGACAAGCCCCTCGTCTGAGCCTCTCATGCTGTTTTTAAGTCGTGTCTGTGATACTAGGAGACATTTGACCCTGGTGACAGCTCTGTGCAATTTCCATCCAACAAGCATCCACATGGTTTTGTGGTTCCCCTTTTAGAAGTGAAATGTGGGGGCTAGAAATCATCTCTCTGCATCATGCCCCGAGGTGACAGTTAGTCTGTCTGCTCCAATCACTCTTCATCCCGAGTCTGGAACAGGGTTAACAGGAGAGAATAAGGGACCCCCACCACCACCACCTCAGACTGTCCGCTAGCTCAGTGGCGTGAGCCTCCTCCTAAGAGGTGAGAGACGCCTGTTCAAATCCCTTCTCCTACCCAGCTACAAGGGGGACTTGAGTTGGGGTCTCCTACTTTCCAGGTGAGTGCCAGAACCCCTGGGCTAAATGTTACCAGGAAGCGCTTGCTCCTCTCTGGTTTCAAAGTAGCAGCCGTGTTAGTCTGTATGCGCAAAAAGAAAAGGAGGACTTGTGGCACCTTAGAGACTAACCAATTTAGTTGAGCATAAGCTTTCGTGAGCTACAGCTCACTTCATCGGCTGCATTCATCGGCTGCATGCTCCTCGCTGCCAGTCTGTGGACGCTCACCTGTGGGGCCCAAGCTGGTACGGGTCCTTTGAACATGCCCACTGGCTTGGGGCCCCAAGGCAAGTCAGGCGGAGACTGGCTCCTGGATCGTACTGGGGCTTAGGCAGCCAGCAGCCTAGAGGGAGGGAGCAGCACAGGTGCTCGGGGCGCACACAGACGCCTCGTAAACTTTGACTCAGAAAATTGAGGCACCGAGCAAGTTCAGGCGCTTCCAGGGTTTGGTGGCAACTGAGCTGGGGTTTGGTGAATCCCAGGGGGATGCGGTTCTGGGACGGAGGTGTCTGAAGTGGCCATTAGCCTCTTAAGTCTCTTTGTGAATCCAGCCCTAACCGTTCATCGGGACAAGTCCTCAGCTCCCTGCAGCTGTCCCATTACCCAGGTCTCATGGTGCAGGTTTCCTCTCACCCATCAGACTTTGTTTTTAAAGGAAAGCTGAGATGTAGGAGATCAAGGTGGCGCTTCCAATGAACAAGTACTAGGTCACCAACCCCATGGGATTCAGCCTCGTATGGTCCTTGCTCCAGACCCCCTAACTCTGTGGGTCTCAAGCAGGGCTACATGTATCCCTGGGGTACACAGAGGTCTTCCGAGGAGTAGGTCAACTCATCTAGATATTGGCCTAGTTTTACAACGGGCTACATAAAAAGCACTAGCCAAGTCAGTGCAAACTAAAATTTCAGACAGACACTGACTTGTTTACACTGTTCTATACGCTATACACGGATATGTAAGTACAATACTTATTTCCAATGGATTTATTTTATAATTGTGTGGTACAAATGAGAGTCAGCAATTTTTCAGCAATAGTGGCTGTGGCAACATTTGTATTTTTAGGTCTGATTTTCTAAGCAAGTCGTTTTTAAGTCAGGTGAAACTTGGGGTACGCAAGACAAATCAGACTCCTGAAAGGGGTGCAGTGGTCTGGAAAGGTTGAGAGCCACTGCCCTAACTCACCTCACAGCCTGGGACGTCTTCTCGACTGACGCTCTGCAGGAAAGTTAGAGATGAAGGACAACACCAGAGCCCAGCTTCCCATTAGGGGGAGGGGGAGGAAAGACTCACCCCTGGCCCTTTCCTTGTTTCAGGGACCCACAGTGAGACGGACTCTCTCTCACTCTGCAGCTTCTCAGGCTCTGCTGATGGGAACAGCTGCGGGTGGATAAAAGGCAGCCAGGTTCTGTCTGAGACGTGTGCCGCGGAGCTCAAATGGATCTGCCAAAAAGAAGCGGCCGTGATATAAACAGTGCAACTGAGGATCCACATTTGTGTATCTGTAATGTGAAGTACCCCCCTGTTCAGTTTCATGGGTATGGCCCTACCAAATTCACCCATCCAGTTGGTAAATTTCATGGTCATGAGATTTTTAAAAGTCTTTTAAATTTCACAGTTTTAGCTATTTCAATCTGAAATGTCACCCTGTTGTAACTGGGTGGATCCCATCCCAGAAGAGGGTCATGGGGGGGGCGGTCTCAAGGCTATTGGGGGAGGGGTGTCACGGTATTGCTCCCCTTACTTCGGCACTGCTCCTGGCAGTGGTGCTACCTTCAGAACTGGGCTCCCGGCCGGCAGCCACGGAGCTTTCTGCTGCTGGGGGAGGTTCCTGGCGGTGGCTCTGATCTGGCCCTGGGAGCAGCCCATGCAGGGGACGAGGTCCTGTTCCTTCCCAGCCCAGCCCGAACTTGCAGCTAGAGCCTGGCACATGGTAGGAGCCCCTGCCCAGGACACTCCCAGCCCTGCCCCTCCCCCGTTCCAGGGTCCAGCACTCAGAGGTTAAAAGGGCCTGGAGCTGGCGGTTGGCGGGGTTTCCTCCTGACCACCGTCCTCTGGGCAGTTGCCCGCATCACCCACCCATAAGGTTGGCCCTTCCCCCTCTCCCCCCCCCATGCCACCCTCACTTCTGCACTGTTGCTGGCAGCAGTGCTGCCTTCAGAGCTGGGCACCAGACCAGCAGCTGAACTCTGGGCGGTGCTGGGACTCAGGTGCCCCCCCCCGCAGTCACAGTTTGACTTAGTGCTTTTTATGTAGCCTGTCGTAACACAAGGCAAATGTCTCGATGAGTTGATGTGCCCCGTGGAAGACCTCTTTTTAGCCCCAGGGGTACACGAACCGGTGGGTGAGAACCACTGTTCTAAGGCAGCTCCAGCCCTGGTGCTGTCGGGGAGACGTGTCCTCGCGGCCCTGCCTGACGAGTCTTTCTGTTTCAGACCCTCATCGTAACTACAAGAAATGTACAATTGTGCTCACAGTCGCCCTCGCAACCATGTTCTTAGTTCTCATCATTGTCCTGGCAGGTGAGTTCTTACCCTTCCCTTCCCCCTCTCTGCACATCCCATTCCCCCTGGAGCCACCACAGTCAGTCTCTCCTCCTGGCCTGTCTGGCTTCTGCCCCTGGGACAGAGGATTCCTGGGGGATGCTCCTCCAAGACCCTCCTCCTGCTCCCTCCCAGACCCCTGCACCTGGGCACTCTCTGTGTCGGGACTGAAATTAGCTCCCCCCAGCCCATCTCTGAGCACTTTGGGTCCAAGTCACTGTTGCCGGGCCCCAGGCACGGTCACTGATACCCGTGCAGAGTGGGGGTGACTGATGGTGCAGGGCAGCAATGAGCTGGGCCCTCTGCCTGCAGCGTGTCGCCCTGAGGTGCCAGCCTGGCCTTCCTGCATCCCCGGGTGGTGCCCAGTGCTGGGCAGGTGCTGGCGTGTCACTGAAATGAGCCGTGGAATGCAGTACCGACACCTCCCTTAACGCAGTGTGAAACCCACCCATTGGTGACCTCGGCAGGGCAGGGTCTCGTCGCGCTGTTGACGTCCCCGCCTGCACAGACAGCGTGTGCGAGCGCAGATGGCAGCTGTTTGTGGTGTCCGTGAACCTGGCTGGCTGTGCTGGACAGGCCGGGCAGCGGGCGTTCGGTCTCCTGAAGGGAAGGGAGTTTGTTCCCGTCTTCATCTCAACCTGCCTCTCCAGGGAAGCAAAGCGCAGAGCAGGGGGAGGGGGCAGCAGTCCAGGCTAGCAGAACTCCTTGGGATACTAGACCTGGCAAATCATGTTGAAGTTAATCTCCTACCCATTAATTATTGCCCCCCTGCTGGCCCCCTGGTAACTGTCCCCTCCCTCTGCGGCTCTCTGCCCACCCCGTGTTGTAACACTGAGCTTGGGCCCAGCTCTCTGTCCTGGGCTTCCTGGCATAAGCTGCTTGTCAGCTGCATCCCTGTTGAATGTGAACCCAAGAGAGGGAGAGCAGAGTCAGATAACTCCCCTCTGGGGCTGGATTCCCAGCATCCTCCTGGCTCCCTCACGGCCTTTCAGTACCCACCCTGGTTCGAGGTGTCTCAGAAGCCTGGGGCGCAGGAGCTGATCTCCCCCGTTCTCCTCGTTGGCGGGTGGCGGGTCTCCCTCACACCACGTGTCGCTGTCTCATTCTCAGTGTGGAGACCTAAGCTTCCGTCAGCTGAACCGGGGCCCGTTGCTGGATCGGATACCGAGGGAAATGCTACTATTTCTCTGAGGCCGAAAGGAACTGGACCTACAGCCTGACCTACTGCTCTGCGCTCAGCGCCTCCCTGGCTGAGATCAACAGTGAGCAGGAAATGGTGAGAGATGCTCGAATTGCAACGTTCTGGTCTTGGCTCAGCAGCTGCTGCAGGAGAACCTGGGCTCGAGGAGCAGCTCTGAGTAAATGAGCTTCCAGTTGCTGAATGTCAGGCCTGGCTGGCTGGCCCGGGGCACCTCTAGTGTCCGTGTCTGACTGCAGGGATCACTCGCTGTCAGCCCTCTCAAAAGGAGACCGCCCCTCTCGAGGGCAAGGCTGGCTTGAGTGTCTTCTGGGTGGCATCGGGCCAAAGGGGTACTGAGATCCCAGATTGACTTGAAGAGCCAGTGCTCTTGGGTAGCCAGATGAGGATGGGGGGGGGCTCCTCTTAGCCCTGGCCCCTTCTGGCTGAGGATTTGGTGGCTCTTCTCTCATCCCTGGCCCTTCCCAGCATCCCTTATTGAGATCAGCTGGGCTCTTTCCTTCCCCTTCCCCTGTGATGGGGAGGGGAGCTCAGCTGTTCTCTAAGGCGAGGCGAGGTTTGGGATGGGAAAGTTAATACTGAATTACCCAGAGCTGGGCAAGAGGGAGGTGAAAATCCCCAGCCGTTCCCTGAAAACAGAGCCCTTCAGTGTATACCTGTGAGTCTCTGGTGCACAGAGCCTGTGCTCTGACCCCACCTCTCCCTCTGCTGTTTTTAGGCTTTCCTGCTGCGCTATAAAGGCAAATTTGACCACTGGATTGGCCTCCGGAGGGACCCTGGGCAGCTCTGGAAATGGGCCAATGGCACCAAATTCAACAACCTGTAAGTCCTCTGTGAATTCCCTGGGCTTTGGGTCCCTGGCGTCTGAGATAGTGAGTTCAGCCGACTCACCAGTCAGTGCTATGTACTCTGTGTATTAGTGATGGGTGGAAGCAAGTGTTGTCTGCTGGGAGACTGGCCAAAGCTTTCAGATCTGTCTGGCTTTAGTGGGGCCATCTGCGTTAAAGATGCACATCTGATAGTCACAAATGCTGAGTGCCTGGGGCTGCCATGAGAAGTGGGGTACAGTAGAGATGGCCCAGACGACATCCCAAGAGGGATTTCAGTGGGATCTGGGAGGGATCAAATAACCAACCCCCAGTTGAGCCGATAGCAGGGTTTGACCCTGGACCATCAGCACTGAAAGAACGGCAGAGTAGGTCACGCTGGGGGGAGGGGCACTACATGTCCAGGAAAGCATAGAGTAAAGAACAGTAAAAATCTTAAACGAACCCAACTGTATCCTGGCATCTCTAAGAACAGGAATTCCACACTTGAAGAATAAGAATCTAGCAGCAGGAATATACTACTGACCAGGATGGTGACTGTGAAATTCACCGAGATTAGAGAGGCTACAAAAGCAGAAAACCCAATAATAATGGGGGTTTTCAACTATCCCCATATGATTAGAGATATGGAACAGCTTCCATAGGAGGGGAGACGACTAAGGGGGGGATATAGGAGGTCGATAAAATCATGAGTGGCGTCGAGAAAGTGAAGAGGGAAGTGTTATTTACGCCTTCACGTACCGCAAGGCCTAGCGGTCACACAATTAAATGAATAGGCAGCAGGTCTGACACAAACAAAAGGAAGTATTTCTTCACACAACACAGTCAACCTGTGGAGCTTGTTGCCAGGGGATGTTGTGAAGGCCAAGAGTATAACTCTGTTCAAACAAGAAGTAGATAAGTTCACAGAGGATAGCTCGACCAGTTCCTATCAGCCAGGATGGTCAGGGATGCAACCCCATGCTCTGAGTGTCCATATACATCTGACTGCCAGAAGCTGGGTGTGAATGGGATGGATCACTCGATACTGACCCTGTTCTGTTCATTCCCTCGGAAGCACCTACCGCTGGCCAGTATCGCAGGACAGGACACTGGGCTAGATGGACCATTGGTCTCACCCATGTGGCCAGTCTTGTGTACTTACAGCTGAATGGTGTTTTTAAAAAAGCCCTTTGCGATTGATGGGAAGCTGGAAAATGTGCCCAGAGGAGGCTTAGGAAACAAGTCACTTGATGACCTGTTGTTTGATCCCAGTCAGATATTTTCACATATTCCAGCAAGGATGCCCTAATGTAGGCAGCAGTCTGTCTTTGTGATTGCATCATGAGCCCATCTGTTAGCAGGCCTGTTTGGGGTCTGTCCACACCACAGCTGGCACCATGCCACTGCAGAGAAACTAAATGAATTCTTTGCAGCAGTCTTCATGGCTGAGCATGTGAGGGAGATTCCCAAACCTGAGCCATCCTTTTTAGGTGACAAATCTGAGGAACTGTCCCAGATTGAGATGTCATTAGAGGAGGTTTTGGAACAAATTGAGAAACTAAACAGTAACAAGTCACCAGGACCAGGAACTCAAAGGTGAAATTGCAGGACTACTAACTGTAGTCTGTAACCTATCATTGAAATCCGCTTCTGTACCCGATGACTGGAGGATAGCTACTGTGACGCCAGTTTACCTGAACTGGGTAAACAGGCATCTCAGTGGGGTGTTAACCCTGAAATCTGCCACCCTGCGGGTGCCCACCCCAGCAGAAGGCTCTGGGTGCATCATTGCCATCCCATCAGAGCTCTTCTGGGGTGATGCTGGTGGGGGAGCCACCCACAGCCATCTGCTCAGGTGGCTTTGGGCTGGGCTCTCCCTTCTCTGGGACAGATCTCACCCCGAGCCAGAGGCTGGTGGCCTGAGGGCAGGGAGATCCCGGCCTGCCCAAAGAGTAGTGCTGGGCCTCCTCCCAGCCCAGCACATGGCTACTGTGAGAGGCCAGGATGGGACCATGGGGGAGGATTTGCCTGTGGGCCTGGATCCCACCCTGTTCCCAGGTGGGAAGCGCTGGCCTCCAGCTCTCACGGGAAGCTCTGTGTGAGTGGCTGGGGTCACCCCATGGCCGCTGGGTTTGTGCTGCTGGCATTTCACTCCAGCCACCCCCTGCAATACAGCCTGTACTGACAGGCCTCTGGCCTGAGAGCTGATGTAAACTGTCCAGGGAGACCTGGACCCAGCTCTTCTGTGAGGCGTTACTGCTACTCCTCGCCACGCTGAGAGTCACCTGGAACCTGTGCCCGGGGCAGTTTGGGTGGGTTGGGCCTGCAGGGGCCCATCCAGACCCAGCTGGGTGTGTGGTGGGGGGGAGAGTAGGACCTGGGTTAATGCCCACCCAGCATAAATGGTCCATGGAGGTCAGTTGATCTTCAAACCTTTCCTGGCCTTGCTGCCCCACTGCCCCCTTTCTAGCTGGGGCCTGTGGCAGGTGCAGGAAGGGGAATCGTGAGGGGCTGTGAGTGCAGCAGCTCCCTGCACTGTGCGAGAGCGTCTCTCCCTGCCTGTGACTGATGGGAAATGTCCAACTCCTACCTGACACCAGCTCCCTGGCTTCTCTCTTGCAGGTTTCCAATAGGAGAAGGAGGAGACCGCGCGTATCTGAATGGTGTGAGTGCGGTCAGCAGCTTGCGATGCGCCAGTGAGATACCCTGGATCTGCACCAAACCCGACGCATTTACACAGGCACAGGAGGCTGCCGTGGAAGGGGCTGGTAACAACAGTATTATAGAATCTAGCCCTGGAAAAGCCTGACTGTGATTTCTTGTGACCATCACATCTGAGCAATTCCAGAATATCAGGGAATGCTCTGCGCATCACTGGGTTACTTCCCTGTCTGGCCATCTGTGTATTGTGTGCCTGATGTTGGATGTCTCTTTGCACACTGAGCCAGGTGCAAAATTAGATTGCAAAATCCACAGAAAAGGAAATCTACAGGAAGAAACTTACAGCACGGGGCTGTGTGTGTGTCCATCTGTGGTGTTTAAGCATAAAGACAAAGGATCGGTCTGATCTCTCTCGGTGTGCAGAGACATACTGGATCCTTCCCCTCGGAGACAAACTGACGGTATGCATGTCTCCTAAAAGAAGGGTCCGAGCCTGCCTGGCTGTAAAGTGCTGCAAGGATTTCGGGTGAGCTGTACTTGGTTAGACAGGAGAATACCTTGTTAGTTCAGTCTAGGCTCTAGAACGCATGTTATGACTTTGTTATATGTAACCATTTGTTTCCAACACTTTCACTCGACTCTTGGCTTTGTTGAACTGAGGCGTGATTTCGCTGTGAGCCTATGGCAGCGCTGTGTGTTACGTGGAGCAGTGATCTGAGCTGGAGCTGGTAAGCTGGGGCCGAGGATGTGACTGTTCCTTTGGAAACAGTGAATCTGTGAATACTACCGGTGCCCAGGGGACCAGGGACTGGATGCTCCAGACAGATTCTCAAAGGACTTGAGGGCAGAGTGGGCCTATTGCTACCCTGCAGTGACGGCAGGCCCAGCAGCGAGTGCGTGTGGCCAGTGGAGTTGGGGAGCTGACCCCTGGCAGGCACAGACAAGGCTCCCTCAGGCAAAGGGCAGGTGGTGGCGAGGTGCCTCCCAGCCCCGGGTACCCGGGTACATTGCAGGGTATTAACTTACTGCAGGTTTGGGGCAGTTAAAAATTACACCCCAAGGCCCCAGCCCAGTGAGGAGGACCGAGGAGAAGAACTGTGACTGCGAGGGGCACCTGAGTCCCAGCACCGCCCAGAGTTCCGCTCTACTAGCTAAAAGTTCTAAGACTCCATTCCTGGTCTATCCCCGGCAAAGACAGAATATAGACAGACACACAGACCCTTTGTTTCTCTCCCTCCTCCCAGCTTTTGAAAGTATCTTGTCTCCTCATTGGTCATTTTGGTCAGGTGCCAGTGAGGTTACCTTTAGCTTCTTAACCCTTTACAGGTGAGCGGAGATTTCCTCTGGCCAGGAGGGATTTTAAAGGGGTTTACCCTTCCCTTTATATTTATGACACGCCCCCCAAATCTCAGCTAGGGTGAAACACTGGCTGGGATTTCTTCCTGGAGCTCTAGGACAAACAGAGTTAATAAGACGCATGCATCTCTAAATATACTACCAAGTACATAAAGACTAACAATATTTTCTACATCTCAAGGACGATTTTAACCAGTTGATTCTGGGAAACTTTCACGGGAGAGTGCATCAGCCACTTTGTTAGAAGCTCCTGAGATGTGTTGGATGTCGAAATCAAAATCTTGGAGAGCTAAACTCCACCGAAGAAGTTTTTTGTTAGTTTCTTTGACGGTGTGAAGCCACTTCAGTGCAGCATGGTCGGTTTGCAGGGGGAAACGCCGTCCCCAAACATATGGGCGTAGCTTTTCCAGAGCGTAGACAATGGCGTAACATTCTTTTTCGGTGGTTGACCAGTTGCTTTCCCTCTCAGACAGTTTTTTGCTGAGAAACACTACAGGGTGGAATTCTTGATCAGGTCCTTTCTGCATTAAAACTGCTCCCACACCACGCTCGGACGCATCTGTGGTTACTAGGAACGGTTTGTCAAAGTCTGGGGCCCTTAGTACAGGGTCAGACATGAGTGTCGCTTTAAGCTTGTTAAAGGCCTTCTGACACTTTTCGGTCCACTGAACAGCATTTGGCTGTTTGTTTTTGGTTAGGTCTGTCAGTGGGGCGGCGATTTGGCTATAGTGCGGTACAAATCGTCTGTAATAACCGGCCAAGCCTAAGAAGGATTGAACCTGTTTCTTTGACTTTGGGACAGGCCACTTTTGGATAGCATCCACTTTGGCCTGTAGGGGGCTGATAGTTCCTTGACCCACCTGGTGTCCAAGGTAAGTCACTCTGTTTAGGCCTATTTGACACTTCTTAGCCTTAACAGTTAGTCCTGCCTCCCTTATGCGCTCAAGGACTTTTTGTAGATGTTCTAGGTGGTCTGCCCAGGAATCCGAAAATGTGGCCACATCGTCAAGGTAGGCGACTGCATATTCTCCTAATCCCGCTAGGAGACCATCTACAAGTCTTTGGAAGGTGGCGGGTGCATTTCGCAGCCCGAAAGGGAGTACATTAAATTCATACAGCCCGAGATGTGTGGTGAAGGCTGACCTTTCCTTGGCAGATTCATCTAGCGGTACCTGCCAGTACCCCTTGGTTAAGTCCAAGGCAGAGATGAACTGGGCCTGTCCCAGTTTCTCTAATAGTTCATCTGTGCGTGGCATTGGATAGTTGTCTGGGCGAGTTACAGCATTTAGCTTACGGTAGTCCACGCAAAAACGTATTTCCCCATCTGATTTGGGAACTAGAACCACTGGAGATGCCCATGCACTTTCAGAGGGGCGGATTACACCCATCTGTGACATATCCTGGATCTCCCGTTCTATAGCAGTTTTAGCTTGAGGAGACACTCGGTAAGGTTGGACCCTAATTGGGTGAGCATTACCTGTGTCAATGGAGTGGTATGCCCGTTCAGTCAGTCCTGGGGTGGCTGAGAACGCTGGCGCGTAGCTAGTGCACAGCTCCTGGAACTGCTGTCGCTGCATACGCCCAAGGGTCATGGAGAGGTTCACCTCTTCCACACCACCAGCACATTTTCCTTCGTAGTAGACACCTTCAGGCCACTCAGCGTCGTCTCCTCCCTGGGCTGTAAACTGACAAACCCTTAATTCTCTGCAATAAAAGGGCTTTAGAGAATTAATATGGTACACCTTAGGTTTTCGGTTGGAGGTGGGGAATGGTATGAGATAATTAACAGCTCCCAGGCGCTCCTGGACCGTGAATGGCCCTTCCCACGATGCTTCCATTTTATGGGCCTGGAGCGCCTTTAAGACCATGACCTGGTCCCCTACTTTGAAGGAACGCTCTCTGGCATGTTTATCATACCAGGCTTTTTGCTCTTTTTGAGCATCCTGTAAGTTTTCTTTAGCAAGGGCTAAAGAGGTTCAGAGGGTGTTTTGTAGGTTGGTTACAAAGTCCAGAATGTTAGTTCCTGGAGAAGGTGTAAATCCCTCCCATTGCTGCTTCACCAACTGCAATGGCCCCTTAACCTCACGGCCATATACAAGTTCAAATGGGGAAAACCCTAAACTGGAGTGTGGTACAGCTCTGTAGGCAAAGAGCAACTGCTGCAACACTAGGTCCCAATCATTGGAGTGCTCACTTACGAATTTACGTATCATGGCCCCCAAAGTTCCATTAAACTTCTCCACCATGCCATTTGTTTGATGGTGGTAAGGAGTGGCAACCAAGTGATTTACCCCATGAGCTTCCCAAAGGTTTTTCATAGTTCCTGCCAGGAATTTAGTCCCTGCATCTGTGAGGATGTCGGAGGGCCAACCTACCCTGGCAAAAATGTCTGCTAGTGCCTGGCACACACTTTTAGCCCTGGTGTTGCTTAGAGCTACTGCTTCCGGCCATCGCGTGGCAAAATCCGTGAAGGTCAGTATGTACTGCTTTCCTCTGGGTGTCTTTTTCGGAAAAGGACCCAGAATATCCACAGCTACTCGCTGAAATGGAACTTCAATGATGGGGAGTGGCTGGAGAGGGGCTTTGACCTGGTCTTGGGGCTTTCCCACTCTTTGGCACACCTCACAAGACTGGACATAGGTAGAAACATCCTTGCCCATTCCCTCCCAGTGGAATGAGCCCCCCAAACGGTCTTTGGTCCTGTTCACCCCAGCATGGCCACTAGGGTGATCATGGGCTAAGCTCAAGAGCTTGGCCCGGTATTTAGTTGGAACTACCAACTGTCTCTGAGGATGCCAGTCTTCCTGGTGTCCACCAGAAAGAGTTTCCTTGTATAAAAGTCCTCTTTCTACAACAAACCTGGATCGATTAGAAGAGCTGAGAGGCGGTGGGTTGCTCCATGCCGCCGTCCAAGCTCTCTGGAGGCTTTCATCTGCTTCCTGTTCGGTCTGGAACTGTTCCCTTGATGCTGGAGACATCAGTTCCTCATTGGATTGTGGACCTAGGCTTGGTCCCTCTGGAAGCGATATAGGGGATGGAGCTGTTTCTGTTGACTGTGAACCGCTCTCCGCTGGTGCACTATGTTGGGATTCAGGCTCCGGCTGAGCCTCTTGTGACGGGTTATCGGCTGCTGCCAGTTCAGGGTCGGTGGGGCCCTCTGGTGTTGAGGTTGCAAGTACTGGATTCAGTGCTGACAATGGGTCTGGTGTTGGTTGTTCGGCTGGTTCCGGTTCTGGGACTGGTTCCGTCTGGGTCTCTGGGACTGGATCCACTACTGCTGTTGCAGACATTGGCCTGGGGTCCGGGTCCATCACCTCTGACCGGGTCCTGATAGAAGTTTCCGGAACAGAGCTAGGCCTCACGGCTTGTTTAGCCTGGCTGCGGGTGACCGTTCCCACCCTCTTGGCCTGCTTCACATGATTGGCCAAGTCTTCCCCCAACAGCATGGGGATGGGATAATCATCATAGACTGCAAAAGTCCACATTCCTGACCAGCCCTTGTACTGGACAGGCAACTTGGCTGTAGGCAAATCGAAAGAGTTGGACTTGAAGGGTTGAATCGTCACTTGGATCTCTGGATTGATTAAATTGGGGTCCACTAAGGAAGCATGGATAGCTGACACTTGTGCTCCGGTGTCCCTCCACGCGGTGACCTTCTTCCCGCCCACACTCACAGTTTCCCTCCGCTCCAAGGGTATCTGGGAGGTATCTGGGCCTGTGGACCTCTGGTGTGATTCCGGTGCAATGAACTGTAATCTGTTGGGGTTCTTGGGGCAGTTGGCCTTTACATGCCCCAGCTCGTTACATTTAAAACATCGTCCAGCTGACGGATCACTGGGGCGAGGAGGGTTGCTGGAGAACGGGGTGGTGGGACGATAAGGGGTCTGGAGGGTTCTTTGGGAGGTAGGTGGGGCTTTGGGCGGCCCCCGGTAATAGGGTGGGGTCTGGGGTTGTCCCTTCTGGTCTCCGCTCCAACTGCGACCAGTTTTCTTCTTCTCTGCCACCTCCACCCACCTGGCTCCAATCTCTCCTGCCTCAATTACAGTTTTGGGCTTCCCATCTAGGATGGATCTTTCTATTTCCTCAGGAACACCCTCTAAGAATTGTTCCATTTGCATGAGGAAGGGCACATCTACTGGAGATTCAACACTTGCTCCTGATATCCAGGCATCCCAATGTTTCACAGTGTGGTAGGCATGTCGGGTAAATGACACGTCTGGTTTCCACCTTAGGGCTCTGAACCTCCGACGAGAATGCTCGGGTGTTATCCCCATTCTGACTCTCGCCTTGGATTTAAACAGTTCATACTCGTTCATGTGTTCTCTAGGCATTTCAGCCGCCACCTCAGCTAAGGGTCCACTGAGCTGTGGCCTCAGCTCTACCATGTATTGGTCGGTAGAGATGCTGTACCCAAGGCAGGCCCTTTCGAAGTTTTCTAAGAAGGCCTCAGTATCATCACCTGCCTTGTAGGTGGGGAACTTTCTGGGATGGGAAGTGGTACCTGGAGAAGGATTGCTAGGGTTTGTTGGTATATTCTGCTGAGCCTTTATCTTCTCCACCTCCTCCACATGCTTCCTCTCTTTTTCCTTCTCCTCCTCCACATGCTTCCTTGCCTCCATTTCCCTCTTGGGGGCAGCTTCCTGTACCTCCTTCTCCAGCCGCATGAGTTCTATCTGTCTTTCATGTTCCCTTTGTTTTTCCTCAGCCTGAAATTTGGCTAATTCCAGCTGTAGTCGAGCCGCGGATTTTGTCATTCTAACCTCTCTGTTTTTAACTAACTTTACACCCGAGGTTTAGAAATAAACAAACAAAACTTGGCTGTAAAATTTTGCTGTGCTGGAATAGAATACCTATTCTCTGATAGTGATTGTCAGCCTACAGAAAAAGACAATTCCCTTGTCTCTGCTCTGGGCCCAAATCAAAGCAAAAAACCTCCAACTACTTGGAAACCTGCTTACCCAGCTCAAAGAAAAAGCAAATGGGTAGAACACACCCCCCCTATTTACTTTTAGGGAAAAAAAATAAAACTCTGGCTTGGAAGACTGTGAATTTCCCTGCAGGAGTTAAGTACCCTGCCTCCAGGCAAAGAAAACCTGCAATTCACAAAGATAATCCCCTTTTGTCTCTGCTTGGCCACAAAGCAGAGATAAAACAAGCTGCTTTCAGTTTCAGCTGCTTTTTGGACTTCCTTTCCAAAGGAAAAAAAAATTCCTTTTTAAAATCTGTATTTCTAGTTCAAAAAATCTCAACTGGATTTCAAAATGATTTCAGGTTAATCCCACCACTATGCCACCATGTCAAGGTTCCTCCCCCACTCTGAACTCTAGGGTACAGATGTGGGGACCTGCATGAAAAACCTCCTAAGCTTATCTTTACCAGCTTAGGTCAAAACTTCCCCAAGGTACAAAATATTCCACCCTTTGTCCTTGGATTGGCCGCTACCACCACCAAACAAATACTGGTTACTGGGGAAGAGCTGTTTGGACACGTCTTTCCCCCCAAAATACTTCCCAAAATCTTGCACCCCACTTTCTGGACAAGGTTGGGTAAAAAGCCTCACCAATTTGCCTAGGTGACTACAGACCCAGACCCTTGGATCCTAAGAACAATGAACAATCCTCCCGACACTTACACCCACCCTTTCCTGGGAAATGTTGGATAAAAAGCCTCACCAATTTGCCTAGGTGACTACAGACCCAGACCCTTGGATCTGAGAACAATGAAAAAGCATTCAGTTTTCTTACAAGAAGACTTTTAATAAAAATAGAAGTAATTAGAAATAAGAAATCCCCCCTGTAAAATCAGGATGGTAGATACCTTACAGGGTAATTAGATTCAAAACATAGAGAACCCCTCTAGGCAAAGTTAAGTTACAAAAAAGATACACAGACAGAAATAGTTATTCTATTCAGCACAATTCTTTTCTCAGCCATTTAAAGAAATCATAATCTAACACGTACCTAGCTAGATTACTTACTAAAAGTTCTAAGACTCCATTCCTCGTCTATCCCCGGCAAAGACAGAATATAGACAGACACACAGACCCTTTGTTTCTCTCCCTCCTCCCAGCTTTTGAAAGTATCTTGTCTCCTCATTGGTCATTTTGGTCAGGTGCCAGCGAGGTTACCTTTAGCTTCTTAACCCTTTACAGGTGAGAGGAGATTTCCTCTGGCCAGGAGGGATTTTAAAGGGGTTTACCCTTCCCTTTATATTTATGACACACCCCAAGGCCCCAGTCCAGTGAGGAGGACCGAGGAGAGGAACTGTGACTGTGGGGGGGGCACCTGAGTCCCAGCACCGCCCAGAGTTCTGCTCTGCCTAAAGCCACAGTCCCACCCTGTGAGTAGGGCTTTACCAAATTCATGACCATGAAAAATGCATCACAGACTGTGAAATCTGGTCTCCCCTGTGCAATCTTGCTGTGGGGGTGGGGGTGGGGGAAATATGTCACAGTACTGCCACCCTTACGTCCACGCTGCCTTCAGAGCTGGGTGGCCAGAGAGCAGCAGCTGCTGGTCTGGTGCCCAGCTCTGAAGGCAGCACTGCTGCCAGCAACAGTGCAGAAGTGAGGGTGGCATGGGGGGGGGGAAGGGCCAACCTTATGGGTGGGTGATGCGGGCAACTGCCCAGAGGACGGTGGTCAGGAGGAAACCCCGCCAACCGCCAGCTCCAGGCCCTTTTAACCTCTGAGTGCTGGACCCTGGAACGGGGGAGGGGCAGGGCTGGGAGTGTCCTGGGCAGGGGCTCCTACCATGTGCCAGGCTCTAGCTGCAAGTTCGGGCTGGGCTGGGGAGGAACAGGACCTCGTCCCCTGCATGGGCTGCTCCCAGGGCCAGATCAGAGCCACCGCCAGGAACCTCCCCCAGCAGCAGAAAGCTCCGTGGCTGCCGGCCGGGAGCCCAGTTCTGAAGGTAGCACCACTGCCAGGAGCAGTGCTGAAGTAAGGGGAGCAATACCGTGACACCCCTCCCCCAATAGCCTTGAGACCGCCCCCCCCCCCATGACCCTCTTCTGGGATGGGATCCACACAGTTACAACAGGGTGACATTTCAGATTGAAATAGCTAAAACTGTGAAATTTAAAAGACTTTTAAAAATCTCATGACCATGAAATTTATCAACTGGATGGGTGAATTTGGTAGGGCCATACCCATGAAACTGAACAGGGGGGTACTTCACATTACAGATACACAAATGTGGATCCTCAGTTGCACTGTTTATATCACGGCCGCTTCTTTCTGGCAGATCCATTTGAGCTCCGCGGCACACGTCTCAGACAGAACCTGGCTGCCTTTTATCCACCCGCAGCTGTTCCCATCAGCAGAGCCTGAGAAGCTGCAGAGTGAGAGAGAGTCCGTGTCACTGTGGGTCCCTGAAACAAGGAAAGGGCCAGGGGTGAGTCTTTCCTCCCCCTCCCCCTAATGGGAAGCTGGGCTCTGGTGTTGTCCTTCATCTCTAACTTTCCTGCAGAGCGTCAGTCGAGAAGATGTCCCAGGCTGTGAGGTGAGTTAGGGCAGTGGCTCTCAACCTTTCCAGACCACTGCACCCCTTTCAGGAGTCTGATTTGTCTTGCGTACCCCAAGTTTCACCTGACTTAAAAACGACTTGCTTAGAAAATCAGACCTAAAAATACAAATGTTGCCACAGCCACTATTGCTGAAAAATTGCTGACTCTCATTTGTACCACACAATTATAAAATAAATCCATTGGAAATAAGTATTGTACTTACATGTCAGGGTGTAGCGTATAGAACAGTGTAAACAAGTCAGTGTCTGTCTGAAATTTTAGTTTGCACTGACTTCGCTAGTGCTTTTTATGTAGCCCGTTGTAAAACTAGACCAATATCTAGATGAGTTGACCTACTCCTCGGAAGACCTCTGTGTACCCCAGGGATACATGTAGCCCTGCTTGAGACCCACAGAGTTAGGGGGTCTGGAGCAAGGACCATACGAGGCTGAATCCCATGGGGTTGGTGACCTGGTACTTGTTCATTGGAAGCGCCACCTTGATCTCCTACATCTCAGCTGATGGGATGAGAGGAAAGTCTGATGGGATGAGAGGAAGTCTGATGGGTGAGAGGAAACCTGCACCGTGCGACCTGGGTAACGGGACAGCTGCAGGGAGCTGAGGACTTGTCCCAATGAACGGTTAGGGCTGGATTCACAAAGAGACTTAAGAGGCTAATGGCCACTTCAGACACCTCCATCCCAGAACCGCATCCCCCTGGGATTCACCAAACCCCAGCTCAGTTGCCACCAAACCCTGGAAGTGACTGAACTTGCTCGGTGCCTCAATTTTCTGAGTCAAAGTTTACGAGGTGTCTGTGTGCACCCTGAGCACCTGTGCTGCTCCCTCCCTCTAGGCTGCTGGCTGCCTAAGCCCCAGTACGATCCAGGAGCCAGTCTCCGCCTGACTTGCCTTGGGGCCCCAAGCCAGTGGGCATGTTCAAAGGACCCGTACCAGCTTGGGCCTCACAGGTGAGCATCCACAGACTGGCAGCGAGGAGCATGCAGCCGATGAATGCATCCGATGAAGTGAGCTGTAGCTCACGAAAGCTTATGCTCAAATAAATTGGTTAGTCTCTAAGGTGCCACAAGTCCTCCTTTTCTTTTTGCGCATACAGACTAACACGGCTGCTACTCTGAAACCAGAGAGGAGCAAGCGCTTCCTGGTAACATTTAGCCCAGGGGTTCTGGCACTCACCTGGAAAGTAGGAGACCCCAACTCAAGTCCCCCTTGTAGCTGGGTAGGAGAAGGGATTTGAACAGGCGTCTCTCACCTCTTAGGAGTAGGCTCACGCCACTGAGCTAGTGGACAGTCTGAGGTGGTGGTGGTGGTGGGGGGGTCCCTTATTCTCTCCTGTTAACCCTGTTCCAGACTCGGGATGAAGAGTGATTGGAGCAGACAGACTAACTGTCACCTCGGGGCATGATGCAGAGAGATGATTTCTAGCCCCCACATTTCACTTCTAAAAGGGGAACCACAAAACCATGTGGATGCTTGTTGGATGGAAATTGCACAGAGCTGTCACCAGGGTCAAATGTCTCCTAGTATCACAGACACGACTTAAAAACAGCATGAGAGGCTCAGACGAGGGGCTTGTCTACACTCACAGCGCTGCAGTGAAGACGCTACCTACGCTGACCAGAGAGCTTCTCCCATCAGCAGAGCCAATCCCCCTCCCCAAGGGCCATAGCTATGGTGACAGGAGAAGCGCTCCCCTCAACGTAGCGCTGTCTACACTGGGGGTGAGGTCAGGATACCTGCATCGCTTGGGGGGTGGATTTTTCACACCCTTGAGCAGCATAGTTATACCGTCATAAGTCTGTAATGTAGACCGGGTCTAAGGGCAGGTCTACACTACCCGCCGGAAATGCAGGTAGCGATCTATCTATTGGGGGTCAATTTATCACGTCTAGTCTAGACGCGATAAATCGAACCCTGAGCGCTCTCCCGTCGACTCCGGCACTCCAGCGCCGCGAGAGGTGCAGGCGGAGTGGAGGGGGGAGTGCCGTGAAGATGCCAAGGTTAGTCGAGCTAGATACGTCCACTTCAGCTATGCTAGTCTCCTAGCTGAAGTTGCATATCTTAGGTCGATCCCCCCGCACACACACACACCCAGTGTAGACCAGGGCTAAGTGTGTACCCCAAATAAAAAAAGACAGGAGGAGGAGCAAAAAAATGCTATCCTGGCTAAACAGCAGAGTAATGGAGGCCATTAGAGGCAAAAAGCATCCTTGAAAAACTGGAAGTCTAAACCTAATGAGGAAACTAGGACGGAGCACAAACTCCAGCAAGTAAATTGTAAAGTATAAGGAGGCAGGCCAAGGAAGAGTTTGAGAAGCAACTTCCTAAAGATGCAAAACCTAAAAAAATTAAGTACATTAGAAGTAGGAAAATATAAGGTCCCTCACCAAAGGCTTTTAAGCAAAGGAAGCTGTCATGGGATAAGGGGGAAGGTCCTCTCATGGATCAGTAACTGGTTAAAAGATAGGAAACAACAGGAATAAATGCTCAGTTTTCACCATGGAAAGAGGAAAATAGCTGGGTCCCCTCAGGATAAGTACAGTTATATCCATATACAACTGCTTCTACCGCTATCGCTTATGCCAGCTCCCCGATCCCCCTAAGCTACACTGCTCTACACACAGAGCTATTGGTAGAACTGCCGTTACACCAGGGCCTTTGCTGGCACCCCTCTGTTAGGGAAATACCCTTAGCCCACGTAGTTACGCTGGGAAGACTTTTCAGTGTAGACCAGGCCTCAGACAGACGCTGGACATTTAACACGAGCAAGTTATACAATGGGAGCTTTCCCCAAACATCTCAAAGAGTAAACGTCAAGCAGCACTCACCGCACTGGATCTAATGGGGAACCGTCCACCCAGGTCCATTTCCCCCCTGGGGGTGTCACTTTAAGGCCAATCCAGATGTGGTTTGCATCTTGTACAACATCTTGTATGAAATCCTGTGATGGGCAAAGCAGAGGGGGTGGGGATGAGTATCCTGTAACATGCTAGAATTCCCTTAGTGATCCCATGAAGTGCCTGCTCTCTCCTTCAGTAGCTCTGCCCATAATGCCAGCAGGAGACCCCACCAGCCCCTGAGTTAGTTCACCCTCTCCCCTGGGTGGGCAGGGTCCCAGTGCAGGTAAACGTGGCTCTCTCTATGCAGACATGGTAACATCAGCACCAGTCCTTGGTGGCACAGGGTGAGCTGGCCCTTTAAGGGAGTCCTGGGTTGAGCCTCACCTGTGACTAGGTGCCCCTGGACTCAGAGGCAAAGGTGATGGAAGCAGGTGACCAGGAGCCAGGCCTGGTGGGGCTACAAGGGCAGCCAGTCTGGGCAGGGAGAGATTTGATGGGGTAGGAGGTTTGTGTGAGTAGCTCTATGCAGAAGGGCTCCGCTGAGCTCTCAGACAGAGGGCCTGGGAGTGAAACGCCTACAGGAGCCAGCTGGGCAGTCTGGGGTGGGAAAGCTGTAGGGTTCTTGTTCTGAACTGTATGTTAATAAGCCAGAGCCCCAGAAGGGGAGAAAACACCCCAGTGTGCAGTTTGATTGGGGTGGGGGTGGGGGGTAGAGTCAGGCTACACTGGGATTGTAACTAGTGACACACGTCTTTCTCCAGCTGGAGTTGGATGAGCCTGTATTTGATGTTACCTTCTCCTCCCGGTTCTGGGTCACGAGCATGCGAGAGCTCTTCCCCGAGCAGTCGTCACGGCTCCCAGTCCAGTCTTTACGCTCCTTAGACAGCCAGTAGCACTTGTCCCCGTGCAGCAGCCAGTCCCTGGAGCAGAGTTTGCACCCGGATCCCTCTGGAGGGAGAGATGAGAACTGAGGTGTCATTAATTCTGAACCTTCAAACTACAGCTGGATGAAAACTCTTGTTCAAAGTTGTTTTTTAATGGAAAATGCCATTTGGACCCAAATGAAAGTTTTTATTCTGATTGCCATTTTTCACTTTTTGATGGGGGAGTGGACTTAAAATGGAAATACTGGTTTTGAGGGTGGGAGGGAGGATTTCATTCATTTTTGGAGGGGAAATAAACATTTACTCTTAACAGTTCCCTCCATTTGAAAAGTGGGGGAGGACTTTCACTTTTCTGCTTCCTTCAAAGGACATCAAAGTGTCATTTCTTTTCACGTTTTTCATGAACTAGGCTTACACTGTATCCGCTCTAGTTCTAGACATTGCTGAAGTGTCCCCTACAGTTGTGTAAAAAGCAGGGCTGTCAATTAATCGCCGTTAACTCACGTGATTAACTCAAAAAATCAACTGTGATTAAAAAAATTAATCGTGATTAATCTCACTGTTAAACAATAGAATACCAATTGAAATTGATTAAATATTTTTGGATGTTTTTCTACATTTGCAAATATATTGATTGCTATTACAACACCGAACACAAAGGGCACAGTGCTCACTTTACATGATTATTTTTGATTCCAAATATTTGCACTGTAAAAATGATAAAAGAAATAGTATTTTTCAATTCACCTCATACAAGTCCTGTAGTGCAATCTCTTTATCATGAAAGTGTAACTTACAGATGTGGATTTTTTTCTTACATAACTGCACTCAAAACCGAAACACTGTAAAACTTTAGAGCCTACAAGTCCAGTCAGTCCTACTTCTTGTTCAGCCAATCGCTAAGACAACCAAGTTTTGTTTACATTGACAGGAGATACTGCTGCCCCCTTCTTATTTACAATGTCACCTGAAAGTGAGAACAGGCATTCGCATGGCACTTTTGTAGCCGGCATTGCAAGGTATTTATGTGCCAGATATGCTAAACATTCATCTCTCCCTTCATGCTTCGGCCACCATTCCAGAGGACATGCTTCCATGCTGATAATGCTCGTTAAAAAAAATAAATGCGTTAATTAAATTTGTGATTGAACTCCTTGGGGGAGAATTGTAGGTCTCCTGTTCTGTTTTACCCACATTCTGCCCTATAGTTCATGCTATAGCAGTCTCGGCTGATGACCCAACACATGTTCATTTAAAGAACACTTTCACAGCAGATTTGACAAAATGCAAAGAAGGTACCAGTGTGAGATTTCTAAAGATAGATTCAGCACTCAAGCCAAGGTTTAAGAATCTGAAGTCCCTTCCAAAATCTGATCGGGACGGGGTGTGGAGCATGCTGTCAGATGTCTTCAAAGAGCAACACTCTGATACGGAAACTACAGAACCCAAACCACCAAAAAAGAAAATCAACCCTCTGCTGGTGGCATCTGACTCAGATGATGAAAATGAACATGCCTCGGTCTGCTCTGCCATGGATCGTTATTGAGCAGAACCCCTCATCAGCATGGACGCATGGCCTCCGGAATGGTGGTTTAAGCATGGAGGGACATATGAATCTTTAGCGCATCTGGCACATAAATATCTTGTGATGCCGGCTACAACAGTGCCAGGCGAACGTCTGTTCCCACTTTCAGGTCATATTGTAAATAAGAAGTGGGCAACATTATCTCCTGCAAATTGTAAGCAAACTTGTTTGTCTGAGCGATTGGCTGAAGTAGGACTGAGTGGACTTGTAGGCTTGAAAGTTTTACATTGTTTTATTTTTGAATGCAGTTATTTTTTGCACATAATGCTACATTTGTAAGTTCAACTTTCATGATAAAGAGATTGCACTCCAGTACTTGTATTAGGTGAATTGAAATATTCTCTTTCTTTTGTTTTTTACAGTGCAAATATTGGTAACCAAAAATATAAAGTGAGCACCGTACACTTTGTATTCCGTTGGAATTGAAATCAATATATTTGAAAATGTAGAAACCATCCAAAAATATTTAAAGAAATGATATTCTCTTATTGTTTAACAGTGCGATTAAGCGCGATTATTTTTTTTAATCGCTTGCCAGCCCTAGTAAAAAGCCTTCAGGCTCAATGTAGTAGTGAGGGCTTTTCTCAGGGTCAGCACTCAAACAGCCGGGCACGCTGTAGGTCAGGAAAGCAAGGTGCTGGGAGGCCAGAGAGGAGAGAATTCACTCCAAGTCTTTACACGGAGTTGCTCTCTTACGAATCATCTGCTCTAACTCAGTCACAAGTTCTGGGCTCGATGCAGGAATTACCGGCTGGGAGAAATCTCTGGCTTGGTGCATTCAAATGTAATTCCTTGAGGTTTGACCGTGTGAGCTTATAAAAGCTGAACAGAGTCAGACCCAGGCTGTTTCCCAATGGGAAACCTCAAGGGAAACTCAGTGTTGAAACAAATAAGAAGGATGACACCCCCGACTAAGGCAGAACTGAACCTAGAGACTCAACCTGGCAGCTGGGGGCGCTGTACCTCTGCTGGTGTCAGGATTCAGCTGGGAATTAAAAGCAAGGTCCCATTGTGGTCATTACAAATCCTATGGCTCTTCTTTAATGGTGGAGATCTGAGTCGGTTCAAATGACAGTTCGGGGGACTACAATTTGCCTCTCTCAAATGCCCTGTGAAATTCCAATAGGTGAGTGGATTCTGCTTCAACCATTCCCCTAAGACATCGTCTGCCCGTGTTGTGTGCTGCTGAACAGTTGTGGAGTTTCACTCCAGAGGTGGCTGCATGTCAGTAGTGGGGGGAAAGGATTCCCATGAGTATGACAAGCACTTTGGGATCCAACCTCTAGAGCAGTTGTATTCTTTATTACACTATTGTTATGATTGTCTGTGCTCCAGCAATGGGAATTCCTCGTCCCACTAGAGGTCACTGCTGCTCCTCTGCAGGAACGGCTGAGAATTACTTATTGTGCTTCGCCTGCACACTCCCTGGGGAAAGGATTGTCTTTCTGTGATGTGTTTTTGATGGCATCTGGCACAATGGGGCCTCCATCCCTGAGGCAGGACTGCAGTGGAAAGAAATAGGGTAGAGCTGAGAGGTTCCTGTCCTGGATCGGGTTAGGGGTTGGTCTAGGGATGCTGCGCACAGATAGTAAGACAATCTCTGCCACAAAGAGCTCCCAGCCTAAACATCTGATGTGAAATGGGTGGAGAGAAAGAGGAGGATGGCAACAAGGCAAGAGAGAGACCAGCTGGGTAATTCCTGTTCCTGGACTAACTTCCACTGGTGGAAGATACAAACTCGGAGCTCCACAGAGCTCGTCTTCAGGGCTGGGGGAGGCCATCAGAGGAAACCCGAAGAAGAGCTCTGTGGAGCTCCAGAGTTTGTACCTTTCACCACCAGAAGTTGGTCCAAGAAAAGCTGTCAGCTCCCCGTCTTGTCTCTCTCACATTCCGGGACCAGCCCGGCCACAACGCCGCTGCCCCCGAGAAGGGAGAGGAACCCAGCCATCGGGGTACAGACAAAGGCAGCCACAGCCTGGGTCTTGCACCCACCACCTGGGAGAGATGAAGTGAAAGAAGACAGGGGTGCTGGGGGTGACAGCGCATCACAACGGCACCCAGTGCATTCAAGCAGATTTAAAGGTGTCTCTCCCCCCGCCCCCACCCTCAACTTAAACATCACCCTGGCGGCGGACCATTGTTCTCCTGCTGGAGTTACGAGCAGAGCGAGCCCGCCCGCCCCAGCCAGGCCAATGCAGGGTCAGACACCCTCTGCCCTTCCCCCGGAGAGCTCCCCGGCCACATGGCCTGTTCGCGGCTCCTGCTCGCAGCCCCCGAGGGGCGAGCACAGCTGTCGGGTTGCTCAGGGGTGAGCTTCTCTCGCCAAGGCTCCTGCAAAGACCCCGGTTCCCCTGTCCCCCAGGAGCCTGCCCCCCCCAGCTGCCGTAACACCCCCCCCCCCAGCCACGAGCATGGGACCCCAGAGGTTGGAGGGACCGGGGCAGGAGGGCCAAGCGATGCGTGCCGCGCTCTGGGCCAGGCTCCTCGGGAAGGGAGAAGTGACGTCTGCACACGGGGTCGATTTGTCCCCCGAAGGGAGGATTTGCCAGAGAACAGGAGCCCTTTCTGAAAGGCAGGACGTCTCGCCGACTTGGGAGCAATTCTGGGTGTTTTACTGGGTTTTCTGGCACGTCTAAAAGCTCCTGTTCATTTCCTGGAAACCCCCCCCCCCCAGTCTCCCCTTAACCCAACACCTCACTTTGGGGGAAACGAAAATCTTCAAGCTCAATTTGTTGCCGAAGAATGGCCACACAATTCAACAGCGGCTGCAGTACAAATCGTACGTCATTCACATACACTGCGAGGCACTGCAGCCTGCCTGTGGGGGCTGTAACAATAATCACAGGGCTGCGATGACTCTGGGATCTTCAGAATAACCCCCCGTCTCCACCCTAACCCCAGTCCCCCATTGCAGAGCTGGGGTGGGAGTCAGGTTCCCAGGGCACTGCTCTGGAGGAAGATCACAGCTTACCTCCTCCAGGGACTCCATGCCTGCAGCATCCTTTGCAAGGCAGGTCCCTGCTCCATCTCCCCCTCTCTGCACATTAGCTGAGCGGGGAGCCCCAACTCCCCCCTTCACACACATCATGTCTTCCCCCATTGCTCATGCAAGGGAAAGCGCGCGAAAAAGACAGCCGCGAGGAGAATGAAACTACACAGCGCGGGGGAGATCCTACGCCTTATTAGCATATTGCTTCTGATTGGACAAGGGGCAGGAGCGCCGGAGGGGGAGGAGGATCCACTTGCTCTGGCCCAGGGCCCCAGGAAACCCTCCTCCGCCTCTGCTCATCTCGCTAGTGGCCTAGTTTTACAAGGGGCTGCCTAAAAGCACCGGTGACATCAGTGCAAACCAACATTCCAGACAGTGACTTCTTCATCTTGCTCTATGGAGTGTACACCGACATGTACATTTCCAGCTGATTTATTTTATAATTATATGGTAACGATGAGAGAGTCAGCAATTTTTCCATAATAGTGGCTGTGTGACACTTTTGTATTTTTATGTCCGGCTTTGTAAGCGAATGTTTTTTAAGTTAGGTGTAACTTGGGGTCTGTAAATCAAACTCCTGAAAGGGGTACAGTAGTATGGAAAAGTTGAGAGCCACTGCAATCCTTGGGCGAGCAGGGGCAGAGATTGGTGGGACGGGGGAGAAGGGGCAAAGAAGGGCCTCTCTGCCCCGGGCACAGACTGGGGGAGGGTTGGAACTGTGACAGAGTGGGAATTTTCTGTACTATTTTGTATGAATACTATGTGCCTCAGTTTCCCCTATGTGCTGCATGGTTAAGTAGGTGGTGGGAAAAGGTTGTTTATCCTTTGTAGAGACCCAGAGATACAGACGTGGCCGACGCCTAGATGCCTGGGCCCTGGGGCCCCATGCCCTGGAGACCCCCAGAAGACAATGGCCACTCCAATTGCCCAGACATTTGGCACCCAGCAACTAACGACCATGGATGGCCCACCCTCTGCAGGAAGCCAGTGGGATGGGACCAGCTGGAAAACAAAGGGCTGAGGAGGAAGGCCAGGGGACAAGGTTTGCTCAGGAACAAAAACAAAGGGCTGAAGAGGAGCCACGTTGGGGGTTGTTCAGTGTGGGGCCGCTGGAATCGGGGACGCTCTCCAGAACTGGGACAACAAAGGGGTCAAAGGGCTCTCGGTTGACGCGGATGGACCATGCCGGAACTCTCTGTTCTAACCAAGGACTCTCTACGCTGTGTTCCAGACAGCTAATAAACCCTCCTGCTTTTACAACAGTAGCTGAGAGCCACATCAGTTTAAGGAAGTTGGGGGTACATTGCTCCCTTTGGGGGTACAAGTCTCCCTGATGTAAGGCGACTGTTGTCCACTTCCTAAAACTCAGTGGGGGTGTTTGGGTTAGCTAGCTCCCAGTACCAAAAGGAAGGGGAAGGGTCAATGGGAAATCAGGACCCTGAGACTGCCGGTCCCCAGGAACAATGGGGAGAGGCCAATGCGCCAGGTCAGCCTGATTGACAGGGCGGGCAGGTTAATCAGGGAGTCAGGAGGCCAGGGGGGTCCCATCCTCTGTGTGAGCCAGAATTGCCTGGGTCAGAGAGAGAGGGGCCGAGCTAAGGAGAAAGCAGGGGTCCAAGCTGAGCTGCGGAACAGGGTCATGCCAGCCAGGGGGGCCAGAAAAGCAGCCCAGGGAGCACGTCAGTGCTGGGAACAGAGCCAAGAAGCAGCCAGCCACAAACCCAGGGGAACAAAGTTTCCCTGGAAAATTGTGGAATGTAACTATCACTTGCCATTCATTCTCAATTCTGCCACACGCTTCTCTCCGGAATGGGGCCTTGGAGAGACAGCCCCATAGACATCTGGGGGCAGGGAGAGACCCAGGGGTGCAGGGAAAATGGGGGTAGGATGGAGGGAGCTGGAGAAAAGTAGAGATACATGGGGGGCGGGGGGTGTTATGTGTTGGGACAGGGACTGACCAACTCTCAGTACATGCTGGGGGGGGTGCTGGGGTGCCATTTCAGATGGGGGGGCAACTTTAACAGTTACTACTTAGGCATCTGAAAAATCTAGGGTTTTTTTTGCAGATAACTTGGAAATTAGCTGACAGGAGCACTGTATCTAATTCCTATGTAACTGTAACCCTTCTGCACGTCAGAGTTAGCAGCAACAAGGGCCAGGTTGAGTATCTAGGGGTTTCAATAACGCAATACAAAACCAGCTTGAGCCCCCACCCAGAGACCTGGGACAATTACAAACCACCCCTGGGTGCCTCCAAGAGGCAATACTTCCCCTCTCGCAAGCACAGAGTCTGAGTGTAGCAAAAGCCTTTTAATAAAGGAGGGAAACAATGCAGCATTATGCTGGGGAAACACCACCCACAGGATTCATAACACAACCCATGAGCAAAAGACCCACCCCCAAGTAAATCTGGCAGGGTCCTTTTCCCCTCAGGGTCTTGAGCCGGTGAGAAACGTGCAACCCACGCCGGGCTCGTTGGGGGAGCTCCGGGACACTGGGGGGCAGGGGCTGGAACCCCCCCCATCAGAGCCCCCCCCCGCCGGAACCCCGACTCATGGGCTGGGCATCGCCGTTTGGCGACCGCTCCCCCTAAGGGGCCCCCTCCCCCTCTTCGAGCTGGGGGGGGGCCTCTGTCACCCCTCTCCCCTCCCCTTCCCCCTCTCTGGGCTGGGGGGGGTCACCCGTCCCTTCCCCCTCTCCAGGCTGGGGGGCGGGGGGGCCCTCTGTCCCTCGCCTCTAATTCCCAGGTTTCTGATGCTCGAGTTTTGCTGATGCCCACGTTCTAAAAGGGAAGGAGCTGTCCCTGCGTGGCAAGCCGGACCTCTGCCTGCATGAAGTCTCTGCTGTTTAACTGATTTCAGATTCCTGCCCCTGGTTGGAGCTGAATTCACACTGCTGCGGGGTGGCGGGGGGGGACAGTCTCTCAGAGCCCCACAAGTCTTGTCCATCCCAGCGGCCTTTCAACCCTCTGGCTCTCTTTCTGGGCATGCTCAGTGTAGTCCAGGGGTCCTCAAACTGGGGGTCGTGAGGTTATTATGTGGGGGTCATGAGCTGTCAGCCTCCACCCCCAAACCCTGCTTCATCCCCAGCCATTATAACAGTGTTAAATATATTAAAGTGGTTTAATAATTTATAACGGGGGGTTGCACTCAGAGGCTTGCTGTGTGGAAGGGGTCACCAGGACAAAAGTTTGAGAACCAATGAAATCGTTCAATTAATTTTTTTTTTTCGGAAGAATTGTGTGTTTGATTCAAGGCAACCTTTTGTGGAAAGTGTCGTCTTTAATAAAAAACATTCACTGTCTTCTTGGAAAATTCAAAAACCAAAAATTGTTCTGTTTTCAATCATTCTGGACTAATTTTTTCTGATTCTGGTAGAAGATTTTGGCGGGGTTGGCCATTTTTGTCAGAAGTTTTTCTTGTTCTAGCCCTCCTGGATGGGGAGAAAAGCTTGAAAAGGTGACCCCTAAAGGCTCCACCACCAGGAGATCAAGAACAGAACCCACAGTTGTTTTCAAAATCTCATCTTGTTTAAGCCAATCTGATGGTTTTGGGGGGCTCTGACTTGTGATTTTTGGTCACTGGGGGTTGGCCACATGGGCTAGAACCAGCTTGGCCAGGATCCAGATGTTAACCCCGGTGTAGAGGGCCCTGGCAGTGGCCCAAACCCAGCAGCTGTGGGGGACAGGAGAGAGCTTTGATGTGTTCCCTGAGGTTCAAATTAGCAAGAGAAGCGGCCGGGGAGACGCATTCTAAACTGGGGGATCAGTGACATTCAGGGTGAGGCAACATTGAAAATACTCAGCAGTGTTACAGTTACTTTGCTCTGACACTCTCAGGCCTGATGGAGCAGAGCCCCCGGCCCTTCCCTGAACACACCCAAAGATACCCCTGCAATGGGGGTCCAGAGCTAGGAGCGGGGGAGGGGGACCCCTGGGCACCAACTCCTCACCGCACTCTCCTCTCCCTGTTCTCTCTCTCTCTTTCCAGATCCAGCCAGCCGGAGCGGGGTGGAAGCTCCTCCCGCCCCACAGGGACCCCTTGCTGCAGCTGTCGTGAGTAAGTGTTGGGAAGCGAACCCCACTCCCAGGCCGGGATCTCGGTGTCTGGGGTGGGGGGATTTGCTGGGGGGTGTCTCTGTTCTGCGCTCTCACAGCCCCGCTTTCCTCTCTCTGTTAAATCTCCTGGGGTGGGATCCACCTTCCACCCCTCCGCTGACCTGCCTGTGCCCCTCTGCTCTCTCTGCCAGGCCCCTGCCTTCACTTGGAGCTCTCGCTGGGGAGGGGCTGCTGCTGCTGACTCTGCTCTGAGCTCTGCCTGAGGATGGGGGAGATGCACTCGGCCCCTGGAGGGGTCAGGAACTGAAGGTAGAGAGCATCTTGCAGGGGTTCCTGTTTCAAACCGATCGCTGCACCCAGGGCCTGCTGCACTGGGAGAGCCATCGAGGGCCTGATTCTGGGAGCTGCCTCCTCTGAGAATCGGCCCAGAGACGCCTGGGAACTAGTTCATGGTTTGAGATTGTCTAGCTCGGCATTTGTCCAACTGGGAGTCCTGACCCAAAAGGGGGTTGCAAGGCTATGGCGGGGAGAAGGGGGGGTCAAGAGATCACAAAAATATTCTCAGGGGAGGGGGGCAGGAGGGGAAGAGGGCTACAACAGCTGCCCCTCTCCAGCTGCCCAGCTCTGAGGGCAGTGCCCCGCCCGTAGGAGCCCAGAAGTAAGGGTGGCAATACCATGCGTATGTTTCTATGAGTCCGTACAGTAACTTGCTATGACTGTTTGGGGGTCAGGGGTTGTCATAGCCTGAAATACTTTCAAAGTGGGGCCAGCAAAAACAAAAGTTTGAGAAGCCCGGGTCTAGCTTATTCTGATATCTGTTGTTCCCAGCCTTCCCCCAGCTGGTTTTATAGAGCTGGTGAGGCTCTTCCTCCCCATCTAGTATCCGATGATAGTAAAGCAAGAGGGAAAAAAGTGATCCAGGCAACTCCAGACCCATTCATCTAAGCAAAAAGAAAAGGAGGACTTGTGGCACCTTAGAGACTAACCAATTTAGTTGAGCATAAGCTTTCGTGAGCTACAGCTCACTTCATCGGATGCATTCAGTGGAAAATACAGTGAGGAGATTTATATACACACAGAACATGAAAAAATGGGTGTTATCATACACACTCACTTCAGATGAGCTATTACCAGCAGGAGAGTGGAGGGGGGGAAAGAAAACCTTTTGTAGTGATAATCAAGGTGGGCCATTTCACTCTCACAAATCTTGGGAGACAGGCCAGTCCTTGACTACAGACAGCCCCCCAACCTGAAGCAAATACTCACCAGCAACCACACACCACACAACAGAACCACTAACCCAGGAACCTATCCTTGCAACAAAGCCCGTTGCCAACTGTGTCCACATATCTATTCAGGGGACACCATCATAGGGCCTAATCACATCAGCCACACTATCAGAGGCTCGTTCACCTGCACATCTACAATGTGATCTATGCCATCATGTGCCAGCAATGCCCCCTGCCATGTACATTGGCCAAACCGGACAGTCTCTACGTAAAAGAATAAATGAACACAAATCAGATGTCAAGAATTATAACGTTCATAAACTAGTCAGAGAACACGTCAATCTCTCTGGTCTCTTGATCTCTGACCTAAAAGTTGCTATATTACAACAAAAAGACTTCAAAAACAGACTCCAAGGAGAGACTGCTGAATTGGAGTTAATTTACAAACTGGATACAATTAATTTAGGCTTGAATAAAGACTGGGAATGGATGAGTCATTACACAAAGTAAAACTATTTCCCCATGTTTATTCCCCCACCCCCACCCCCCACTGTTCCTCAGATGTTCTTGTTAACTGCTGGAAATGGCCCACCTTGATTATCACTACAAAAGGTTTTCTCCACCCCGCCCCCCCGCCCCGCTGGTAATCGCTCATCTGAAGTGAGTGTGTATGATAACACCCATTTTTTCACGTTCTGTGTGTATATAAATCTCCTCACTGTATTTTCCACTGAATGCATCCGATGAAGTGAAGTGAAGTGCATCCAACTATACTCTTAGCCCAGCAGAAGAATCTGTCCTATCTCAGAGGGCAGTGACACAGAGGGCAGTGACACAGAGAAATCGGATCCCTTGAGAAGCTGGACCCATTCAAAGAAAACAAGTTTGAAAATAACCAAAGGAAGGGTCCTATAGCTAGCAACAAAGCATGCAGGCCACACCTACAGAGTGGGGAAGTGTATCCAGGAAAGCACTGACGGTGAAGAGTATTTCGGGGCCATGCTGGGCAAGCCATTCAACATGAGCACCCAGGGTGATGCTGTGGTGAACAGGGCTAAAGCCATCATTAGATGTATGAAAAGAGCAGTGAGGCGCAGAGGGAGGTGACACACCATGAGGAAGACTGATCATGGAATCCTGCATCCAGTTTTGGCATCCACCTTTGAAAAAAGATTTGGAAATATTGGAGATGGGGCAGCAAAAAGCAACGAAACGTTTTGAGGGCTGAAGAAAAATGCCTGGGAATGAGCTATTGAAAGAGCTCAGCCTATTTAGATGATAAAAAAGATCGGGAGGTGATGTCATTGAAGTGTTGAAGTGACTTCATGGAGAGAAAATATGTGGTATTAAAGGGCTCATTAATCTAGCAGAGAAAAGCATAACAAGACCCAGCGGCTGGAAACTCAAAAGAGACCAATTCGTATTCGAAAGAGGGCACACATATTCAACAGTGAGGATGAATCACCAAAGGAACAAACTAGAAAGGGAAGTGGTGGGAATTCCCCACCTCTTGATGTCTTCTAATGAAGACTAGATGCCTTTCTGGAACATGTGTAGTCAAAAACTAGCTCCTATGCTCTACAGAAAGCATGTGATGTGCGGGGGGTCGGATGACATGCTCTAATTGTCTCTTCTGTCCATAAAGTCTGCTAATTTATGAAAAACTGAGCGTAGCATGGGGAGAAGCCTCTGATGTTTTACTGTGTTCGGCTTGAGCCCACAATGAACGCTCATTGAGAGGGGTGATCCAGGGGAAGCGGCTGAAACATCCAATGTGGCTGGACAGGGGCAGGACATAAGCACTGCAGGGGAGGGGTGGGTGTGGCAGTGACATCACAAGGGCCTTTGGCAGGACCTCAGCCTATTGGACAAAGGTGGTGGGGAGGCGATGACCTCACAGAGAGATCTTGACGTCAGCCAGGCAGGACAGGGGTGCAGGACAGGGGCAAGCTCGGAGATCCCTGTGGCTTTGCTTCAGCACGTCTCCTTCTCGAGGTCTCTCCTGGAGGACACAGAGAGCATTCACTTGCACGTACGTGAGCGCAAGGAGGACCCTCTTCAGAGTTTTCTCCTTTTCTTGTAGTGGTTTTGCTTGAAAAGAGACGTCCCTGTATAGAAGGTAAGAGCCTCGGAGAGGTTTGGAACCTGTTCAGTCTGATCCATCAGGTGCCGGCTGATTTTTAGGAATGCAAAACACTAGATTGTGGGGGCAGCATTTTATTTCCGACCTAGGACTTTGTCCCTTAGAATTACTGGGGACATTGGGGTTTCTCCTTTTTGTTTTCCCTTTTCCTGTCTCTCCCTCCTTTCTCGTCTTCTCTTGCATCTTTGTCCTTTTCCCCTGCTTTCCTTTCACCACCAGGACCTGTCTGTGGGTGTGGAGTTGGGGACGGAGGGGGGGCGGGAGGGGTTGCACTCCAACTCTCATTGCGGGAGGCCCTTCCAAAGACATGTGGCTGGAATGGTGCTCTAAGAGTGACTCCCTCCGGTGGTGACCCGGGACATCTGGTGAGAACTCTCAGCTTTCTGCTTCGCAGAGTCTCAATGCTGATTGGGGGAGCTTGGGGCTATTGTGAGGGAGGAGGCTCAGGTCCTTGTTACCCTCTTTTAAGACCAAGGAAATAGGCCGTAACCAAATATGTATTTGATTGCTCTTGCCGCTTTTCTCCATTCATTGTCTTTGAGTAATTCACGATTCTCTCTCTAATGGGCTAGTTCTTCTCAAATACTTACTAAATAATTAGGTTTTAATCAAGCCAAATGCAACCCCATACCTCCAGTAACAAAGGAGTCAGGCAGCACCCTACAGAATTGGGGACAATCCGCTGGAAAGCAGTGACCCTGAAAAGAATTTTGGGGCCATAGTGGACGAGCTGCTCAACATGAGCTGTCAATGTGAAACTGTGTTAAAAAAGGTTAAAGCCATTCTTGGCTGGATAGAGTAGTGAGGATGGAAATGGAAGTGAAAGAGCATTGGTGAGACTGATGTTGGAATGTTGAATCCAGTTCTTGTGTGCACATTTTGAATATTATGTTAAAACAATTGGAGAGGGTGCAGAAAAGATTCATAACTGAGTAATGGGGATGATGCCCTATAATGAGACATTGAAAAACCTCAATCTGTTTAGTATCTACAAGAGAAGAATGAGAAGTGAGTTGCTTGACTTCATGGGGAGAAAATGTTGAGTATAAAAGGGTTCTTTTATGTCGCAGAGAAAGGCATGACAAGACCCCATGGATGGAAGCAGAAATCAGAAAAAGTATAATGACAATAAGACCCAGATTTGTAAGAGGGTGGTTCGTCATTGGCACAAAGAACCAAGAGAAACGATGGCTTCTCCATCTCTTGATCTCTTCGAATAAAGACTAGATGCCTTTCTGGAAAATGTTTGAGTAAAAGAAAAGCCCAGCTCTTCTGACATACAGGAGGCCTCAGGATACGCAGGGGATGAGATTAAATGCTCGAACGGTTCCTTCTGGCCATAAAGTCGACTAACTTGTGAAACCTAATTGTGGCCTGGGGAAGAACCTCTGTGTTCTACTGTGTAGTCGGTGTCACCCCACAAGGAAGTGTCATTGAGTGGGGTGATCCAGGGGAAGCAGCTGAAACATCCAATGTAGCTGGACAGGGGCAGGACATCAGCACTGCAGGGGAGGGGTGGGTGTGGCAGTGACATCACAAGGGCCTTTGGCAGGACCTCAGCCTATTGGACAAAGGTGGTGGGGAGGCGATGACCTCACAGAGAGATCTTGACATCAGCCAGGCAGGACAGGGGTGCAGGACAGGGGCAACCTGGGAGATCCCTGTGGCTTTGCTTCAGCACGTCTCCTTCTCGAGGTCTCTCCTGGAGGACTGAGAGAGCATTCACTTTCACATTCGTGAGCGCAAGGAGGACCCTCTTTGGAGTTTTCTCCTTTTCTTTCAGTGGTTTTGCTGGAAAACAGACGTCCCTGTAGAGAAGGTAAGAGCCTCGGAGAGGTTTGGAACCTGTTCAGTCTGATCCATCAGGTGCTGGCTGATTTTTAGGAAAGAAAAACATTAGATTGTGGGGGCAGCATTTTATTTCCGACCTAGGACTTTGTCCCTTAGAATTACTGGGGACACTGGGGTTTCTCCTTTTTGTTTTCCCTTTTCCTCTGTCCCTCCTACCTTTCTCTTCTTGCTTCCTTTGTCCTTTTCCTCTGCTCTCCTCCCACCACCAGGAGCTCTGTGGGTGGAGCGGGGGCCGGGGGGCGGGGGGTTGTGGGAGGCCCTCACAGAGAGGTGAGACTGGACTAGTGCTCCGAGAGTGATCCCCTTGGTGGTGACCAGGGCCATTCTTTGGGCTATTTGATGAGAACCCTTAGCCTCCCACCCCTCAAAGTCCCAACCTTGATTGGCTGAGGAGGGGGCTATTGACAGGGAGGAAACTCTGGTCTTTGTTGTTCTCTTTTATGACCAAGCAAATAAGTCACAACCAGTTAGATGTTAGACCAATGTTGACGTTGCTCTCCATTCATTGTCTCGGAGCAGTTCATGATCCTCTCGAACATTCCAATTCTTCGGAAATAATTGCTGAATAATTACTAGGAACAATTGTTGGTCTGTAGCTCATTTGAGAGCAACTCTGCTACTGACTGGCTGCATCAGCTAAGACAAGTCACTGCTCCTTTCTCAGCCTTCGTTTCTCCTTCTGTCAAGTACGAATAACAATCCTCTCCCACCTACCTCGCCATGGGTGGATGCTGGGGATCCACTGAAGAGTGTCACTCGGAGCAGTGCAGACTAGGGGGTGTCCTATCACACTGAGCCATAGCAGATTATGACCTAATATTCGATTTCATTTGTATTTTATTGTTTTGAAATTGTGAAAAGCAGCAACTACTTAGCTCAGACTGAAGCATCTCATCTAATTTTCTAGAGCATAGTGTCTCCCCTTTGTGTACGATGAGACAGTTTAATGCGCTGTGTCGGACAGGAGATGCTCTTTTTTTCCAGACAAATATTTTTGCAAAGAATTTTCATCCTACTTGTTACGATTTCAAGAAACAAAGTGGTTTCGTCTGAATGGATTTTCTGACAGAAAACGGTTTCCATGCAAATGTTCACACCTTATTTCCTGGGCTTTATCCCTGCCTCTGGGGGGGTTGTTGTCTGTTAGAACAGGAGTCAGGACTGTTGTCTTCTCTTTCTGGCTCCGTCACCGCTTTGCTGTGTGACACCTTGGGTAGGTCCAATGGGAACAGGGTCAATTCTCTAACTCCAGGCAGCAGTGAGCCTGGGTGAGATAAGGGATGTTAAGGCCGTCTGCGAAGGAGAAAGGGATGTTTCCAGGTGCTGAATGTCAAGAACTCTAAACTTTGCTAAAATGGCTAGTCTCGAGAAACAAGAACTAGTTGGGGCCAAACTTTAACCATTGTCTTTTTTAAAGGCCATTCAGGGATGTGAGTCCCAGAGAGCCATAGAGAGGGGGAGCAACTTGCCCAAAGTCCCACAGATCAAGAAGCAGCAATGGAAGCAGGAGTGACCCTCCCTCTCAAAGGCAGGGGGACCAGACATTAGGGCCTGGTTGCAATTGCCAGCTGTGGGAGGGAGTGTGCAGCAGTGGTTAGTGAAGGGGTCCATCCATGGCTCTGACACTCAGTGTGACCCTGAGCCGGTAGCTGAGGCCCGTTTGCTATCAGTAGGGTTGGGGTCCCATGACTACAGCCCAGCGGGGTTGGGAGGCTCCAGGAAGGTGTGTAAAGTGCTGGGATGTCAGGATCCTGGAGGCGCTGTCACCTCCGCCCTAGGGCAGTGTTCTGCACCCCCCTGCTGCTGGCTGAGTTTCTCCGTCCCTTGGCAATAAGACAGACTCTTGTTTTCACAGCCAGTCGATCGCCCTCGTGTCATCACCCTGCCTGCTGGCTGGGCAGGGTAACTCCTGAGGTCACCACCCTCTCCAGCCTGCCTTGGGGTTGGAGAGTGAGGAGGAGGGCGAGGGACGTCTGCTGACCCTGAACATCCGCCATCCGTCATCCCATCACTGAGAGCAAGTGAGTGGCATTCGGGTTCCTCCGTGTCTTCCCCTGTCTGTCTGGGGAGAGGAGAAACAGGGGGAGAGACTATCTCCAAAGGGGGATTTCATTTGCAAACAGCCCCCAAGAGCCCCTTACTCTTAGACCGGGCAGGGGCTTCTCCAGAGCCGTCTCCGGTGTGTTTGGAAAGGTTCCAGCAATGGGGCTCCCAGCCCTTCCCTTGTGGGACACTGTTCCCCAGGCTGAGAGTCTCTGAGCTGGGCCAGACCCTGTGAGCTGCTGAGTCTGGAAATCAATGGGGAACGAGGAGGGCCCTGGTCTTCCTGTGCTTAGGGTCTTTGTGACTTTGACGTGGAGAATGGTTTTGCAGGAGAAGTCCGGGCTCCTGGGTTCTGTTCCTTCTCTAGCCTGGGCGGGAGAGTGGCCTGGGACGACAGGAGGGGGCTGCTTGTCCAGAGTAACGGATGGTCTTTGGGACTGACCCCCTTGCTGGAAAAGGATGAGACTTCCTGGCTATTGCAGCAGCAGGGATTACGAGGGGGAATGTTGGGAGCAGATCATGCAATGAACTCCTGCCCGTGTGTGTAGATGGCACTCCCTGCACTCCTGTGGGGGCAGAGGGGGCTGGTGTGGTTGGAGCAGGGAGGAGGAGGGACGGAAAAGGCCCAGGAGTGAAAGGCTGCCTTGAGCCCAGACTCACCCCTGCTCCCTGCTCGGTTCCAGGATGGCCAGGCTCCTGCGGATGTTCCGGAGGAAGGCTCTGCAGGTGGCCCCAGAGCCTGAGGGAAGCAGCTGCCACCTTCCCAAGGGGCAGAGCAAGCCCTGCGTCCCCGCTGGCGGGGAAGCAGCTCCCGTCCAGGCCAGACGGCGGAAGTGCCCGGCCTTCTGGAAAAGGAACCCAGCTCCCGGCACAGGCACCGAGCTGGGAGAGGCCCCGACCAGGCCCCAGTGGAGCTGGCCCAGGCTGCGGTTTCGCAAACAGGATCCATCCCAGGAGCTGCGCCGGGCAGGGTGGCTCTGGGGCTCGTTGTGTGCGCAGCAGCGGCCCCAGGAGCCCAGCCCTCCTTCCCATCAGGAGGCATCGCCCTGCCCGGTCTCTGAGGCCGTTCCAGCCCCCGCCGGCCAGGAGGGGGAAGGTCCCTGTCCCAGCACCGGCAGCTCAGCCTGGGACAGCGGCAGCACCTGGGCCTCTGGCAGCAGCCAGAGCGATGGAGGCCACTGCTTTGTTCCAGGTGAGGAGCCAGGCTGGGCTGAGGGAGGGCTGAGGATGGGATGTGAACACCCTGGGCCCAGACGCTCTCCCAGGGACACGGGGGGGGGGGTCCCCAGCCCAGGTGTCTGACCGGAGCCCCGCGAACCCCATGGACAGCAGGAGCAGTCACACAGCTGCCCCTTCCACACGGGGACCTGGGGGTGGGGGCGTGAAGAGCTGCTGCCATGTTGGTCCTTGCTGCTCCGGGCGGGGGGAACAGGCACCTCCCCTGGAGTCCTGGGCAGGGGAGGGGGGCTCTGCTCTGGGCTTCTGAAGCTGTTGGGGGCTGAAGGCATCCCTGAGAGGGAGGTTTGGGGCCCGATCTGCCCTGGGTGCCTGAGGTGGGAAGGGGGGTCTTGAATCCTGCTCTGCCCACCACACCCCTGTCCTTCCCTCCCTGGTGCAGGGACCCCCCTGGATTCGGAGCAGGAGGAAGGGGTGGACATGGCCAAAGATGAAGTTGCTCTCAAGGTCATCCGAGAGCAGCTCCAGTGCAGAGATAAGGTACAAATGTTCCCCACCTGGGCTGGAAGCAAGATTGCCCTGTCCCTTCCCAGCATCCCCACCCCCTGCCGAGGGCCTTGTCCCTCCTGATCCACCACCCCTAATGGGGCCCTTTTACATCCATGATGTGGGACCCCCAAGATGGGGGTGTTTGTCCCACAAAAGCCGAGGTCATCTCCCCCCACAGGCACTGTCCCAGTTCCTGATCCTTCTTGTGTAGGAGTGGTGGGGAATTTGGACAATAGGCGGGTCCCCACAATCCCCCATTGAGGCCTGAGCCCTGGAGCTGGTGTGGGTGGGGCAGGAAGGTCCCTAGCTAACAGGTTCTCTCTCGCTATACCCCACTCCTGGTGGGTCCAGGATGAGGGGCAGCAGCTCCTGTTCCTTCAGGCCATCTACCCCCCATGTCTGGCTGCACGGGAGAGAGGGGAGGACACGCTGGAGCCGCGCTGCTGCAAGGCGGCTGTGGTGAAGAGGATCGTGGTGAGTGAGACACGCCATATGGCAGCTGGAGGGAGGAGAGAGACACGGGATTGGCAGGGGTATGGCCGGGCTAATGGGTGGGGGCTGGGTGGTGTTGGAGGGGGCAGCAGAGGACAAGGATTGCTGGGGCTCAAGACTTGGGATAAGAGAAGGGAGAAATTGTGAGATTGGTCAGTAGTGGGCAGGGGGGGACTTGTGGGGCTGGAGGGCAGCTGAGAGTGGGGGCCAAGGAATCACATGGTCCCAGCTCGGTCGTCGGGATGGGGCTGAATGGGGGCAGTTTTGAGAGGGAGGAGGAGAGAAGGGGATTGGGAGTGAGCTGGGCAGGAATCCGGGAAGGGGGACAAGTCTGATGGGCAGGAAGGAATGGGAGGAGCGGGAGGTGGTGGGGGATCCTGCTGGCCATGTGGGGCACTGGCTGTGTCATCTCCTCACTGGGAGGTGTGAGTCGGGCCTGAATCTCACATGCTCCTTTGTCTCCTTCGCATCTCACAGGAGCTCATCGAGGAGCTTCCCGATGACTCGTCACCCAGCGCCATCCTCGCCCACTCCCTGGCTGCAGTGGGCAACCTCTGGTACTGAGACAGCCCCACCCCCAACCCCGCCGGCTCCCCTCACCCCAGTGCTGCTCAGGCCCAAGGCTGGGAGTCACCGTCACTGTCCCTCCCAGGTCACCTCCCAAGAGTGGCGCCTCTGGCAGAGATGGTGGGGTGGGAAGGGTCACTCTCTCCTGGCAGGGCTGTTCTTTTCACTCCCATAACATGACAGGGGCCTTGGGGAGGGGCTCACTCCCCGGCTCAGATACAGGAGGGGCAGCAGGCTCCAGGGAACAGGAGCTATTCCTGTCCTGCCACTGTCTGTCTGGGACGCCTTGGCCTTGTCATTCCCTAGCTAAGTGCCTCAGTTTCCATTCTCGCCAGCCTGTGCCTCTATCCCTGTGGCTTGGTGTCCGTCTTGGCGACAGTCCCACGCCCGTACTGCACAGTCTAATACCAGCTCCTCTCTCTTGCCAGCACCATGAAACCTGCCCTGGAGCCAGCCCTAGAGACCCACCTCTTGCGAGCTGCCCTTCACTCCGTCTTCACCCTGGGCACGGAGAAGGACACCACCGACATCCAGGTACCTCCTCCTCCTCCATCCTCTTACTTTTCCAGAGTAGTCCTTGGTCCCTGCTCCCTTGATTCGCTGGAGCTCCAGATTTAGGGGTGGGGTGGCGGAGATGGAACAAGCTGCAGGGTTGGATCCTTCCCTCCAGCAGGGAAGAGATTACCCCTCCCTGGGGGATTTCTTTCTTTCTTTCTTTCTTTCTTTCTTTCTTTCTTTCTTTCTTTCTTTCTTTCTTTCTTTCTTTCTTTCTTCCATAAGCCGTGTTTTGCCCAGAAGCCCAGCTTCCATGCATGACAACTTGGCTGTTTCATACTCTTCTGCCTACAAGGTCCTCTGCAGAGACCTGCTAAGCTCATGGATCAAAGGTCTAGGGGTCATCAATTCTTGTGAATTGCCTGCAGTGGGATGTGAAGGAGAGAGGCCAGGAGATGTGTTTGGGAGTCTCCCCAGTGCTTCCCAGAGACCCCTCTTCCCATCCTGTGGCAGGTGTAGGCCCAGGTTCCCTAACTCTGACCCATGCTTTGCAGGCTCTGCACAAAGTCATCCCAGAGGTCCTGGATGCCATGCTGGGGAACCTGCTGGCAGAGTCCCCAGACACAGACAGGCTCCACTTCATCTTGGAGGTGAGCCCCATTTGACCGTAACTCTTTGGAAGACTGGTAAGGAGAGACTGGAAGATCCATTTTCTACTCTGTCCTCCTAGCTGGGTCCCCAGTGGGCTGTCCTTGGTTGGGGAGCTCAGTGCAATGCAGTGTCAGGTCCTTCCTTCTTGAGGGACAGAGGAAGGAGCTGGGACTTCAAGCCAGAGCTCTGCCTGGTTCTGCTGAGCACTAAGCACAGGGCTCCTGGCTGTCTTGGGGAGTGAGAGTCTGAAAACCCACCCTTCCCCCACCCCTCCAACACACACACCCCATGAGATTTGGGAGACGGTTCTCAGAGAAGAGGCACAGGCTCCTTCCTAGAGAAACAGGAGGATCCCAGGGAATCAGCCCTTCCCTCTTATCTGCTCTGAAATTCCTGGGGGGATTGTGTTCTCAGTCACTCTCTACATCCCCGCAAGGATTTTTGTAGCAGGGAAGGGCCGAGGGTTCAGTCTCCTTTCTGGTGAACTGTTCAGGAATCAGGAGTTCTGGAAGGATGGGACCAGCCCCGACCCCAAACATTGTCCCAATCTAGAGAGACGCTGAGAAGCTGTGACCTGCAGGGTACAAGCTGCGTCCTGGGGGAAAGAATCCCCTTCTAAAGCTCTGCCATCAATGACTCAGCTATTCCCCCCTGCACAGAATGTCTCAGGCCCCTGGGGCTGGGGGCGTGGGGCTCATTTGCAAAGCAGGTGCACCTGGCCACTGAGTCTGACCTGCCTCCTCTCCCCACAGCATGTCAACTTGTGGGTCGTGTCCAGGGTGTCACAGGAGCGAGCCAGGGCTATCAGTAGCAGCACAGCCCTGCTGAGATACACAGTCACCCTCCCTGAGTTTGACGTAAGAGAGCTCCAAGCCCAGCTTGCTGGCTCCAGGCGGAGGCAGGCTGGCTCCAGCGGGCTGCAGAATCTGCTGCTGCCGGGGCTGTGGCTTAGGAGGGTTCTTCATGGGGAGGCAGAGTGAGAGCAGGGACTGAGCTAGGCTTGAGTCAAGTTCTTCTTGTCCTGGTTCAGTGTTGTCCCTGGGCCTTTAAGGGGACCATGCTCCAGCCCCTGCTTGGCATCCCAAAGCAGCTCCGGGCTCCCTTGGCAGCAGAGCAAATGAAGGGTCGATCTCAAGCTCCTCTCCCCCAGCATCTCCTGCAGAGGGGCTAAGGGGAAGGAGCCCTCTGGCCCAGGGGAGCTGAGAGGAATATGCTGAGGGAGTCCCCTCTCCTCTCCCTTCCATTAGATCTCAGCTGAGTTCCCTAGGATGGGTCACCATGTGGCCCAGCTGGCTCTATTTGTCAGCGATCCAGACAAGGACATCAGCCGGCAGGCCAGGGAGGGGACTTACCGGCTCTACCAACTGCTGCTCCAACAGAGGGGAAAGGAATCCAGCTGGGACATGGAACCCAACAGGGGACTATGAGTGACCACAGGTGGATAATGGGACCCCAGACCAGTTCTCTCAGACTGAACCCAGCTGGAGGACAAGTCTCTCTCTGCCTCTGTTCTTCTCCACTCCACTGTGCAGCCACCAATGGGATTGGAAGGACACAGACACTGCAACCAGAATGAGAAAAGTCTCTCTCTCTCTCTCTCTCTCTCTTCCAGGCCTGACCATACATGACGCGGAAGATCTCTGGTGCTATGACTGGCACCAGGACAGAAGGCTCTTGGGCTACAAGAATACAGCCAGAGTTGGGGAGGTAAGGACACTGTGCCAGGGCATGAGACAGCTCAGGGAGTGTGGCTGGCTGGGTTCCCTGCAGCGGATGCCTCCTGGAGACAGGAAAAGAGCCCACTCCTTATTTCCAGCTCAGAGTTCCTCATCCAGCAACCAGTGGGACAGGCTGGTGCGAAAGGTCCCACATTGGAACCTCGCTAGTTGCCGTGATTTGAGTGTCTTACATGGCTGCATTGCTACGTGGCATAAGGAGGATCCCCGGGTGGGTGAGTTAATATAGGATTATAGCTCTGGGTGTCTCTGTACTCCTTGACCTCCTGGCTGATCGCCAAGTTTCTGAGAGGAGAGCCCTGAGTCAGTCAGTCACGATTGCTTGATCAGACCCTTGTTTAATTCCCTGCACCCTGTAGAAGCAGAGAAAGGAGGTGGGCTTTGCCCAATTCCATTGCCGGTCAGGAAGCAGAACGCCCCAACCTGGGAACTGGGTAGGGGACATAGGGAGCTCCAGAGCCAATATGGAACACATGCGCCCCCCTCATGTCTCCAGACCCGGCCAGGGAATGGCAGAGTATCTGGACCTCAGCCACTGTTCCAAAGAAGCACATTGTCACTGAGCCAAGTTGCGGCTACTTGCGGCACAAGTAGAAAATCAAGGAAACCCCCCCCACCCCCGTCTCACAACTGTGGTGAGAATATCCAAACCTTCGAACACACTGTAACACAGTGCCCCCAGCCTGGAGTCAAAGGTGAAATGTGTGATTTCCACAACATCACAGAGGAGGCCTTGGAGTGGCTCCTGGATCGAGAAGGGCATCTACAGAACGCTCCTCCACAGACGTCCCGTGAAAGAGATTGTGTGAGCTTGTCCCACCTCCCACAAGCTGAATTGCTGCAGCGGAAGAAAAGTCTCCGAGGAGCGTCTGGGATGGGGACTGGGCCATGAGTCTCCTTGTCCTTGTCAGGCTGCAGGTTGGATTCCCCTTGAAGAAACCAAGGAGCTGCAGAGGCCATAGCCAGCAACTAGAGAAATCACTTAGCTGGGGGAAGAGACCTTTGGTCTGTCATCTCCAACCCCCTCACCCCCCACAACACACGCACACTCCTCTAGCCGCTGAGGTGCAGGAGATCTCTCTGCTGGAAGCAACACAGGGTCCCCTGTGGTCTCTGTGCCCTGCACAGCAGAGTGGGCCTGCTCACACACATTAGAGATCCATTTCCAGCCCATCCTGGCCCCTGCCATAAATTGCCCTCCTGAAAGAGCCACTGGAGGCTTTGGTCCCTAAGCATCTGCGACCTTTTAATAAAGGGGCTTCCCTGAGCCCTGGGAGCCTGAAAGCCTCCTGGGGAATGAAGTGCCTTGGCCACAGCAGCTCTCTTCCCCGCCCTTTGGGGCACTAGAGGCCATTGTACCGCCGGGACTTGGAGCCTGGCTGTGGGCAATCTGCTCGAGCCTCGTGTCCTCTTGGTTTTAGGTCTTTGGAAAATTCTTCTCCATCGGGCAGAAAAGATCCTTCCTGCAGACAGCAGTGCTGGCCATCCACGACCCCCTACTGCGTGTCAGCCAGGCTGGGCTGGTGCTCGTCTACTCCCTCCTGGGGGAAGCCCAGCAACTGATGGGGGTCACGGTAAGCAGCTGCAATCGACTCAGGAGCTTGGGGTGGGGGCTGGGGCCTCATTCCCATCCAATCGTCATTCGCTGGCCTGGTGGCAAGGAGCCTAGTGGGGACTTCTGGACTTCATGGACTTCTCTTCTTAGGATGTGGTGCTCTGCTATCACTCCTGGGAAGGACAGGAGAGTCCCTTAAGTGCCCTCTGGGAACCTTTCCTGCCCCACAGAGCTGCACCCATTTCCCCATAGCCTAGTGTCCATGTCACCCGAGCCACCATCGAGAGTTACTCCCTTCCCTGGCATCCTGGGAGGCCAAGGACTGACTGGTGATGGCGACTGAGCAGGAAGGGCTGAGGCACATGGGCGTGGGAAGCTGGTCTTGCTGCTGGTAGGGCTGGACCTGCTCCCGAGAGATTGGGAGGATTCAGTCAGCCGGGGCTGCTGACCTGCCCCGTTCCCCAGGCCTGCCATCCTGTGTCTTCAGCTTTTGTCACTGGGGTGACTTGGGGAAAGGTCTCAAGCTCTCCCCATCCCACTTCACTGCTGCCAGAATCCCTCCTGCCCCCCGCTACCCTGCTAGAGCCCCCTCCCTGCCCTACCTGGGTGGGAATGGAGGTAGGGGTGGAGGAGAGAGTTCTACGAACTTGAGCGGTGTCCCCAGGTGGGTTGGAGGTGGAACAGCTGTCAGGGGCACGGATGGGGAGGTGGCAGAAGTTCAGCCAACAAGGAGGGGGGTTGGCACTGGAGGTCACTAGAGAGGACAGCAAGCCTCCATCCTGGGGGTCGGGAGGGTGAATCCACCACTCAGACATGAGCAGCTGCTGGGTGGAAATGATGGTGCTGGTTCCAGGTGCCCTTAATCCTCCCTGATCCCTGGGGAGTGTCTCCGTCTCTGACATGTTCTCATTCCCCTGCAGCACGAGGATGTCACAGCCAAGGTCATGTGCCAGCTTCACATCATCAGGCACTTGCACCAGATGCCCGAGGCGCTGCAAGGGCTGTGGCTCGTCTGATGCTCTGAAAAGTTCCCCTCCCTGTTCAGCAAGTCCCGCTCCCTGCTGCAGGTACTGCTCTGTCTCACTGTAAATGGGGGGCTAGTGGAAGAGGAAATGGAGGCCCCTGGCACTCACAGAAATTCTCTCCCCTCTCTGTAGAGCCAGGTCCTTCCCTCGGCCCCCCAAATTCTTTCATCTGGGGCAGGAGCCCTTTCCCTCACACCCATACCCCTCCCCTCTTTCCTTGATCTCACCCCCATCCCATCCTCCGTGCTCCCAGGTAGAGATCTTCCTGCCCCATATGGCGCAGAAGGACCTTTGTGTCAGAGCTACAGACTGTCTGCCCAACTGAATATCAGGAAGCTCCACATTTGAGGAGGTGAGGATGGGACAGAGGCTCAGGGCTAGCTTCATCTCCTGCCCTTTATTCTTCCTTTGGCCCTTCTCTGGGCTCTCAGAGTCTGACATGAAGAGGAGCCTCCTCCCCCCATGTCTTCTAGGCCCTGGGGTGTGTGATAGCCTCCCAGATAGGTGCAGTCAGAAGCTGAACCACCTCAGGGAGCAGTGGGGGCAGGTCCCTGGTCCGAGGAAACCAAGCAGTGGTAGTTCTCAAAGAGGCTGAGAGGGAAGACCCCGCTCCCTCATGGAGGTAAGAACCATTGACTTCTTTGGGCATATGGGTTTCTTGGGGGAGAAATGGGATCTCTGCTGCATAGCCTGGGTGGGAGCTTCCCCCATCCCTGGGACAGAGACATCTCCATCAATGTGCCACCCTTGTTCTTTTCCTAGCAAGAGACTCCCCAGAGAACGCCTCCTCAAACCTGTTCTCCTGGGAGCGTTTCTGGGAGGAGGCTCCCATCCCTCAGTCTCCAACTCCATCATGCAGTCTCTTTCACCTAACATCTCCGCTCTCCAGCTCCACTTCCCGCAGCAGGACAAACGGACCTTCAGCTCCTAGAGAACAGACTCTGACCTCCTTCTGATCAGCAATGGGGTTTCACCATCCCCTCAGCAAACCTGTCAGCTGGGCTGGACCGGATTTGAAGGAGGAGGGTATCTAAGAGGGTGGCTTGGCATATGGCTGCCTAGCCTGGGGCTAGGCCAAATTGATGACCAAGTGAGCCCCACCTGAGAGGAAACAAGGGGAAACAGCAGCAAAAGTACAGAAGCAGAGCGAGCTGTTCAGTCGACGGCCTTGGGCCAAAACCTGGAGTCCAGGGTAGGACTGGATTCTCTCATGGTCCCTAAGGAAGGGGACATAGAAGACCCTAGAAACCCAAGAAGGGCAGGGCGAGCCGAAATCAGGCTGAGAGAGAACTCCCCACGAGAGTGTAAGGCCTTGTTTCTGTTCAAGACATTTTTGGACTTTGGAAGGAGCACGACCCAGGAAGGAGTGGAGTAAAGGCCAGTCACCTGGTTGGAGGGCTGAGTTCCCAGCCAACAAACTGCAAGAGTGAGTATCAGCGGGGTTGCTAGCCCAGCTAGAAAGCGATGACTCGAAGCCTGGCCAGCATCTAGCGGTGAGTGAACTCTGGTACACACCTGCTTCCATTCTGGAAACAGCCTGGTATTGGAGAATGGGTGGGGAGAGCAGGGAGGTGGGAGGGGTTCCTGAGGCTGGGGTGGGGAGGAAGCTGTGGGGCTGGGAGCGGAAGGACATGGCCCAGCTTGTGGGAGGGATCCTGCTGGCTGTGTCTGGAGCCCTGTGTAGCCTCTTCTGTGGGAAGTTCCCATGGGTCAGTGGGGCCTGAAGCTCTCCTGCTCCTTTGGTCTCTTTGGGCTTCACAGGAGATGTCTGGTGAACTGCCCTTGGACTCTGGGCCCAGCACCGCTCAGAAATTATTCGCTACCTTCAGAGAGACAGGGCACAGCTCAGCCTGTTGGGTAGGCTGGAGACTCACACTTCACTCAAACACACAACCCTGAGGTGCTTTGGGAAGCACAGTAACAAAGAAGAGCTTTAAGTGAAACTAAGTAAGAGAAAGAGACAAATTTCAAACAGACAAACAAAACACAACACACTTTGTAGTGACTTAAACTGAATCTTAACAAGTCACAATCTTTGCCTTAGCAGTTTCCAGACTAACATCTCAGCTTTCCTAATAGACCTTCTTTGATGTCCCTGTAGGGTAGAAAACTTCTCTGTCGAATCCTCTGATTTGATTGCTTCGTCTTCTGGTTTCAGACCCTCTGTTCTCCTTCTGGGCTGCCTGGACCCTGACTGTAACATCTCTCTGGCCCAGCCTCTTTACACAGACGTGTGCTGCAGCCAGGCCAGCGCAGGGAGCAGTGGGGACAGATGATCTCATCCTGTCAGACCAAGAAACAAGGGTCCCATTGAGGCTTAGATGGAAGATCCCAGGCATCTCCTGGAGGTAAGAACCATCCACTCTTCCGGGCACTTGGGGCTGTTGCAAGAAAGAGGGGACTCCTGTTCCATAGCCTATTTGTCATCGTGACTGTGTTTTTTTATTCTCAGAGGATGCGGCCGGGACCCTGGAGACTGTTTTGTGCAGGAGGTTTGAGCGGGGAGAGATCACTCACTGTCATGACCCATGGGTCATTAACCCGGGTCTGCAGGGTTCCTGGGAGCAGCCACCCTCCAGCACGCCACCTGGAAGCCTACGAAAAACTGCTTACCTAGGACTGACGAAGTCCAGACCCAGTTTGAGGCTCCTATTGGCAGAGTCCCAGAGCAGCTAATCGGCCCCCAGGACATCCTTAAACCAGCAGCAGGAACAAGAAGCTGTCTGAACACCCGAGCTGCTCCCCGGCTCTGGACCGTGTGTTGCTGTTCCTGCTCCCACTCCCCAGGCTTGATTACCTGGCATGCGGACTCGGGGTGACTCATCTGACTTGAGGTCCTGAACACAATTTGGTCTTTTGCTTCTGCTCTTCCAGTGTCCTGACCCAGCTCACTCTCGACTCCTGTCTCGTGAGTGTGGACTCTGCCTCTGACCACTAGGTCTGGCTGCCCATGACCCGGCCATGACACTGACTTTTCTGCATTTCCTCCAATGCCCTTTTCTGCTCTCCAGCTCTGCTCTCCCAGCAAGACACACCGATCCCTTGGCTCCCAGAGTCCTGCTTGCCTGCTAGTCAAGGGCTCAGGGGGAGAGCTTGTCTTGCCCCCTCCCCCACCACAGCTGCTTTTCCTCGGGGACTCTCCCTAGCGCAGAAGAGAATCCGTCCTGGCAGCAATTCAGGAAGTCACAGAAGGGACGGTCTGCTCAGCTCCCTCTGCAATGCCACTGCCCGATACCATTACGAGTGGGTGCCCAGTGACTGCGCCGGCAGCTCCTTGAGAGACTGCTGGGGGCAGGGTAGTCGTGTTTCCCGGTGACCGCGGGAAGCCATGCAAAGAGTGCGGCATTGAGGAGACTCTCCTGCTGTCCCAAAGGGTTTCTGTTCTCCTGCACGGTCAGACCGTGGGGCCAGCTGGCAGAATGGGGAAGAGCTGGTTGGTGATGAGTCGGAGGATTCACCATAGAGGTGGCAGCAGCTGCAGATCCTGGAGTCCCTGCGGTCGGGTTACCATGCGTCCGGATTTTCCCGGACATGTCCGGATTTTCCCGGCCATGTCCGGCTTTTTGGGTTTTAAATCGCCCTCCGGGAGGAATTTGTAAAACTCTCCAAAGGGCCAGGATTTCCCTCCCAATGCAGCACTCTGGGGCTGGTGGGGGGGGGAGCTGCGCGCTCTGCGGGGGAATGCGACACTGTGTCTGGCTCCGCACCCCAGACACACTGCTCTGAGCAGCAGGGTATGGGGGGCTGGAGAAGGGGCATGTGGTCCCAAGGGGCAGTCAGGGGACAGGGAGCAGGAGGGGTTGGATGGGTCAGGGGTTCTGGGGGGAGCCTGTCAGGGGGTGGGCATATGGAGAGGTGTCGGGGGAGACAAGGGACAGGGAGCAGGGGGGGTTGGATGGGGCAGAGGTTTGGGGGCAATGTCAGGGGCAGGGAGCAGGGGGGGTTAGATGGGTTGGGGGTTCTGTGAGGGCAGTCAGAGGAAAGGGAGTGGTTGGATAGGTGTGGGAGACCCGGGGGTCTGTCAGGGGGCGGGGGTGCGGATAGGGGGCGGGGCAGTCAGGGGACAGGTAGGGGGGAAGTTCTAGGGGGGCAGTTAGGTTGGGGGGGTCTAAGGAGACAGGGAGAAGGAAGGCTTAGATAGAGAGCAGGGTCCTGGGAGCGGGTGATCAGGGGACAAGGAGCAGCGGGGGTCGGATGGGTTGGCAGTTCTGGGGGCGGGGGGCAGTCAGGGGGCAGGAAGTGGGAGGGAGTAGATAGGGGGCAGGGCTACAACTCCTCCCCCCCCCCCCCAGGAGCGTCCTCTTTTTTGAAAGTTCAAATATGGTAACCCTACTCTATGGGCCCAGCCTCCATTCCTGAGAGTTCAGGCGAACCTCCCCCTGTTCTCAGGGAGTCTTTGGCTTTCGCGGCTGGGCCTGCCTGCCGAGACAGAGGACTCAGTGTTTCCATCAGGCTGCTCAGTTGCAAATGCAGCCACCCAAAGACGTGAAGAATGGAAGCGAAAGAGCAAAGCTGGACCCTCCGCTGAGCTCCTGCAATCAAGTGAGCTCAGCCTGGGAGAGACGAGGGAAAGCTCCAAGGTGGCTGCAGGGAGCCAGGGGAGGAGAAATAAATAGTTCATGATGAATCCTACGGGCTTTGTCTTGTGTGGTGAAGGGTTTAAAATGGGTCTAGTTACAATCACATTCAACTTTACAATCGCTGTGTCTGATTGAAGGGCAGGTCTGGAAAGGTCAGAGGTCACTCTAGGAGCTTCAAGTCTCAGATTCTGTCCCTATTGCCTCCTTTGACCAGCTGATCTCATCCCAACACCTCCCTCAGGTGGTCGCAGTGGTGAGCTCTTTCCCTCTTTTTCTGGAGTAGCCGCCAGCATGGGGACAGGATACATGTGGCCAAGGAAATGGAGAGGCATGGGGGTCACTTGCAGAGGCATGCAGAGAACTTGCAGAGTTGCCTGTTAATACAGCTCCTATGGGGGAGCATGGTAGGGTACCGTGCACTCAGGGGCACCATTTCAAATTTTGGTGGTGACGGGGAGGATAATTTCACCATGATTCAAAGGGCTACTTCGGCACCTGAAAACTCTAGTGTTTTGGCAGATAACTTAGCAAAGAGCTGACAGGAACACTTGCCAGACTGCTTTCCGGGGAAGACAGGTATAAGAATGGATCCAGGGAATGGTTCTGTATCTCTGAGCTGTTTGGACACTTTCAGGGAACATTCCAGATGCAAGACAGAGATCCCCAAAGTTATCCTGGGTAACCCTGAGAGACTTCTGGAAAACTAGCAGATCCCACATCTCTGCTGTCACTTTGCACTGACAAACTTGGACTGTCCGAACCTGTTCATGTATTTTACCTGCTTTAACCTCTCAATAACTTTCATATATAAAAGAAAGAAAACGAAATAAATGACGTAGTTACACCGATATAGGGTCGTACTGTAAACCCAGCCTCAGAGTTGTCCCATTGAAATGGAATTATTCATAGCAGTCATTAAGGTGAAACATGCACGTAAGTGTTTCCAGGGCCGAGATTAAGGCCACAGCTTATGAGAGGTGCAGACGCAAGAAGAGAAGAGCTGTGCAAAAACTGAAATACCACTTGGAACTTGGCCCAAACAATGCAGCATGACAAATAAACTCATCTTGTTATACAGTAATAGAGCTGGTTCCAAATGGTTTTACACTCACAATGCAACCTTTGAACTGAAAATGCCACTTTGGATTACATTGATCATTTGAAAAAAGTTCCCTTTTTAAAAAAAACATTTTGGATTTCTCTGCCCACTTGAGAGAGAACGTGGAGTTTTTCCCACCAAAACTAAACAAAAATTTGATCATTAAAAACATTTGCAAATAAGTTTGAAGAATATGGGGGAGGGGGGGAAGTGGTTTCTTCTTCAATTTTCATGACCCTCCCCACGCCCGCTATTTTTGACCAGTTCTAATTTTGAATAAATGTCTGTCTGTCCATGAATGATAAATATGTCTGCTACTGAAACATTTACAAACAACGGCTCTCATCAGGAGCCCTGAGGTCACATGACGCAGAGAAACACCCAGGCCTGCGGGGTTCACATTCTCAGAGACATAAACCGCCCCAGGACGGGAATGTCACACACAGCACAGCGGGACTGGCCCGGGTTGGTGAGGTGCATGTTTTGCTGTTGCTGGCAAATTGTGCTTTTTTGAGGTGTGTGGGGGGGGAGTTATATTTGAAAGGAGTTCTTCATCCTCTCCCACTCTCAGCCAGGGGTGCCGGAACAGGGGGGACCAGGGCCCACCACTTTTTACTGGCCATAACTGTGAGCGACTGGATGAAGAGGGAGAGAAGGGAGCGGGTGCGGGGGGGCGGGGTTTGGGGACAAGGGGGGGCATGAAGTGGGGGCTCAGGGAGAAAGGCGGCAAGAGGGGGGGCCTCGGAAAGGGGCGGTTTGAGGGGGCCAGGGGTCAAGGAGAAGGGATGGCACAGGGGCTAGGCCACAGTTTGGGTGCCAGCAGCCTCCCCCCCACTTGTAGGAAGCTTTTGCCCATCCTGCCGTCGTCTCAAATAAATTTGTTACAATAAGAAAACTTTGAGCAACAAGGAGACTCAGAGACCCACAATAGAACCGCTAAAATCCTCACCCACCCCTGGAGCTGGGCAAACAGAATTTTCTGGTCACTGGCAATTCCAAAAAAAAAGATGGAAAAAAACTGGTTTCAGGTTGAACAAAACATTTTTCCAAATTTTTGATGAACCAAAAAGCTTTAAAAAAAAAAAAAAAAAAGACCCAGGAACATTTCAAGGGTTGTAACATTTTGAATTTTTAAAATAAAACTGAAGGACATTTTTAAACAAAAAATTGTTTCAAAGTGAAAAATCAAAATGGTTTGTTTGGAAAGTGTCTAAACGAAATGCTTCGACTTTTTAACAACTGAGGGGAGGGGCTGGACATGAACAATTCAGCAGAATGGATATGAATTCGCAAACTGCTGAATCTAAAATAGGTTTAGATGAAAAGTTTCGCCCAGTCTAGTCCCCACCATTGAGGGGCATCGTAGGAGGGATCAGCTCTTCTAGCTAGTTCCCCAGCCCAAGTCTGTCTCCATTTAATGGGTCCCTCCCCCCACTCCGGTTTAGGGTTGCCAATTTTAATTGGACGTATTCCTGAAGATTTTATCACATGACATAATCTTTAATTAAAAATTAATCTTTAATTCCTGCAGACTCCCGGTCATCCTGGAGGATTGGCAATGCTACTCCAGTTTCCTGGGCCACACCCGTGTCCCCACCTAATGGATCCCTTCCTCTGGGTTCCTGGGTGCAGTGTCTGTCCTCCATGAGCAGGTCTCCTTCACCATTCTCCAGGGCTGGGTCTCGATTCCTGTTTCTAATTCCCTGGGCCTAGTCCCCATCCCTGTCACATACTGCGGTGAGCTCATATTCCTGTGAATCCTGCAGACTTCCAGGCTGCTGGGACGGATGAGTCAGCAGCTTCCTGAAGACGAGTCGAGAGTAGGCAAACACTTTCCCTCTACCTTTTCAAAACCCACATAGGTATAGTGAGACCAGGACCCCCACCACCCCCACCACTCTATGCACCATGAGATGATTCCAGGACGCTGGCTCTGAAACAAAAGAGAGAAAGACCCCATGACTAAGGGACTCAATTAAATTATCCCACTGCTTCCATGAGGATCCCAGAAGATGAAGACGTTCCTGGGATACAGGAAGAGCTGAGTTGGGTCCTGTGCACATGGGCAACACTCAGAGCAGCGGGAATGAGATCTCCAGGCTCATTATCCCCATCGGCCAACCTGACGGAGGGAGAAAGGTGAGCCCGGCAAAGCAGCCCCTGTTCCAGAGTCTGGGAACTGGGATTTTTAAGATGCTCCAGGATGGGGTCCCTCAGGTCTTAAGGTTAGAGGGGAAGGTTATGATCATCTACTCCAGTGTCTCCTGAAGCGTGGGGAAGGGCTAGCCATGGTGGGAAAGGTGGGGTTTGAAGACGAGTACATGAAAATGGGGGGGTGGGGTCGCTAACACATTGCTGACGGGTGAGGGGTACGATTGGTTTCTTTGCCTTGAGGAGGGGGCTCAGCTTTTAAAAGTTTTGGGAACAATAATTTAGCTCCCCCACCAGCATCACCCCAGAAGAGCTCTGATGGGATGGCAATGATGCACCCAGAGCCTTCTGCTGGGGTGGGTGCCCACAGGGTGGCAGATTTCAGGGTTAACACCCCACTGAGATGCCTGTTTACCCAGTTCAGGTAAATTGGCGTCACATTAGCTATCCTCTAGTCATTGGGTACAGAAGCGGATTTCAATGATAGGTTACAGACTACAGTTAGTAGTCCTGCAATTTCACATTTGAGTTCCTGGTCCTGGTGACTTGTTACTGTTTAGTTTCTCAATTTGTTCCAAAACCTCCTCTAATGACACCTCCATCTGGGACAGTTCCTCAGATTTGTCACCTAAAAAGGACAGCTGAGGTTTGGGAATCTCCCTCACACGCTCAGCCATAAAGACTGCTGCAAAGAATTCATTTAGTTTCTGTGCAATGGCATAGTGCCAGCTGCGGTGTGGACAGACCCCAAACAGGCCTGCTAACAGATGGGCTCATGATGCAATCACAAAGACAGACTGCTGCCGACATCAGGGCATCCTTGCTGGAATATGTGAAAATATATGACTGGGATCAAACAACAGGTCATCAACTGACTTGTTTTCTAAGCCTCCTCTGGGCACATTTTCCAGCTTCCCATCAATCGCAAAGGGCTTTTTTAAAAATGCCATTCAGCTGTAAGTACCTAAGACTGGTCACACTGGGTCAGATCAATGGCCCATCTAGCCCAGTGTCCTTTCCTCCGATACTGGCCAGCGATAGGTGCTTCCCATCAATCGCAAAGGGCTTTTTTAAAAACACCATTCAGCTGTAAGTACATAAGACTGGCCACATGGGTCAGACCAATGGTCCATCTAGCCCAGTGTCCTGTCCTCCGATACTGGCCAGCGGTAGGTGCTTCCGAGGGAATGAACAGAACAGGGTCAGTATCGAGTGATCCATCCCATTCACTCCCAGCTTCTGGCAGTCAGATGTCTATGGACACTCAGAGCATGGGGTTGCATCCCTGACCATCCTGGCTGATAGGAACTGGTCGAGCTATCCTCTGTGAACTTGTCTACTTCTTGTTTGAACAGAGTTATACTCTTGGCCTTCACAACATCCCCTGGCAACAAGCTCCACAGGTTGACTGTGTTGTGTGAAGCAATACTTCCTTTTGTTTGTGTCAGACCTGCTGCCTATTCATTTAATTGTGTGACCGCTAGGTCTTGCGTTACGTGAAGGCATAAATAACATTTCCCTCTTCACTTTCTTGACCCCACTCATGATTTTATAGACCTCCTATATCCCCCCCTTAGTCGTCTCCCCTCATATGGAAGCTGTTCCATATCTCTAATCATATGGGGATAGTTGAAAACCCCCATTATTATTGGGTTTTCTGCTTTTGTAGCCTCTCTAATCTCGGTGAATTTCACAGTCACCATCCTGGTCAGTAGTATATTCCTGCTGCTAGATTCTTATTCTTCAAGTGTGGAATTCCTATTCTTAGAGATGCTAGGATACAGTTGGGTTCGTTTAAGATTTTTACTGTTCTTTACTCTATGCTTTCCTGGACACGTGGTGCCCCTCCCCCGCCAGCGTGACCTAATCTGCCGTTCTTTCAGTGCTGATGGTCCAGGGTCAAACCCTGCTAACGGCTCAACTGGGGTTTGGTTATTTGATCCCACCCAGATCCCACTGAAATCCCTCTTGGGATGTCGTCTGGGCCATCTCTACTGTACCCCACTTCTCATGGCAGCCCCAGGCACTCAGCATTTGTGACTATCAGATGTGCATCTTTAACGCAGATGGCCCCACTAAAGCCAGACAGATCTGAAAGCTTTGGCCAGTCTCCCAGCAGACAACACTTGCTTCCACCCATCACTAATACACAGAGTACATAGCACTGACTGGTGCGTCGGCCTGAACTCGCTATCTCAGACGCCAGGGACCCAAAGCCCTGGGAATTCACAGAGGACTTACAGGTTGTTGAATTTGGTGCCATTGGCCCATTTCCAGAGCTGCCCAGGGTCCCTCTGGAGGCCAATCCAGTAGTCAAATCTGCCTTTATAGCACAGCACGAAAGCCTCAAAACAGCAGAGGGAGAGGTGGGTTCAGAGCACAGGCTCTGTGCACCAGAGAATCACAGGGATACACTGAAGGGCTCTGTTTTCAGGGAAGGGCTGGGGATTTTCGCCTCCCTCTTGCCCAGCTCTTTGTAATTCAGTATTAACTTTCCTATCCCAAACCTCGCCTCGCCTTACAGAACAGCTGAGCTCCCCTCCCCATCACAGGGGAAGGGGAAGGAAAGAGCCCAGCTGATCTCAATAAGGGATGCTGGGAAGGGCCAGGGATGAGAGAAGAGCCACCAACTCCTCAGCCAGAAGGGGCCAGGGCTAAGAGGAGCCCCCCATCCTCATCTGGCTACCCAAGAGCACTGGCTCTTCAAGTCAATCTGGGATCTCAGTACCCCTTTGGCCCCATGCCACCCAGAAGACACTCAAGCCAGCCTAGCCTGAGAGAGGGGCGGTCTCCTTTTGAGAGGGCTGACAGCGAGTGATCCCCGCAGTCAGACACGGACACTAGAGGTGCCCCGAGCCAGCCAGCCAGGCCTGGCATTCAGCAACTGGAAGCTCATTTACTCAGAGCTGCTCCTCGAGCCCAGGTTCTCCTGCAGCAGCTGCTGAGCCAAGACCAGAACGTTGCAATTCGAGCATCTCTCACCATTTCCTGCTCACTGTTGATCTCAGCCAGGGAGGCGCTGAGCGCAGAGCAGTAGGTCAGGCTGTAGGTCCAGTTCCTTTCGGCCTCAGAGAAATAGTAGCATTTCCCTTGGTATGCGATACAGCAACGGGCCCCGGTTCAGCTGACGGAAGCTTAGGTCTCCACACTGAGAATGAGACAGCGACACGTGGTGTGAGCGAGACCCGCCACCCGCCAACGAGGAGAACAGGGGGAGATCAGCCCCTGCGCCCCAGGCTTCTGAGATCCCTCGAACCAGGGTGGGTACTGAAAGGCTGTGAGGGAGCCAGGAGGACGCTGGGAATCCAACCCCAGAGGGGGGTTATCTGACTCTGCTCTCCCTCTCTTGGGTTCACATTCAACAGGAATGCAGCTGACAAGCAGCTCATGCCATGAAGCCCAGGACAGAGAGCTGGGCCCAAGCTCAGTGTTACAACACGGGGTGGGCAGAGAGCCACATAGGGAGGGGACAGTTACCAGGGGGCCAGCAGGGGGGCAATAATTAATGGGTAGGAGATTAACTTCAACATGATTTGCCAGGTCTAGTACCCCAAGGAGTTCTGCTAGCCTGGACTGCTGCCCCCTCCCCCTGCTCTGCGCTTTGCTTCCCTGGAGAGGCAGGTTGAGATGAAGACGGGAACAAATTCCCTTTCCTTCAGGAGACCGAACGCCCGCTGCCCGGCCTGTCCAGCGCAGCCAGCCAGGTTCACGGTCACCACAAACAGCTGCCATCTGCGCTCGCACACGCTGTCTGTGCAGGCGGGGACGTCAACAGCGAGACGAGACCCTGCCCTGCCGAGGTCACCAATGGGTGGGTTTCACACTGCGTTAAGGGAGGTGTCGGTACTGCGTTCCACGGCTCCTTTCAGTGACACGCCAGCAGCTGCCCAGCACTGGGCACCACCCGGGGATGCAGGAAGGCCAGGCTGGCACCTCAGGGCGACACGCTGCAGGCAGAGGGCCCAGCTCATTGCTGCCCTGCACCGTCAATCACCCCCACTCTGCATGGCTATCAGTGACCATGCCTGGGGCCCGGCAACAGTGACTTGGACCCAAAGTGCTCAGAGATGGGCCGGGGGGAGCTAATTTCAGTCCCGACACAGAGAGTGCCCAGGTGCAGGGGTCTGGGAGGGAGCAGGAGGAGGGTCTTGGAGGAACATCCCCCAGGAATCCTCTGTCTCAGGGGCAGAAGCCAGACAGGCCAGGAGGAGAGACTGACTGTGGTGGCTCCAGGGGGAATGGGATGTGCAGAGAGGGGGAAGGGAAGGGTGAGAACTCACCTGCCAGGACAATGATGAGAACTAAGAACATGGTTGCGAGGGCGACTGCGAGCACAATTGTACATTTCTTGTAGTTATATTTCCTGCAGTTAGGACAAGGATCTGAAACAGAAAGACCCGTCAGGCAGGGCCGCGAGGACACGTCTCCCCCACGGCACCAGGGCTGGAGCTGCCTTAGAACAGTGGTTCTCACCCACCGGTTCGTGTACCCTTGGGGGTAAGCAGAGGTCTTCCACGGGGCACATCAACTCATCGAGAGATTTGCCTCATGTTACGACAGGCAACATAAAAAGCACTAAGTCAGTACAAGCTAAAATTTCATACAGACAATGACTCGTTTATACTGCTCGATAGACTATACATGGAAAGGTACAGCGTTGATAGTCCAATTGATCTATTTCATAATTAAATACGCAACAATGAGAGAGTCAGCAATTTTTCCGGAATAGTGGCTGTGACACTTTTGTATTTTTATGTCCGATTTTGGAAGCAAGTAGTTTTTTTAAGTGAGATGAAACTTAGCAGAGTGCAAGACAAATCAGCCTCCTGACAGGGCGACAGTCGTCTGGAAAGGCTGAGAACCACTGAACTCAAACATGCACCGTTCTGTCGATTGCTCCTTCCATCAGATGCTCTGGGAGAGGAGCCCGGAGGGTCAGGCAGGCTGGGGCTGGCAGAACAGCCCCTCCTTCCCCTCAGCCCAGTGCCCTCCCCTGGGCACTCCCAGCCAGGCTGCCAGGAGGCCTGGTGAGCTCAGGGGCACAGAGATAAGGACCCGCATGTCCTGGTGGCAGTTGCTCCAACTGCCCCCCCACCATCCCCACCCCCATTCTGCCCCCTGCCGAGCGCTGGCTGGGCCCACACTGCCGAGTGCCCCTGTCCCCACACACTGGGGTCTCACACTGGCCATACACAGCAGAAGGGGGGAGAACGAACCAGGCCGAGATGGGCCAGGGCTGTCACAGGGGGTCTGACACACCCAGCCCAGGAGGGCCCTGAACAGCCCCACGGCCACCGCTGTGTCTGCCAGACAGCAGCTGTGAGCCAGGGATCAGTGCCCTGAGAGCCCCTGGGGGTGATCCAGTCCCTGCTGCACACAGACGGGGGGTTGCTGGGCACTCGCTGCTGCCACTGAGAGCCTGGCCCCATGTGGGGCAGCCTCAGTGTCTCTCTCCAGCCTGTTCCCAGGCAGCGACACCCCATTACCTGGCTCCCCTCCAGTCTCCAGGTGTCCATTGCACTCAACAGGCCACTCCTGCAGCGGCTCTTCGCTCCCAGCAGGTCCAGCTGCTGGCCCCCCCATTGTCTCTCTCAGCCACACTCAGGCCGCACACTCTGCTGGAGACGCTGGGCTGGGGTCAGCTCCTCTCTGTGACTGGGTCCGATTCAGCAGCAGCGAAGCAGAGCTGGGGCCGGGGTCCTGGCCCTGGCTCCCCGCACATCCTGCTCCGGACTCTCCGGCCGATCTGAAAGTCGAGACGGACCCAGCAGGACAGGTCAGTGTGGGGGGAGGGGCACGATTTGTGGTTTCTCGTTCCCTGCCCAACAGCCCAACCCCCAGCCAGAGGCGGTGCCAGGATGATTGAACCCCCTTAAACGCCATCGGCCCCTCCATCCCCCAGGGCTTCAGAGACCTGATCTGCTAGGGACCCCACCCGCCGCGCACCACCCCCGCGTGACAGGCACCCAGCTGGGGTTGACAGGAGGAAAAAGCCCTCCCTCCCCACACATACCTCCTGCAATCGAGAGCAAGTCGAGAATCCTAGCAGGAGTGGGGAGTTGGTGGGCAGGGGGAGAGAACCAGGATGGATTGAGTAAAATCAAGGCAATTAAATCACCAAGTCCAACGCCTCAATTGAAATGATCAATTTTAATCAACTTATCAATTTACACTTCAGTAATTTTCTAAGGCCAAGTGCCCACCCAGTGGGCGACAGAACCATTAAAACTTCATGTTCAAAACTTCCCCCACAGGGGGGTGGGGAGGGGCGGGGAAATTGTGGGAGTGGCCCTTTCCTTCCCCCTTTTTCATTGGGAACGCAGGCAGGGGCAGGATGCCTGTGGGAAGCCCAGCCTGGGGCCTCCCAACATTGCGGGGGACAGGGGGCAACAGTGCGCTGATGCCCCGCCCCCCCCCCAGCTTGGGGCCATGGGAGGGGAAGGACCCAGGTAGCTCCATGCTGCACACAGGTGCCCCATCCCCAGCGAGCAGAGCAGAGGGGTGGGGAGAGCCACCAGACACCTAAGACAGGCCCTGCCCCCAGAGGAGAAGAAAGGGGGAAAAAGAGAGCCCCCCCAGTCCAGAGAGGAGAAAAAGGGAGGGGAGGCACCCCCCCCCCGCAGCCCGGAGAGTAGAGGAAGAGAGGACAGACGGCCCCCCCAGCCCAGAGAGGGAGAAAGGGGGGGGACAGAGGCGGGGGGGGTGAGACATGAGAGAGGACCCCCCCCACACTCAGAGAGAGGGAGGGGAAAGGGGGGAGTGGGGGAATAGAGAGCCCCCCCAGTCCGGAGAGGGGGAATGGAGACGATGCCCAGCCCACGAGTCGGGGTAAGGATGGAGGAGGGTTCGGGGGGGTTCCAGCCCCTGCCCCCCCCGTCCGGCGCTCCCCCCACGAGCCCAGCAGGGGTTGCACGTGTCTCACCGGCTCAGCAGCGACTGTCCGCGCCTGGAGCCTCCCCGTCCTCTGCGAGGCTCCACCCCTGCTCTCCGGGGCCCTTTAAAGCCTCGCGCAGACTCCACCCCCGCCCCGCCCATCCTGGCGCTTGTGGCCAATGGAGAGAGAGAGAGAGAGAGGGGCGGCCGGAGATGAGTTTGTCCCGCAACCCTGCAACCCGCCCAGCAGGGGGAGTTTAAACCTCGGTCACATTTTACTGGAATTCATTAGCCAGCTGCCGGCTTCCACTGAGAATTCCCTCCCCTCCCCCTCCCCCTCCCCCTCTCCGGGCTGGGGGGGGGAGGCCTCTGTCCCCTGCCCCTCCCCCTCTCCGGGCTGGCGGGGGGGAGGCCTCCATCCCCTCCCCCTCCCCCTCTCCGGGCTGGTGGGGGGGAGGCCTCCATCCCCTCTCCCTCCCGCTCCCTCTCCCTCTCTCCGGGCTGGGGGGGGAGGCCTCCATCCCCTCTCCCTCCCCTCCCCCTCTCCGGGCTGGGGGCGGGAGGCCTCCGTCCCCTCTCCCTCTCCCTGTCCCTTCCCCTTCCTGGCTGATGGGGGGAGGCCTCCGTCCCCTCTCCCTCTCTCTCCCCTCCCCCCTCCAGGCTGGGGGGTGGGGTCTCCGTCCCCTCTCCCTCCCTCTTCCCCTCTCCAGGCTCGGGGGGTGTCCTGGAGTCCCTGGGCGATGCTCTGGAGCTGCTCCCCATGAAGCCAGGCAGGACTCTGGGGCAGTCTCCTCTCTGGGAGCAGCCTGTCTGCAGGACACCCAGCTCACCCGGCTCCACCTTCCTGGGTCGGAGCATTCAGCATCCTCTGCCCCTCCGTGCGCTTCCCCCAGCGAGTCCGCTCAGGCGGGGTCTTGGGGAAGCCAGAGGGTCCTGCCCCCCAACTCCACAGTCAGATGGGACTCAGCCAGCCAGTAAAACAGAAGGTTTATTAGATGCAGGAACATGGTCTAACACAGAGCTTTCAGGTGCAGAGAACAGGACCCCTCAGCTGGGTCCATTTTGGGGGGCAGTGAGCCAGAGAACCCCGTCTGCACTTCACTCCATGTCCCCAGCCAGCCCCAAACTGACTCCCCCTCCAGCCCCTCCTCCTCTGGGCTTTGTCCCTTTCCCGGGCCAGGAGGTCACCCGATTCCTTTGTTCTTCAACCCTTTAGCTCTCATCTTGCAGGGGGGAAGGGCTCAGGCCATCAGTGGCCAGGAAACAGGGTGTTGGCCATTGTCTGCGTCCAGACCCCTGCCCACACCTGCCCTCTAGGGCTCTGCAAAGATCATACACCCTTCTCCCACCCTCTAGATACTTAAGAACTGCTTAGGGGAAACTGAGGCACCCCCACACTCTTCAGAGGAAACATTAAGAACAGTCCCACTTCGTCACATCTCTCCCCCCTTCGAGATCGAACTGAGCGGGGTCACTTTAGCTGGTGACCTGGGGAACTTCGAAGCCACCAATGTTCCCATGGATGCCCCAGCATCTCTCCCGTTCCTTGGTGGGATTTACCCCAGAGCCTTCCAGTTTCAGGCCCTCCCTTAGGTCGGGGGTGGTCGATAGCACTCGCAGGCCACATGTGGGAAGGTTTATGCGGCCTGTGCCCTTTGGCCACCCCAAAACCCCCGGGGGTCAAACTGGAATCGGGTCTTCTCCCAGCGCTCCAGTCTGGAGGCCTGCAATTCGGGCTCTCTTGGTTAAGAGCCCCCCTCTTGACCTGGGCCACATACCGTTCACTGACACAACTCGCATGGAGACATTCCTTTCTCAACAACCTTGTCTCCCCAACAAGCTGGCCAAACACAGCCACTTGGTTAGAGGACTGTTTAACTTTCTTAACAGCTTTCACTCCATCTGAGACCTTCTCAAAGCTCTCCACCCTGGATCTTTCAACAGGAAAGTCAGTGGCTTCATTCACAACAGAACATTTCTGGCTGTTAGGAACGGAGACTTTCTTGCTTAAATCACTTTCACACCCTTCAGTGGCAGTAAACTCCTTGCAAAGACTCCATGAGGATTCCTTTCCCTAGGGCTTGTCTCTGCGACAATTCACCCCTCACAGAAATTCTGCCTTTACCCTCTCCACCGAGGGCTTGCTCTAGAGGAACACTTTCCTGAGCAACAACAGACTCTTTCTGGGTCTCACTTACGTCCAGAATCACCTCTGGCCCATCAGGCGGATTCCTACCCAATCCCCTTTCAGGCAAACTGACAGGCTTCCTAGATAAAAGGTCAGAAGCATTCTCCTTCCCTTTGCCACACACTAGGAACAGGCAAAACACAAGCAGCAGACTTGTCTGGGCTCTGGGATTTTACAGAGACACTGACTGGATGCGACCTAGTTACAGGGCCATTCTCCCGAGCAGATCCAAACTTAGGACCCTTCCCTTCCTGGGCTTTAGCTGAATCCAGAACCAGCTCTGAGACGACTGCATGACCCTCAACCATCACAGGCTGAAAGGCCCCTTCTGTCTGCTCCACAGACAAAGAAGAGCCGGACACACTTTCTCCTTTCCCAGACCCACAGCTTGGGATCTCTTTCCCCTTGTCCCAGCACACAAGGCTGGTCACAGACAACTGCTTGGAGATCAGGGTAGCTCTCTCCCTAGGCAAGTCAATACCCCTGACAGACACAGGCATGTTTCCTTCACTGTCACAATTCTCCACCCAGCTAACAGGTAAGGTCCAGGGACACTCATCTTCCACTCTCCTCGTCTTCCCACCCTGATGACTAGACAAAGCCATCAGCTCACAAGGCTGCCTAGGCTCATCCAGACTTTCCTTACCAAGCACCTTGCCACTCCCAACAGATGCCCTGCCCTGCCTGTGTCTCCCCTCACTCAGCTGGGGTCTCAGCTTCCACTGTGCTCAGCACTGCCCTTACTGTCCCAGTGGGGATAGGCAGCAAGCTCGCTGCTTTCCTCACTGCATCAGAGCCAGTGTGAGCCCCCTCTCCGGTGTGCAAGGGGGTGGGGAGCATCTCTCTGTCCCACCCAGCCCCAGGGGGCTGGTTACAGGCAGGCAGGTAGCCTGAGCCTAGCAGCTCCTCCCTGCTGCCAGCCAGGTCATCTGCATTTTCACTGACCATTTCCCTCTCCGCCGATTGGTTCCCTGCATTCAAATTCAAACCCTTGGCAGTTACAGGAACAGGGCCTGGATCCTGTCCCAAAGAGACACAGTCACCCCATAACAGGGTCTCACAGCTGATATCCTGGAGAACGCCAACGGCCAGCCAGCCCGACCCCTCCTGGGTCTGCACAGGGATCTGGGCCATAGGCAGGGTGAGGGGCTTCATCCCTGGGACCCTCACCCAGCCCCTCAGCATCTGAGGCTGCACTACCCAGGGCCTGACAACAGTTCTCTCTGTCCCAGGACCTCGCCGTCCCAGGAATGTCTCCCCATTGACCGTCACCTTCCGCTCCCACTGGAGGTCTGAGGGGCCTGGCCCCAGGAAACTTCACAGAGACATATAGGTTGGGGTCAGGAGTGGGAGCCTGTCCACCTCCCCACCCATCTGGCTGACGGAGTCTACGGCCTTGGGACCCAGCAAGGGAGCTAGACACTGGGGCTTTTCCGCAGGGTCCCCCTGGTTCAAATCGCCAGCCTGCTCAAAGGCAGTGAGGTGGGCATCCACATCCCCCCCTCCTTAACCAGGGGCAGCAATTTAGTCTTGAGGCTCCCTGTGGAGCTGGCACCCCAGGGTCTATCCCCACTCACCCCTGGGAGGCCTAGGCCTCTCCGCTCCCCCACCGCCAGTTCATGCTGCTGCTGCTTCTGCAGCTCTTTCTCGGGCTCTCGCTGTCTCTCACGGTCCTCTTGCTCTCTCAGACTCAGCTCCAATCCCATCCTTCTCCGATCCCCTGATGGGGAACCCGATCGTGAAGAGCCTCGTCTGGTCGGGGACAGGAGTCTTGGCGATGCCTAGCTACCTCTCCAGCTGCTCCCAGATACTGCTTTAGCTCCATTTGGGGTCAGGAATCTGTCCCTTAGAGCGGTCATCCTCCTCCAGCTGCACGATTAACTGTGCTTTGGTGAACTTTCCAATGCTCAACCCCCTCTTTCTGCACAGGGTTACAATGTCCTTCTTAAGGAGACGGTGACAGGCCATCACTCCGCTCTTCCCAAGTTGTTGCGGACTCACAGGCCTGTGTGCTCTCAGCTCCCCACGGTTTCCAGGGAGAACCCCTGATGTGCCAGCCCTTCTCGAGGTCACCACCTCTTTGCCAGGGTCGAGCTGCAGACTCCTCCGCCCCTTGGACCGCTCGCTGCAATTCCCAGGGGAACCCTGTTACTGCAAAAGTCCTTCTCTCTCCCAGGGCCAAGCCACAGGCTCCTCCGCCACTGAGACTGCTCACCACAGTCCCCAGGGGGACCCCATTACTGCACAGACCTTCTCGCTGGTCACACACTCCCAGGGGTTAACCGCCCCCTGAAACCGCTCCTCTCTGAGCCTTCAGCACACCTGGTCCTCGTCAATCCCCCTTTGTGTTACTGCTCCTCAGTCACTTAGTGCAGGAAGTGCCATCCATGGGGTGCAGTACATCCCACTGCTGCCACCAGTTCTCACGGAGTCCCTGGGCGACGCTCTGGAACTGCTCCCTATGAAGCCAGTCAGGACTCTGGGGAAGTCTCCTTTCTGTGAGCAGACTGTCTGCAGGACACACAGCTCACACAGCTTCCACCTTCCTGGGACTGACCTCGGAGCATTTAGCATCCTCTCTGCCCCTCCCGGCGCTTCCCACAGCGAGTCCACCCAGGCGGGGTCCTGGGGAAGCCAAAAGGTCCTGCCCCCCAACTCCGCAGTCAGACATGACTCTCAGCCAACCAGTAAAACAGAGGTTTATTAGATGACAGGAACATGGTCTAAAACAGAGCTTGTAGGTGCAGAGAACGGGACCCCTCAGCTGGGTCCATTTTGGGGGGCAGTGAACCAGACAACCACGGCTGCCCTTCACTCCACTCCCCAGCAGCCCCAAACTGGAACTCCCTCCAGCCCCTCCTCCTCTGTCCCTTTCCCGGGCCAGGAGGTCACCTGATTCCTTTGTTCTCCCACCCTTTAGCTCTCATCTTGCAGGGGGGAAGGGCCCGGGCCATTAGTTGCCAGGAAACAGGGTGTCGGCCATTCTCTCTGTCCAGACCCCTGCACACACCTGCCCTCTAGGGCTCTGCACTGATCATACACCCTTATCCCACCACCTAGATACTTAAGAACTGCCCAGGGGAAACTGAGGCACCCCCACACTATTCAGAGGAAACATTAAGAACAGTCCCACTTCGTCACAGTTGCCTCACTCTGAATGTCACTGATCCCCCAGTTTAGAATGCGTCTCCCTGGCCGCTTCTCCTGCTAATTTGAACCTCAGGGAACACATCAAAGCTCTCTCCTGTCCCCCACAGCTGCTGGGTTTGGGCCACTGCCAGGGCCCTCTACACCGGGGTTAACATCTGGATCCTGGCCAAGCTGGTTCTAGCCCATGTGGCCAACCCCCAGTGACCAAAAATCACAAGTCAGAGCCCCCCAAAACCATCAGATTGGCTTAAACAAGATGAGATTTTGAAAACAACTTTGGGTTCTGTTCTTGATCTCCTGGTGGTGGAGCCTTTAGGGGTCACCTTTTCAAGCTTTTCTCCCCATCCAGGAGGGCTAGAACAAGAAAAACTTCTGACAAAAATGGCCAACCCCGCCAAAATCTTCTACCAGAATCAGAAAAAATTAGTCCAGAATGATTGAAAACAGAACAATTTTTGGTTTTTGAATTTTCCAGGAAGACAGTGAATGTTTTTTTATTAAAGCCGACACTTTCCAGAAAAAGTTGCCTTTAATCAAACACCCAATTTTTCCTAAAAAAAAAAAAAAAAAAAGTCAATGGAACCATTTCAGTCCACTCGTTACAGCTGCTCTGAAATCCCCCATCTCACCCACCCCAGTTCCCACAACCTCCCCCCCCCGCCCAACTCCAGCCCCTGCACCCATTGCACACACAGCTGTGCCCCCTGCCTGGCCATAGGGCCCCTTCCCTGTCCCCCCCAAGAGCAGCTGCAGCAGATCCCAATCAGGGGATCCACACAGGGACCAGCCAGCTGCACCTGCTGCCACTCAGCCCTGCATGGTCTGTGTTTAGCCTCTCCCCGTCCCGGGCAGAGAAGTGCGGTACCTGGGGCTGTGTCAGGCCCATCCCTGCCATGAAGATGCCCTGTGGGCTGCGGTGCCCCGGCAGAGGGAGAAGCTGCTGGATCCACCTGGGCTCCAGGCAAGCGCTGGGTTGGGATCAGGCCCCTCTGGGGTGGCTGGGCAGCTGGTTTGCAGGGCTGGTCACCTCCTGGCCCCATGCAGATTGTCTGAACGTGGCAAGCTTCTCTCTAAGGGGAGCTCGGACAGTTCCTCCCAGACCTGTCAGTCAAGACATTGCCTTCTTTGTTTAGAACCAGTTGTGGGGTCCCCGTAACAGGATTCCCCCCTTATATCCCCTCACCAGGCCCTGGAGGGACCAGATAGAGGGATCTCACTTCAGTCCTTGGCCCTGGCCTGGTGAAATCCCTCAGGCACGTGGTGACATTCACTCGTGTTCATCCAGTCCCCACTTACAGGATTGTGACCAGTGGTGTCTCTCCCAAGCACCCCTGTCCCCATGCCACCCCAATGGGCTCCGGAGCTGTTGCCCCTCCATTCCCCACCCAGTTCTCTGGCTTCATACCCTCGCCCATGCTCCTGGTGTCACGCCCCACAATCTGATTGGCTGAGAATTCATTCCCAGTGCTTCCAGCCCAGGGTCCTTGTCACTCCCTTCCCCCTACCCAGCCTGGGACAGGGGCAGCAGCTACCCCTGCAGCCCCACCAGCCGGAGCAAAAAGGAGAACAGGAGACGCAAAAGCGTGTGCGTCTCCTTTTAGGGTTGTGCCTCCAGCCCAAGAACCAAATGGATTATCCAGTGGTTCTCAAACTTTTGTCCTGGTGACCCCTTCCACACAGCAAGCCTCTGAGTGCAACTCCCCCACCCCCGTTATCAATTAAAAACCACTTTAATATATTTAACACTGTTATAATGGTTGGAGATGAAGCAGGGTTTGGGGGTGGAGGCTGACAGCTCATGACCCCCACATAATAACCTCACGACCCCCAGTTTGAGGACCCCGGACTACACTGAGCATGCACAGACAGAGAGCCAGAGGGTTGAAAGGCCGCTGGGATGGACAAGACTTGTGGGGCTCTGAGAGACTGTCCCCCCCGCCACCCCGCAGCAGTGTGAATTCAGCTCCAACCAGGGGCAGGAATCTGAAATCAGTTAAACAGCAGAGACTTCATGCAGGCAGAGGTCCGGCTTGCCGGGCAGGGACAGCTCCTTCCCTTCCAGAACGTGGGCATCAGCAAAACTCAAGCACCAGAAACCTGGGAATTAGAGGCGAGGGACAGAGGGCCCCCCGCCGCCCCAGCGCGGAGAGGGGGAGGGAGTCCCTTAGGGGGAGCGGCCAACGAGTCGGGTTCAGGCGGGGGGGGAGGGTTCAGGGGGGTTCCAGCCCCTGCCCCCCCGTGTCCCGGCGTTCCCCCCATGAGCCCAGCGCGGGTTGCACATTTCTCACCGGCTCAGCAGCGACCGTCCGCGCCCGGAGCCTGCCCAGCCTCAGCGGCCTCCGCCCGGCTGCGCTTTAAACCTCGCGGTGACTCCGCCCCACGACCCGCCCATTTTTGGCGCTCTTGGCCAATGGAGAGAGAGAGAGAGGAGCCTTATTAGCATAAATGCAAGGAGGCTCGTTGGTTGACATTTGGACATGATGTCAAGTGAACTGTGGTTAGCTTGGCACCTTTGGAAACCGCAGGCTGCAAAGACTCTTATCCAACTGGTGTTACATATGGTGTTTCCCAGAATCAGCCCGACCAATGGCACAAAAAACAAAAGCTTGAGACGAACCTCTGTCCCCTCCCCCTCCCCCTCCCCGGGCTGGGGGGGGGCCTCCATCCCCCCTCCCTCTCCCTCCTCCTCCCCCTCCCCGGGCTGGGGGGGGCCTCCGTCCCCCCTCCCTCTCCCTCTCCCTCTGCCTCCCCGGGCTGGGGGGGCCTCCTTCCCCCGTCCTCTCCCTCCCCCTCCTCCTCCCTGGGCTGGGGGGCCCTCCATCCCCTCTCCCTCTCCCTCCCCCTCCCCCTCTCCGGGCTTGGGTGGAGGCTCCGTCCCCCCTCCCTCTCCCTCCCCTTCCCCGGGCTGGGGGGGGGCCTCTGTCCCCCCTCCCTCTCCCTCCCCCTCCCCGGGCTGGGGGGGGCCTCTGTCCCCTCTCCCTCTCCCTCCCCCTCCCCGGGCTGGGGGGAGCCTCCATCCCCCCTCCCCCTCCCCAGCTGGGGTCCTCCGTCCCCTCTCCCTCCCCCTTCCCCTCTCCGGTCTGGGGCGGGGGCTCCGTCCCCCCTCCCTCCCCCTCCCCGGGCTTGGGGGGGCCTCCGTCCCCTCTACCTCCCCCTCCCCCTCCCTGGGCTCAGGGGGGTCCTCCGTCCCCCCTTCCTCTCCCTCCCCCTCCCCGAGCTCGCGGGGGGGCCTCCGTCCCCTCTCCCTCCCCCTCCCCGGCTCCGGCCTGGGGTGGGGGCTCCGTTCCCTCTCCCTTCCCCTCCCCCTCCCCGGGCTTGGGGGGGCCTCCGTCCCCTCCCCCTCCCCCTCCCCGTCTCCAGGCTGGGGTGGGGGCTCCGTTCCCTCTCCCTTCCCCTCCCCCCCTCCGGGCTGGGGGGGGCCTCTGTTCCCTCTCCCTCCCCCTCCCCCTCCCTCTCCCCCTCTCTAGGCTGGGGGGGGCACCGTCTGTCACGGAGTGTGGGGGAGTCCAGGCCCTGCACCCCTCTTCCTGGGATTCACTGAGACTCTCAGCCAGCCAGTAAAACAGAAGGTTTATTGTACAACAGGAACACAGTCCAAAACAGAGCTTGTGGGGACACCCAGGACCCCTCAGTCAAGTCCTTCTGGGGGAGCAGAGTCCTGGGGTTCCCTGCGTTCCTCCACCCAGCCCCAAACTGAAACTAAACCCCCCCAGCAGGCTCCCTTCCGCAGCCTGTCTTCACATTCCTGGGCAGAGGTGTCACCTCCCCCTCCCCCTCCTGGCTCAGGTGACAGGCTCTCAGGTCTCCCACCCCCAGGGCACATTCCCAGGTCAACACTCTCCTCTCCCTGCTGCCTCACATTCTCACAGTAACACCCATTGTTTCATGTTCTCTGTGTATATAAAATCTCCCCACTGTATTTTCCACTGCATGCATCTGATGAATTGAGCTGTAGCTCACGAAAGCTTACGCTCAAATAAATTTGTTTGTCTCTAAGGTGCCACAAGTCCTCCTTTTCTTTTTGCGGATACAGACTAACACGGCTGCTATTCTGAAACCTGTCATTAATTTCATTTGGTGACCCTTAGTTCTTGTGTTATGAGATGGAGTAAATAACACTTCCTGATTTACTTTCTCCACACGTGTCATGATTTTATACACCTCTATCTTATCCCCCATTAGTTGTCTCTTTTCCAAGCTGAAAAGTCCCAGTCTTATTAATCTCTCCTCACATGGAAGCTGTTCCATACCCCTAATAATTTTTGTTGCCCTTTTCTGAACCTTTTCCAATTCCAATATATCTTTTTGGAGATGGGGCGACCACATCTGCACGCAGTATTCAAGATGTGGGCGTACCATGGATTTCTATAGAGGCTGTGGTCTCAACACCCCAGTAACCTAACCAGTGTCAAGTTGGTTTTAGGTTTCCCAGCACAGGAGAGGTTTTGAGGGGCGATTTGAAAGAGGGCAATGCGAAGGCTTTGCAAATGTTGACGGGGAGCTCCTGCTAGGGGTGATAGCGAATGAGAGAGGCCAGGTAGGGTGTGGATTGTGAAGACAAGGTTATACATCGATCTACGGCACTTCGGTCCCCCGCACCCCATCACTGTAGTACGGGAGCATCTCACAATCTTTGGATGGATTTATCTTCCCAATGTCCCTGTGTATCTAACCTGAATTCTCCCCTTAGGAAAAACTCCACCTGATCCGGCTGGAGAACAGCCAGACGTTCCACCTCCAAACTGCACCATAGAACATCTGTACCCTCTCATGTTCACCCCACCCATGTCCTCGCCCTCGCGTCCTGCTTCAACAGCGGGTGGCAGGGCCTGCTGCCCCCTGAGAGCGTGAGGAACCCCGGGGGGGCCAGTACCGCTGTCCGGCCCCACGGCCAGCCGAGGATACTAGTTGGTGGCTCCTCCCTGGAGCCATAAGCAGGGGTGTGTACCTGGCACAGCTCCCCAGCTCCCCCGGTGCCTCTCCCTTTTGTGGAGACAGAGACCCAGGCACACGGCATTTTTGTTGCAGCCCCTCTTCCAGCTCCTCTAGAACCTCTCTGCATTTCTCCCTGTACCTCCTGAGCTGTACACATGCCCCGACCACCCCACAAAGCCATAAGATCCCCTCCTCAACCACCTCCTGGTGCTGGCCCGAAGGCCATCTGTCACTCCAGGAGCAGAAAGCTGGATGGGGTTTGCCCCGCGACTGTGGGGCCTATTTCTGGTCCCTTGTCTGCTCCTGTCTCCGGGCAGAGTTCCTCTGGGCAGTGCCCACTGACTCCTGGACGCCTTGGAGGAGCAGTGGGGGCTGTCGGGGGTTCTCTGCTCAGCGTCCCCCTCCGGATCCCTGATTTTCCACCTGAGACCAGTCTCCTGTTCCTGTTTTCTCCTTTGTTGTCCCCCACCATCAACTGGAGCCTGGACTTACTGGTTCCTCCCCCTTTGTCAAGGGACAGGGCCTTTAGTTTTGGGCAGGCCCAGCCCGGCCTGTACTAATACTTCCCATAGCACAAGAACCCACAGGGAGTGACTCACCCTGGCATCGGCTCCCTTTACCCTGCCCAGGAGAGCGAGGGGCAGCTCTTCTGTGCTGCCTTTTCTTGGCCCCCCTAAAAGGGGACGGACCCCATAGGGAAGGAGTTGAATTCCCCAGAGGTTTCATACTTTGATTCCCCCGGGGTGGCCATAGTTTTGTACCACCAGGCAGAAGCAAACCCCCATCGTTTGCTCCTCTCCCCCCTCCCTCATGGACTTGGAGTTGCCCCCTCCCCAAAATCTGAAATGGCGCCCCTGGATCCTCCCCACCACACCGAGCCTCTCCCTCACGGCCTTGAACATGCCCCTCCCCATTAGCCTCTCCCTCCTCCCCCCTCCATTCGGCCTTTCTGTTCATCATGCAGACCACCAGTTTCCCGCCTTTTCAGGCTGGCGATCCCCCCTGCACAATAAAAAATGCCCCAACCCCCTGAGGTTTCCTGTCCAAGTCAGAGTAAACCTTGTGTCAGTGCAAACGACGCCAGGAGCCTGCACCCCGGCTACAGCGACGACATCGGATCTCGCCAACGCCCCAGGGTTTGGCCACCCCAGTTTCACCCTGGAAATTGTCTTTTCTTCGCCTAAGATTGTAATAAAATTTGCAACACCTCACGCCCACACCCCCTCCCTCCCCTCTAGACTCCACCCATGCGGGGGGGGAGGGGGGGCAGGTGTCCTGTCAAAAAACTGCTCCCTGACAGAATTTGCTGCTTAGATTGTCCTGAGCATGCTCGGTAACATCTGCTGAAGCCGCAGTCCTCAGCCTGCCCTTACTTGGAATCAGATTCTGCTGCCTGCTTTTTACAGGGGCTACAAGGGGGCAAAGGGCAGCGGGGCTCGATCCGGTTTTATAGTGGGGGGTGCTGAAAGCCAGCTCATGCAACTGTGTGTTCAACAGCAATGTGGAAAGGTGCAATTCCCGTTCCCACCGCATGGGTGGAGCACAGCTCCGGGATTCGAAATAATGCCAGCTTCCTTCTCACAGCCCCAGCTTTCACAGAGAAAGCTGGGGGCAGGGATTTCCCTACACCCCCCCCCCCCCAGTTTTGTGAACTAATTACCTGCAGCGTTGCCACTTTAGTGATTGTTTGGAAATTTGAATTGAAATTGAAACATTAATACCCACTTTAAAAACATATAGAGTGTATGATAAAATACGTGTATCTGAAAAAATATAATAGATTTGGAAAGTATGAACATAGACTAGCTTCCTTATACAGCTGTTGTTTTTGGTGGCAATGTCAGCGCATTCATTTCAGTGATGTTGGCCAGCGTAGTAATTTCAAATGATGATTTGTAAGCAAAGTCTAAATGAGCTCTCCCTGAGAGCTAGTGATGAGCTGGGGACTGGGGGGAAAGGCTTCAGGACCAGATTGTATTTACATTCACACCTAATCTACCTCGGTATCCAGCAAACAGAGCTGTGTTGCCCAAGTGATAGATTTTGGCTGGGGCTGGGTTACAAATCACTTGACTGGGGGGGGGGGGGGGGGGGCGGGGGGATGAAAGGTTGTTGTTCTTATTGCATGAGTAAAGGGCAGCAGAACTGTACTTAGCCTGCGCTGACTGAGGGCATCAAGAGAGAGGGTGGGGACCTGTCCCTCTCCACTGTTTAAAGACAGAGCTGATTAGGCTCCATAGAGAGTCTTTTGTTCTGTTCAGTGACCCCTGCAGCTGAAATGTCTGAGAATCCGGTCTAAGTGCTCAGACCTGCTGTGGGAAGACACGGCCCAGCCTGCACTAGCAGCGAGGTTCCCCCACTGAGAGCTGGGTGGAACCGCGAGAGACCAGCTCGCAGAGGTCACAGTGGCAGGTGGCAGCAGAAGGTGACAGCACAGGGCTATCAGGGCAGAGCAACAGAGTGAACGGTGGCCTGACAAACAACAGCAGCCAGAGCACTGGACTATGTTTTAGTGACTTTTCTCCAGAAGCTAGATTTGTGACTGGGAAACTTACATAAATATATGTTCCCTAGTAGGCCAAGATTTTTAAAATGCGTTATTTGCCAACGTCATTATCTCACATCATCGCTATCTCAAGAGGTCATTATCTTGGGGAGTTTCTGTACTAAACTTTTTTTTTTATTATAATTATTTTTTATGTAAGAATGGCTATATTGGGTCAGATCAGTGGTCCATCTATCCCAGTGTCCTGTCTTCTGACAATGACTATTCCAGGTGCTTCAGAGGGAATGAACAGAACAGGGAATCATTGATTGATCCGTCCCCTGTCATCCACTCCCAGCTTCTGGCGAACAAAGGCTAGGGACACTCAGATCATGATGTTGCATCGCTGCCCATCCTGGCTAATAGCCATTGATGGACCTATCCTCCATGAACTGATCAAATTCTTTTTTGAACCCTGTTATAATTTTGGCCTTCACAAGATCCCTGGCAAAAAAGTGACAGTGCGTTGTGTGATGAAATACTTCCTTTTGTTTGTTTTAAACGTACTGCCCGTTAATGTCATTGGGTGACCCTGGGTCTTGTGTTAAATGAAGGGGTAATAACACTTCTTTATTCATTTTCTCCACACCAATCCAGATTTTATAAGACTCTATCGTATCCATGCTTAGTCGTCTCTTTTCCAAGCTGAAAAGGCCCAGTCTTCTCTCCTCATATGGAATCTGTTCCATATCCCTAATCATTTTTGTTCCCCTTCTCTGTACCTTTTCCAATTCCAATATTTCTTTTTTTAGATGGGGTGACCAGAACTACATGCAGTATTTGAGATGTGGGCATGTCATGGATTTATATAGTAGAAGTGGAGGAGCTTGGTTTGCCGGACGGATCAGCTACGCCAATACTGACAACCGACATGAAAAGGCTGCCTCTGGACTGCGTCGACATGCAGAAAGCCTTCTAAGCCAGTCACTGTCAAAGCCAATTTTAGAAGAACTTAAGGAGGCTGTTAAGAATGCTGGAGACACAACTCAGTTTATGTGAACCAACATGGCTGTGGCATCATACTTCCTATTTAAGCACGAGATACCACATACTACAAACTAGAGGCCTATGTTAAGCGCATTGTCACTTGTTAATCTTGAAGTTGGACACTGGTTCTGAACAAGACTGGCAAATGCTCACTCTCTTTCTGCAAAAAGCTCAGCTGACTCTCTAGAAGCATGCGGTGCAACAGGAAAAGACTCAGGAGTTGAAAAAGTGAAGAATTCTCTCACCATATTCAAAATATGTGCATACATGGCCGGCGAATGCACCAATGCAAATAGGCATCAAGTATTAAGTCATTGCGTATGTTATCTTGATGTCTCTGGTAGGCCAGTAGATGCATTCTAGATGTTCAGGTTATAGAAGACACATCAGCTGCATCTGTGACATTTTAGAAGAGTTAAATGCTTGTCAATTGAACCCCAAAGAGATGGCTGCTTGTGCATTTGATGGAGCTACAAACTTCTCTGCAAGACATAGTGGAGTACAAGCTCTGCTCAGAGAAAAGTGTCACCCTCATCTCTCCTATACACACTGTAGAGGCCATCTACGCCAACTAGCGCTAGTACAAGCTGCAGAATCTCCAAGACATTAAAAAGCCACAAATTTCATGGCTTTTTTATACTCTTTTTTCAGCAAGAGTCCAAAAGGATTGAACATTTTGGAAACAAATAGAAGATACCCTGGGATTGAAGTTCAAATGAGTCCATCCTGGGAAAACCTGCTGGCTTTCTCATGAGTGATTCTTGGCAGTTGTCTTAAAATTACTGCAACCGTTATGACTGGCTTTGGAAAGTATCCACCAAGAGAGGACAGATCTAAGTAGTGAGGCTGGGGGACTACTTTTGTTACTGAGGGTATGTCTACACTATGAAATTAGGTCGCTTTTATAGAAGTCGATTTTTCAGAACCAACTTTATTTCGTCGATTGTGTGTCCCCCCACTAAGCGCATTACATCGGGGAGTGCGTCCACAGAACAGTGGTGAGCATCAATTCTCGGAGCGGTGCACTGTGGGTAGCTATCCCACAGTCCCCGGAGTCTCCACTGCCCATTGGAATTCTGGGTTAAGCTCCCAATGCCTGATGGGGCAAAAACATTGTCACGGGTGGTTTTGGGTACATATCGTCAGTGTCCCCTCCCTTCCTCCCTCCCTCCCTCCCTCCCTCCATGAAAGCAACGGCAGACAATCGTTTCGTGCCTTTTTTCCTGGATGACCCGTGCAGACGCCACAGTACTGCAAGCGTGGAGCCCGTTCAGCTCACCGCTGCAGTTGTGAGCATTGTAAACACCTCACGCATTATCCTCCAGTATGTGCAGAACCTGCAAAAGCAGGCGAGGAGGCGACGGCAGCGCGGTGACGAGAGCGATGAGGACATGGACACGCACTTCTCTCAAAGCACGGACCCTGGCAATTTGGACATCATGGTGGCAATGGGACAGGTTCATTCCGTGGAATGCCGATTCTGGGATGATTCCCAGTGGCTGCGAAACTCTCTCATGCGTAAGGGCACTTTCATGGAACTTTGTGATTTGCTTTCCCCTGCCCTGAAGCACAAGAATACCAAGATGAGAGCAGCCCTCACAGTTGAGAAGCGAGTGGCGATAGCCCTCTGGAAGCTTGCAACGCCTGACTGCTACCTGTCAGTTGGGAATTAATTTGGATTGGGCAAATCAACTTTGGGGGCTGCTGGATCCAAGTAGCCAACGCAATCACTGAGCTGCTGCTATCAAGGGTAGTGACTCTGGGAAATGTGCAGGTCATAGTGGATGGTTTTGCTGCAATGGGGTTCCCCAACTGTGGTGGGGCGGGAGGACTGCATGAGCTCGGAAAACATGTCATCACGAGTGCGGATTTTTTGCCTTCTAATCTGGGATAGCCTCTGGGATGGAGATGATAGGGGGAGCGTAGAAACAGTTGCACCTGTGGGAGGAAAAAGAGGGAGAGCAGAATTAAAAAAGATACATTTTAGAGAACAAAGGGGAGACTCTTTCAGAGTGAATCAAGCGATTCAAACCACACAGCACATGTTCTTTCCATACAAGGTCGCGTTTTGCCTTTTATATTGAGTACCTGCTGGTTTGGTGTGAGACATCACACGCAGCTGGGCACCAGAATTTGGCTTGCAGGTAGCCATGGTAATCCCAAGGGGCACACGGAGTTCGGCTTCTTCCGCCTTCCTAACATGTGGGAATGCTTTCGAACTGCGGTGCCCTCCTGTCCCACACCAAGCAATGCCTGGTGGGTTGGCCATTTAAAAGGAGAGGCTGCAGTTTTCAGGTGGATGTGCACCACAACACACGCCCCCCCCAACCCAATTCTCTGGGATGATCGCTTCACCCCTCGCCCCACCACGTGGCTATCATCAGCCACACGCAAACAGCTCAGCAAGAACGGGCACCTCTGAATGTCCCCTTAAACAAATTCCCCTATTTCAACCAGGTGACCATGAATGATATCGCTCTCCTGAGGCTAACACAGAGAGATAAACGACGAATGTTGCTTGAATGCGCCCAAAACCCAGAAGCATTCGCTGCCATGCTCTGTGCTGCAATGATTCCAGACGACTTGCTACTGGCTTGGCGTGGTAAAGTGTCCTACCATGGAGGACGGAATAAGGCTGCCCCACCCAGAAAGCTTCTGCAAAGGCTTTCAAAGTAGCTCCAGCAGAGCTTCATTGAGATGTCCCTGGAGGATTCCCGCTCCATCCCCAGACACATGAACAGACTTTTCCAGTAGCTGTACTGGCCGTGAATCCATCCCAAGTCTTCAGGGCAAATGAATCACTAAACACACTTGCTTTTAAACCCTTACTGTATTTACAAAGGTACGCTCACCAGAAGTGCCTTCTCTGGCTTCATGGGTCAGGAGCCCGCCTTGGGAGGTTGTGGAGGGTATTGGCTCCAGAGTGATGAAGAGTTCCTGGCAGCCGGGGTGAACGGATTCACCACTTGCTTGCTGTGCACTCTCCTCCTCCTCCTCTCTTCCTCCTCCACAAAATCCTCCTCCCTGTTCTGTGAGACTCCCCCCTTGCAGGTATCCACAGACAGAGGTGGGGTAGTGGTAGGGTCCCCCCGTAGAAGTGCATGTAGCTCATCATAGTAGCGGCATGTCTGGGGCTCTGACCAGGAGCATCCGTTTGCCTCCTTTGTTTTTTGGCAGGCTTGCCTGAGCGCCTTAATTTTCACGTGGCACTGCTGTGCCTCCCTGGAGTAGCCTCTGTCCATCATGCCCCGGGAGATTTTCGCATGCATGTTGGTGATCCGTTTTTTTAAACTGAGTTCTGCCTGCACAGATTCTTCTCCCCATACAGCGATCAGATCCAGTACCTCCCGTTTGGTCCATGCTGGAGCTGTTTTTTGATTCTGGGACTGCATGGTCACCTGTGCTGATGAGCTCTGCATGGTCTGCTGTGCTGATGAACTCTGCATGGTCACCTGGGCTGATGAGCTCGCCATGCTGGCCAAACAGGAAATAAAATTCAGAAGTTCCCAGGGCTTTTCCTGTCTACCTGGCTAGTGCATCTGAGTTGAAAGTGCTGTCCAGAGCGGTCACAATGGAGCATTCTGGGATAGCTCCCAGAGGCCGATACCATCCAATTGCATCTACACTACCCCAAATTCGAACCAGTGAGGTCAATTTTACTGCTACTCCCTTCGCCGGGGAGGAGTACAGAAATTGATTTTAAGAGCCCTTTAAGTCAACAAAACGGGGTTGGTTGTGTGGACGGATTGAGTTTTAATGCTACCTAACACGGCTAAATTCGACCTAATTGCGTACGGTAGAGGAGGCCTAAGTTCAGAGAAGACTCTCGCCATTCTCTCTCTTGTAAGTCTACTGTTGAAACCACTTGGGTCATTAAACAATGTCATCCAGGCATCTGCTACAACAGGAGTAGATCTCTGATCCAAGGATAGCTTCTAGTGCTGGACAATCAATCAGAGAGATCCATTGAAAATCTGGAAGCAAAGACTTCAGTCCAGAAGTTGACTAATGAAGGTACTTATATTGACTCCATAAGTGAAGAGGACAAGAAGTGTTTGTTAAGCCAGGTGAAAAAGTACAGACTTGATTCTTACAAATCTGCAGTGGAGATTTCTGGATTCTACTCAACCTCCACGTAGCTTTTACAGATGCCTGTCTTATAAAAGATTGACAGTTGAGTGGAGTGAGGCACTCCCAGCAATGGGGCTGCCGTGTGCTCAGGACAGAAGAGAGAATTTTGAACACAGAGTGGAATATCATACCATGAACGAACGAAGATTTAACTTCAACTTCTTCATCATCACTAGTGGTTCGACCCGATCTTTGTGCTCTGTTTCCTAGGATGAAAGAAGCAGGAATTCATCTCTTGCTAATCTCAGTCACAACAGCTACAGCTGAGTGTTCTTTTTTCTCATTGAATAGAATTTTGTGTTCTGAAAGAAGTCACCTTCTGCCCGATCATGTCGCATATAATGAAGGACTGGAAGGAACGGACACACCAGAAGACACCAAAGAGTACCAAATTACCACAAGAAACTAAGACGGATGTAGATGTAGGCTTGAATAGCCAACTTTAATTTTTGTGATGATTTTAAAACATGAGTTAAATCTAATACAATAGTCATAAAACATTTTTCAGTTTTTATAATGGTGCCATACAGCCCACCTTTGCCCTCACTGTGTCAGCCCTCATCGGCCCTCATGCCCCACCCCCCCCAGAATATTCCAACACCCCCCATAATTTCAGTTCCTGGGAAAAAACACTGGCAAGTCCCTTTTTACCTGTGTGTTCCCAGGGCTGAGCGGATCTCACTGTCTGTGTTCTGCGGAGAGATGAGGCCCTGTCTCTGGTTCTGTGCTGGGGGAGACCTGGACAGTCTGGCTCAGCAGGAGGGAATTAAGGGGTGCCCTTGCTGCCAGAACACTAGGCTCAGTGGTATGTCAGCGTGTCAAGTGACCGTCCCCAGGGGGTCCCGAACAGAAAACCTCTTACACAGTCTGAACTGTTTATATTTTTAATGATTATTTCTGACGTTTGCCTTGAGTCTGGCACTGATAGCAAGGTTTTCAATGAGGACAGTTGATGTATCTTGGCTCTCTGCTCCGGTGGTTTTTGTTGGTTTTCTTCAGTCGTTTGGACAAGAGATTTGCATATTCTGCTGCTTCCTCCTCTTCCTTCTGAGTGAGTTGCTTTTCGAGAGCAAGAAGTCTGAGTGTCTCGGGCAGCCCTTGGGGAATTAGCAATGTTTGGTTCTTAGGAGCCTTGATCCAGAGTTTCTTGCCTTCCTTTCGCAGGGGTTTGCTCAGTATATATTGACCGACATCATCTGTTTTGGAATGGTAGAACAGCTGGCGGATTCTGCCAGCCCTCTTGGGACCAAGTCGAGGAGGCCCCAGGAATCCCCCACATCTGAATCTCCTCCTCCTCCTCCCATCCCCCCATCTCCTCGACCTCCATCTCCTCCTCCTCCCTTCCCCCCATCTCCTCCACATCGCTGCTGTTGGGGTCCTCCTGGAGCTGGGGCTTCGCTGGGGCACTGGCCCCTTGACCCCCAGCAGCACCTCCCTTAGCACCGCAGCAGGTGCAATCCAAAGGCAGAGCACGGCCAGGGGAGAAGGCAGAGCGCACAGAGACTTGTGCTGCTCGCACAGGCAGGAGCAAGGAGGCGAAAACCTCCCCCCAGTGACGCTGGGCCTGGCTCTGCTGCCATGAGGATGCCCCGTGGGCTGTGTTGCCTGGGCAAGGGGAGAAGCTGATGGCTCCATCTGCCGCCGGAGTGCCAAAGCAGCCCGAGCCTAGACCAACAGAGCCCGGCTCGCACAGGATCGGGGGCTCTTGAAGTGGGCTAAAAGCGAGTCCCGCCAGGAGCCCGGCTTTGGCTGAAGCCCGCTGGGCTGCTCTCGCAGCTGGCTCTGTCGGGTCAACGATCCCAGGGCGATCGGTGGGGTCCGTAACGTCGCCTCCAGCTCCCTAGGAGCCGCTCCCACGATCAAATCAGCCCCACTCGCTAAGAGCAATTTAAAATCAGCTTTTCCATTATACTTCAGTCACTTTCTAGGGGAAAGTGCGCGCTCCCTGGTTGACAGAACCCTTCAAACATCTTCACGTCCTACTAAAGCATTTACGACAAGCCGGGCCCGGCTCCCTAGCAGCGCCGAGCACCGCCCGCAGTCGCGGCCCTAGCCTCGTGGGCCGCTCCACCACTGTGACGAGGGGCTCAGTGCCAGCACGGGCCGCGGCCCCTTCTGCTAGGGAGGGACTAACTCCACCAGGAGCCAGGCCAGGCCAGAAGGTGAATGATGCCAGGCAGCTCTGCATCCCTAGGGGAGCGACAGGGTCCCATAATAACAATAGAGGTCAGGAGCCTAAATACCTTGTTGATCTGGGCCTGGGAGAGAGGAGACCAGGAGGAGCTTAGAGAGTGGAGTGTGTGAGGCTGATGAGAGATGGGGACAGGTGTGACACTTGTACCGGGACCCGGAGCTCAAAACGTTTGTAACTGGGGTGGAATGGAAGGGGTGGAGTTCCAGCAAACATGATGCACCCCAGATTTCTATAGACAGGCATGTAGAGTGCATGTGTGTCAGCAGAAGGCGAGGGGGTGGGAGGGATAGGTCAGTGGTTTGAGCATTGGCCTGCTAAACCCAGAGTTGTGAGTTCAATCCTTGAGGGGGCCATTTACAGATCTGGGGCAAAAACTGGGGATTGGTCCTGCTTTGAGCAGGGGGTTGGACTAGATGAGGTCCCTTCCAACCTTGATATTCTATGTGACCTGATTTCATATTCTTGCAACTGCATCCATGTTTTCTTTAACTGTGGCCTCATAGCAGGTAGGAATTTCCTCCCTACTGGGAGCGAGTGTAAGTTGGATCTTGCTGGGTAAAGCCAGTTTTTGGCCCCACCCTCCCACACTCCTGCTGCCTAAAGGAAGAACCAGTCTTGCTGCTCCCAGAGCATGAACAAATTCTGAAAAGTGCTCCCAAGGCAAGTTCCTTCCTGACCCTCGTTAGGTTGGATCGTGCCCTGAAGCATGAGGGTTTACAGTCCTTCCCAAATTTTTTAGTGATTACTAAAACAACCTTTAGTATCTAACTCTGGATACTCACCTCATCCAAATAAAATTATTCTGGGAATCTTGCCAAGTCCTTGGCCTCAACAACATCCTGGGGCAATGAGTTCTGCAGGCTAATTATGTATTATGTAGCAGAGCATTTCCTTTTATAGCATCATCTGCTTTTCATCTAATCCTTTATTCTACACTGATTTTTAAAACCCTGATCCACGGTTTGTTCCTTTCCTGCACAGCTGTGTTCATGGCACACGCTTATGGACCCAGCTACCTTCTTCCTCCAGTCTCACCCACCTCAAAGGGAATGATTCCTACCATCAATCCCGCATGGGGCTAACAGTGCCACTCTCGCATAAGGGGAAGGGACTGGCTTTGTATTCTGGGTTTGTACAGCACCTAGCACAACCCTGGTCCAGGCATGGGGCTCCTAAGAGCTGAAATAATACAAAATCATAATAATAAATAATAATAATAATAAATAAGGGGTGTCAACGTTCCTCCCCCACTCTGAACTCTAGGGTACAGATGTGGGGACCTGCATGAAAACCTCCTAAGCTTACTTTTACCAGCTTAGGTTAAAACTTCCCCAAGGTACAAATTAATTTTATCCTTTGTCCTTGGAATATCCACTGCCACCACCAAACTCTAACTGGGTTTACTGGGAAACATAGTTTGGACACGTCTTTCCCCCCAAAATCCTCCCAACCCTTGCACCCCACTTCCTGGGAAAGGTTTGGTAAAAATCCTCACTAATTTGCATAGGTGACCACAGACCCAAACCCTTGGATCTGAGAACAATGAAAAAGCATTCAGTTTTCTTACAAGAAGACTTTTAATAGAAATACAAGTAAATAGAAGTAAAGGAATCACCTCTGTAAAATCAGGATGGTAGATACCTTACAGGGTAATTAGATTCAAAACATAGAGAATCCCTCTAGGCAAAACCTTAAGTTACAAAAAAGACACACAGACAGGAACAGTCATTCTATTCAGCACAGTTCTTTTCTCAGCCATTTAAAGAAATCATAATCTAACACGTACCTAGCTAGATTACTTACTAAAAGTTCTAAGACTCCATTCCTGGTCTATCCCCGGCAAAAGCAGCATACCAACAGACACAGACCCTTTGTTTCTCTCTCTCCTCCCAGCTTTTGAAAGTATCTTGTCTCCTCATTGGTCATTTTGGTCAGGTGCCAGCGAGGTTACCTTTAGCTTCTTAACCCTTTACAGGTGAGAGGATTTTTCCTCTGGCCAGGAGGGATTTTAAAGGGGTTTACCCTTCCCTTTATATTTATGACAAGGGGGCAGAAAAGTCTGATCGGATTCTCCCCTAAGCAGCTGGGAAATATCAGGCTTATTAATGTGCTAAAGAGACTGTGATGGCTACATTAAACAAATTTAAAAAAAAAAAACTTTCAGAGTGAACCTCTGTGTATTAAAAGGGAGGTGAATGACTTGGAAAAGTGCTGTGATTTTCACTCAGTGGCATGCAGTGGGCATGTGGTGCTGTGCCACAAGAACTGCATGCCCCAGGCTGTTAGACACTAACTCCAGACACTGCTAGAACATGATTCACCGTTTATTTAAAAGGGGGGACTTGTTTCTCGTGGGAGGAGATGGGTTAAACAAGAGAGAGACTCAAAATCAGTGTCTGAAATTTAACCCTTTCCGGGCCTTGAAGGAGACGCAGTTGGGTCACTTATAAATGACTGTGAGTGTTATGGTGGCACCTAGAGCTCAGCTCTTGAGGTCAGGGCTGCATTGTACTGAGCGCTGCACAGAGACACAGCGAGAGACAGTCCCATCCCCCGCTCGAGATCAGGGGCCCCTTATGCCAGGCTGGGGAGCAGGTCCCCTTGCCTTCAAACCCCTCTGCAAATGAGTAGGCAGCATGTGGAGCTGATTGATCTTTTTTGTTTTTTGTTTCAATTCAGTTCCTCCTGTGGGCGGGGGGAGGGAAATGGACAATTCATGAAATGGAGTCAGACTGATCTTTGAAAACAGCGTGAGAAAACTCAAACCCTGTAACTGCCATTTCTGGGTGGGATCTGGGGTCCCTCTGACCTCAGGGCCAGGGGGCACAGGAGGAGGAGGAGGGAAGGGTGGCGTGGCATTGATAGCCATGTAAACAGAGTATTAGGGAAGGTTTCTGGCTGTAAGAACCATAGCACAAAATGTCCACTGGAAACCAAAGGACAGCACTTTGCTCATCACAGAGAGCAGGGTTCCTCTTGAAAGCCTCCTATCTCCACACCCAGAGAATGGGCTGCATGCAGAGCAGACTCAGGAAAGGGGGTGGGGAGAACACGGGGGTGGGGGGGAGGAGAGAGATTGAAATTGAGGTGAGGAAAGGAAGGAGGGAGGACTGAGAAAAGGGGGAACAGGAGAAATACAGGAAGGGGACGGGGGAGAGAAAGAATTGGGATAGAAGCAGGAACTGGAGAAGGAAAGAGAGAGGAGAGGAGGGAGAAGAAGAAAAACCCGAAAGAATCAGGGAGAGAAAATAGGGAGCAGCCCCCAGCGACTGCGATAAAAAACCCCAGAGCTGGGAATGAACTCCGCATTCACGGCCCCTGGAATCAATGTGCACCTCTGAGAGGTGAAACACTGATGGGGGGTTGGGGGGTCAGATTGCACCCTTCAGCCTGGCCCCCCTCCATGCACCATGTAACCTAAACCAGCTCCCCACATCTGCCTGGAATCAGGGCCTGCAAACCCCAGCAGCCTCTCTCGCTCCCCCGTTCCCCGCACACTGCCCCCTAGGTCAAGTGGCTGCAACGCGGCTGTTAGCCCATCTTGGGTCTTTGTCCCAGCCCTGCAGCCAGCCAGCCACGGGCCCTACATAATCCAGCAGGTTTTGGTCATTGCCTGACTGCTGCATATGATCTGCATGCTCTGGTCCTCTTTGGCTCCTGGCAACCAGCAAGCAAGAAGTGGCCATGAGCCACAAGGCTCCTAACATGGCTTTAAATCATGGGCTTGACCCCCTGGGTCCTTTACTGCCGTGGCAGGTTGTTAGATACTGCAATGGCCCACGCTGTCTGTTCCCTGCTGCACACGTAGGAGGGGTGAACCAAAGGGCTCTGTCCCCTTGGCACACTTTGTGCTAATCTGATCAGTGTCGTGACAAATGTCCCGCCACGCTGGTAAAGTTTCATTCATTTCAACAGCGCATGTAGTTAAGGCTCTTGGTGCCTTGTCCAATCCCGGATCAGGATGCTAATAGAGTATATGGCCCCGCCCCTGTGTGTATTGCAGTCCCCTTGCGGCGGGCTTTTTGTGGGTTTTTCCTTGCACTAGCAATGGGGGAAGACATGATGTGTGTGAAGAGGGGAGTTCGGGCTCCCCCTCCTCAGCTAATGCACAGAGAGGGGGAGATGGAGCAGGGACCTGACCTGCAAGGAGTGCTGCAGCCATGAAGTCCCTGGACGAGGGAAGCTGTGATCTTCCTACGTAGCAGTGGCTTGTGAAACTGACTCCCAACCCCCTGCTCTGCAAAGGGGGACACAGGCTTGGGTGGAGATCAGAGGTTATTTGGGAGACCCTGATATGGCAGCAGCCCTATTGTTGTTTTTACAGCCCCCAAAGGTGGGCTAAAGGGCCTCCCAGGACACATGAATGATGTCCTATTATTTGCAGATTTAATAATTTTATTAAGATGATGTTGAAGTAAAAAGAAAACGGTACAGAATTTAAGCATAGAAGTTTCTGGTTATCAGGGAATAAGGTACAGATTATCAAGGGATGTGAAATTCAGTTTAGGAACAGATGGCATAAGGAATACATAATCTGCAATCTCCCCAATTGGGGGTAAAAGTTTAACGGGTCAAAATACAGACATTGAGATATGGGGTCATGTTGTTCATATAATGGCTATGTTCAGGTGTGGAGTATAATGAGTGGATACAATGATGAGAATGGATTTACCCTCATTTGGTGGGATTTATTCTTCAGTGATTTATGGTTCCCAGGAGAACAGAGTCCCATTGTGCTCGGTGCTGTGTCTGTATGTAGTAAGAGACTGTCTCTGCCCTGAAGAGCTGTGCTAGGTGCTGTAGAGACACTTAGTTAGAACTGCATGGTCTCTACCCTGAAGCTGGTATGATCCGGTTTCACATGTGTCACCAGGAAAGGGATGAACAAAATACCTGAAAGGAGGATAGGTGTGTTACTGCCTCAGTTTCCATAGACACAGTTTTTTTAGGTCTACTTCTGAGTCCTCAGCTTGCCTAATCCCTATGGTATATCACAGCCCCAGTGCATGAAATGCAGCCACCTCTGGGTTGGGGCAGCTGGCAATAGCCATGCAGCAGCGTTGCCCAGGGACTGCTTGCCAAGTACTGAAATATAACTGCCTCTGGGGTTGGGTGCAGCAGCTGGTTGACAGCCATATAGTAACAATGCGCAGCGATCGCTTGTCCAGTGCCGAAATGCAGCCATCTCTGGGGTGGGACTCATCAAATGTTTAAATGTATATCAACGTTTTTGCAAACATTTTTAGTTGCATTTTTTCACTTAGAACAAACTCAGGTTTTGGGTTAAAGGGGGTGGAGGCATGGAAGAGAGTATATAGTGAACAAAAGATTGATTTTAGAAGTGTCAGAACAATATTGTGAAACCAGGAAATTCCTATAGTCTTGATAATCTTTCACGAAAAACCCTTGCATTCCAAAAATAGTCACTTTTCTACAGACAATCTTTCCTTTGGAAAAGATTTTCAACCGTGTCTAGAAATCGCTCCCAGGTCAGTGTCTCTCTGAGTGTGGGGTGCACTCATTTGCCCTCCCCCTGGGCATGTGTATGAAGCACTCGTTAGAGGGGTACAGAAGAGGTATAAATAAAGATGATTAGGTCTTTAGGAATACACATGTGGACGTTGTGGGGGGAGAGAGACATGACTGATTGTATTGTCCTGAAGCAGTGCACAACTTCCAAAGATTTGGTGAATGCTTCTCTGGGGGAAGCAGTGAAACTGACGACACAGAGTGCTGTCAGTTGCACAAGGATAAAATGGGGAAACGTTGTGTGTGTTTAACCTCTTTCAATCAGTGGGCTCTTAAATGTTGCAAATAATCTCTAGCTCAACCAGAAGTTAGGGCCTTGAGGTGGGAGTCTCCCAAGTATGGTCTTCACTGCAAAAGTGTGTTTACACGGAGATAGCTAACTTGATGTAAAATCCTAGTGGAGACAAGGCACCAGTGGCTTTAACCTCAGTGTCACTTGTCCAGGTAAATTCCAGGCTGAGCGTATAGCATTCCTGGACTAGCTACATCAAGGTAAAAGACACCTCTCCCTCACCTCTACTAGTACTTTACATTGAGTTAGCCAGCTGAGTGTAAACACATACTTTTTGAGCTGGGAGGTTGATTTTTTTGTTTTTGTTTTGCTGCTTTTTGGTGGTGGTGGGGGGGGAGGGCACTGAAGCCATAATAGTGGCATTTTCTAGCCTGTGTTATTTGTATTACTGTAGCACATAGGAGCCCCAGTCATGGATCAGGACCCGATTGTGCTAGGTGCTGTACAAAACAGTACAAAAGACAGTCCCTGCCCCAAAGAGTTGACAATCTAAGTATAAGACAAGAGACAGATGCAGACAGACAGACAGGGGAGTGGAAGGAAATAATGAGACTGTATTGATCGGTATGATAGGCAGTGGTCTCAGCACCCCAGCAGACAGGCTGTTGAATTTTTGGTAGACACCAGGGCAAAGAAGAGCTTTGATTTGGGAATTGGAGATGGATAATGAGGTAGGTTTGCAAATGTTTAAGGGGCTCTCCTCCCCAGCATGAAGGGCATGTGGCAGAAAGCATGAAGGTGGTTGTCTGAAAATTTAACAAGTGGGTGTTGCTGGCAGCATGGACCCGATTGGAGGTGGGAGTCAACACCTTGGTACAGTGAATGAGAGATGTCCGGTTGGGAGAGGACAGTACGTGAAGGGCCTTGAAAGCGAAGACAAGCAGCTTCTGTTTGACGCAATAGAGAAGGATGAGCCAGTGGAGGGATGCAAAGAGGGGTGACATGGTGAAAGCAGCGGGCTAGGAGAATGATCTTTGCAGCTTGCAGCAATATTCTGAATGGATCTGAGCTGGGGAAGAGGGAGAAGAGAAGCATATGGCGGTAACTGAGATGTGATGTGATCAGAGCCTCGATGGGAATTTTAGCTGTGTGGATGGAGAGGAAAGGCTGTATCTTAGAGATGTTATGCAGGAAAACTCCACAAGACTTAAGCACAGCCCTGGACATGAGGACCTAGAGCAGAGGTGGGCAAAGTACGGCCCGCGGGCCACATCCAGCCTGCGGGACTGTCCTGCCTGGCCCCTGAGCTCCCGGCAGGGGAGGCTAGCCCCAGGTCCCTCCCTGCTGTCCCCCCGCCCCTGCAGCCTCACCTCACTGCGCCGTCGGCGCTCTGGCCTTCTGCTCCTACCGGGCAGCGTGGCTGCAAGCTCCTGCTGCTCTGAGCAGCGTGGTAAGCGGGTGGGGAGGTTGGATAAGGGGCAGTCAGGGGACAGGGGGCAGTTGGACGGGGTGGAGGTTCTGGGGGGGGCGGTCAGGGGATGGGGAACAGAGGGGGTTGGATAGGTGTGGGAATCCCGGGGGGGAGCTGTCAGGGAGCAGGGGTGTGGACAGGGGTCGGGGCACTCAGGGGACAGGGGTTGGTTAGGGGATGGGGTCCCAGAGGGGGCGGTTAGGGATGGGGGTCAATCAGGGGGCAGGAAGTGGGAGGGGGTGGATAGGGGGTGGGGGCCAGGCTACTTGGGGAATCACAGCCTTCCCTACTCGGCCCTCCATGCCATTTTGCAACCCCGATGTGGCCCTTGGGCCAAAAAGTTTGCCCACCCCTGACCTAGAGAGAGGTGTGAGTGGAAGATGACAGGTTATAGGCCTGAGTGACAGGCAGGATGCTGGCGTTGTCCACAGCGATGGAGAAAGGAGGTAACAGAGAGGGCTTGGACAGGAGGGGAGAGATAGAGAGCTCTGCTTTAGCCATGTTGGGCTTGAGCTGACAGGTAGGTAGGCACAAGGAGATGTCCCAGAGACAGGCTGAGGTGTTCATTTGGCCAGCAGGAGATGGGGCTGGTGCAGAGAGGCAAATGGGTGAGTTGTCAGCATCAAGAGGGGAGTTGAATTTGTGTTTACAGAGGAGACAACCCAGAGACGAGGGGCAGAGGGAGAAGAGAACAGAAGAGGGAGGCTGGCCATAAACCATGTCACATTTACTGGTGTTTTTTTTTTCTCAAGACCTCCCCCCTCCTTGTAACACACTGTTACACCGCAACAAACCAGTAAGGACCCTCCCCGCCCCATGTGTTTATATACTATTTGGTCAGCCCCAGGGGACCAAGGACAGAGCCCTTGGAAGGGCCCCGGAGAGCTGGCAGGAGGGGGAAGCAGCGATCAGAGGGGTCGGGGGTGGGGGGAGCAGGGGAGGGCAGAGGGAGGACAAGGTTTCAGGAGGAGGGCGGGCAGGGCGGGCAGGCCAGGGAGGGCGAGGACTGAGCCCCGATCGGAGCTTTGCCCGGGGCTGGGCGGGACGCCGCTGGGGCACCCGGCCAGCCCGGGAGAGGGGGGAAGGTTTGTGGGGAGCGGAGCGGCCGGGAGTCGCGGGGTTACATGGAGACGGGGCTGAGGGCGGGGATCGGCCGCTGTTGCGGTGACACCCGGGCACGGACGTTTCCGCTGCTCAGACCCACGTGGGAACGAAGTGGGCGCGGGGGTCACAGGGAAGCCGGTCGCTCTGCGGCTGCGAACTCACCCGGCGGGACCCGCTGCGAGCCCGCCTGGCTGCTGGGCCCTCAGCTCCTGCCCCGGCTGCGGCGCCGGGCGCTCTTCCCGCGGGTGAGACGCGCCGGGTCCCAGGGGTCCCTGCCCGGGGCGTGGGTGGGCGGGTGCTGCTGGCTGCTGGGCGGTGGCTCGCTCGCTGCGCGGCGGGGTTTGCGGGCCGGTTCCAGCCACGGCCGGGCTGGGGCGAGGGGGACCGCGGGCCCGAATGGGGTCGGGCGGGGGCCCGAATGGGGAGGGGGAGGGGCTGGGGACTGTAGGGGGGGAGCCGGGGCTGGAGGGGGAGGGGCCGTGGCCCCAATGGGGTGCGGGGCTCGGGCTCGGGGACCAAATGGGGAGGGGCCGGGGAGGGGGTCGGCTCGGGGCTGAGGACCGAATGGGGAGCGGGAGGGGCCGGGGACCGGAGGGGGAGGGGCCGGAGCCCGAATGGGTGGCGGGGCTCGGGCTCGGGGCTGGGGACCGCATGGGGGGCGGGGCTCCGAATGGGGGGCGGGGCTCCGAATGGGGGGCGGGGCTCGGGGACCAAATGGGGGCAGGGCTCCGAAGGGGGGCGGGGCTTGGGCGGGGGCTGGGGACCGCATGGGGAGGGCAGCGCGGCGGCGGGGGCCAGTCCTTGGCCGAAGGGCGGGGATTCTGAGCCAAAGGGGGGTGATTCGGGGGGCGGGCCCGGGCCGAAGGGCGGGGGGGGGTTTGGGAGAGCCCCCCCGGAAGGGAAAGAAGGGGCTGGGCAGAGGAGCGCCGGCCGCTGGTTCAAGTCCCGCCCTTCAAGGAGGGGGCTGGGACAGGGACAGGGCTGTTTCGAGCCCCATCCCCTCCCCTTCTGATATCCGACTCACACTTACTTCTAGGAGGATTGTGTGTGTGAGGAGGGTCTTCTCCCCCACCCGGGTGCCTGTCACGGGTGGGCGGGGCCTGTAGCAGATCAGGTCTCTGAGGCCCTGGGGGGCGGAGGGGCTGATGGGAGTTAAGGGGGTTTAAGCATCATGGCACCGCCTCTGGCAGGGGGTTGGGCTGCTGGGCAGGGAACAAGAAACCACAGATGGCCTCCCCCACCCCTGACCTGTCCTGCTTGGTCCGTCTCAGTTTCACATCGGCTGGAGATTCTGGAGCAGGGACGGGGAGCCAGGGCCAGGACCTCTGCCTCGGCTTTGCTGCTGGCAAATCGGACCCACTCAGACAGAGAGGAGCCGACCCCAGCCCAGCACCTGCAGCAGTGTGTGTGGCCTGAGTGTCACTGAGAGAGACAATGGGGCCAGCAGCTGGGTTGCTGAGAGCGAAGAGCCGCTGCAGGAGTTGTGTGTTAATGGCAATGGACACCTGGAGACTGGAGGGAACCCAGGTAATGGGGCATCTCTGCCTGGGGGCAGGCTGGAGATAGACACTGAGACTGCCCGGGGTGCTGGAAGGGGGCATGGCCCTCCCACTTCTTGTCACTGGCCCCGCCCCTCCCCCTCCTCTTCCCCCTGAGGTCACCCCACCCCACCTCTGGATGGCAGCTGGAGTCCAGGCAGTTGCAGGGGGCTGTGGATGAACCTCCAGTTGCCTGGGGTGGGGGGTGGAGAGCAGCCCCTGGTCCGTATCCCTCCCCCCAGGCTCCCTGCCCTGAGCCCTTTGCCTTCCCTGTGTTGCTCTGAGGTTACCAGCCTGGCCTTCCTGGATCTTCAGGTCACGCCTGTGGCCGGGCGGCAGGTGCTGCCATGTTATTGAAATGAGCCGTAGAACTCAGTCTAGACCCCTCCACCAGCGCAGTGTGGAAACCCCCCAATCGCTGAGCTTGGCCATGAAGGGTCCCTTAGCACCATTCACTCCCCCGAGCTGCACAGATGGCGTGTGCTCGTGCAGAGGGCGTCTGTTTGCGGTGAACACGAACCCTGCTGTATCCCCCAGTCATCTGGGGCAGGGGGTGCTGGAGACTGTCGGGGGTGGGATTTCTCTATTGCCCTGGGATCTGATCACTGGGCCCCAGGAGGGTTTAGCAGCTGGCAGAGGGGATTGAATCCAGGTCTGTCTGCATTAAGAATCCTCTGTGCCGATGTCATGACGTCCTTGCAGTTGAATTGGTGCAAACCGCTAAAGTAGACGCACTGCACTGGTGCACAAAGGAGCTTGCCTTGGTGCAGTTCGCTGGAGGAAGTTACCAGAGCGAGCCACACTGCTCCAGCGCATCTCCAGGAGGTGTTTGCCCGGATGTCACTGAGTCACTGTGATTATACTGGTGCAGATTGCTCTGATACAGATGGGCCCTGAATCCCAGCTCCCTGCTGTAATGGCAGGCTGTTGCAATGGGCAGCATTGGCTCTGACTGTGTAAGGTGGGAATCTGTGAACTTAGGGTTGGTTACACACCTGCAGGTGCAGGGAGCTCTGCAGAATATGTGGCATCTGACCTGGAGATGGATGGTGGAGACAGCCTGTGCCATCAACTGTTAGTCACTGACTTCTCTGCTCAGTTCAGTAGGGCAGGGGTGTGGGCTACCGTGCACTGGACAGTTAAATCTACAGGGTCAGACATGCCTTGTGCGTGAGGTGAACACATGCTCGTTTTCTGATCACCGCTGCCACGTTTCCTAACTCTTCCAGACTTAGAGTGTCTGTTCCTCGCTGAGCACCAGCCACATGGGAAGGCTTGAAAACCAGCTACTGAGTTACTGTGGTGCAAAAAAAAGTGATGTGCTCAAAAACATCTGAAGGGGTTTGAGTCCGACTCCTCTCAACTAGACAGGCCTTTCAGATCCTCTTTGGGGTCACTTATGGGTGACCCCACTGCTGCTCTTTCATGGCTCTGAAAGGGTTACACTGCGGTGAGGGCTTCCAGAAAGTGCCTTTCTTGCTGCTGTGTTTGGGGAAAGAAAAGTCTGCAGGTAGGAGGTGAATTAAGTTCCATCATTCCTGGCCCACAGTGCAACAGGTCACTTCTGGTTGCTGTGGTTTCTGGCGCCCCCTTGTGGCTTTCATGTCCCTGCGTGAAAGTTCCCACGTTCTTCTCAGTTGTTCACGGGCTGTTTGTTGCTAGGTTGAACGTCCAGCTGTTGATCTTGTGCCTGGGGTGAAATGCTCTGAGCTGTGTCAGTCCCTCCCAGGCTGGGAGTGTCCCTGGAATCCTTCTTGCCAGGCAAGTTTACTGTGACTAACGTCTCCGTCCCCCTGCGTCTGATTGCCGTGGACCAGCCCTAGCTGGGGGTCCCAGTAGGCTTGGCAAGCCGGTCAATTGACTGCCTGTTTGGCCGCAGTCAAATACTCCAGCGAGAGCCCTGGGGGTAGGAGGCAGCCTGCCTTTCGGATTGCGTCTTGGAGCCTCGCTGGTGTTTTTCAGAACTTGGTTTCATTGTTTTGCCTTTTTTTTCTGAGTTAAAATAACTCAGTGAAATACATTTTTAAAAAATTAGGTAGATCCATATCTATCTAAAGCTAAACCTACTGGAGACAGTAACGTCTTGCTCTTTTTTGTTCCTGGCGGGAGGTAACCAATTCTGATAAATTGGTATTTTAAAATATCTGACCACTCTTTGACAGATTTGACTGGTCAGTTGACCAATTTTTATACCAGTCAAATGCCCAATTCTAGATGCAACTCTTACCCTCCATGTGACTGTCTCATTCTCAGTGCTGACCTCTAAGCTTTCATCAGCTGATCGGTGCCCCTCGTGCCCAGACAGCTGGATGGGATACTGAGGGAAATGCTACTATTTCTCAGAGACGAAAGGGAGCTGGACTGACAGCCGGAGCCGCTGCTCTGCACCGGGTGCCTCCCTGGCTGGGATCGACAGTGAGCAGGAAATGGTGAGAGATTCTCGAATTGCCATACACTGATCTTGGCACAGCGGTGGCTGCTGCAGTAGGACCTGGGCTCTGCCCCGTGGGGTGAGGAGCAGCTCTGACCCCTCCCGTGCTGGGAGGCCAGAGTGAATGAACTTCCAGCAGCTGAACGCCAGCCCTGGCTGGGCCCAGGGCCCTACTGTCTGTGTGTGATCACAGGGATTGCCCATTCTCCGCTGCCCCCCTCCCCAAATAGGGAGACAGCTTCTGTCTAGGGCAGGGCTGGCTCAGGCATCTCCTGGCCTGCTGGCTGCTGGAGTGGGACTGAGAACCCAGCCAGTGCTCCTGTTGTGGGGATGGGAAAGGAGCAGCCAGCTGGGGAGGGGATCCTCTCACATTGACCCCTCCCACTTCAGCTTGACTCGCTCCCTCCTCCTGCCTTGCTGTGATGAGCGGGGGCTGATCTGTGAGAAGAGACGTCTCTGCAGAGAGCTCAGACCCAGCAGCTGCCCCCAGCCCAGGGGGACTTGGGGTGCGGGTGACTGGGAGCACCGGGGTGGGGCTGCTCTGTGCAGGGGGAGGGTTAATACTGCCTGGGTGATCTTGTACTTTGCAAAAGGCAGGGGAACACCCCCCCCCCAAAATAAACTGAGCACTCTTCAATATGGGGGGAGGGGTAGCTCAGTGGTTTGAGCATTGGCCTGCTAAACCCCGGGTTGTGAGTTCAATTCTTGAGGGGGCCATTTAGGGATATGGGGCAAAAATCTGTTGGGTGATTTAATTGGGGATGGGGGTGGGACTAGAAGATCTCCTGAGGTCCCTTCCAACCCTGACACTCTATGAATATGCGGCTGGGATTCTCTGCGGCACAGAGCCCTGGAGGGGTGGGGGAAGCACCGGAGCTGGGGCTGATACCTGCTGTCCCTCGGCTTTCTTTAAGGCATTCCTGCTGCGCCATAAGGGTGTCCGGGACCACTGGATCGGCCTCCGGAGGGAGCAGGGTCAGGCCTGGAAATGGGCCAACGGCACCGAATTCAACCACCTGTGAGTCTCTCTCACCCTCTGGACTAATGCCCTGGGCCTGGGGATGCTGGTGTCTGAGCTGTTTGAGTTCAGGGAGATCCACCATTCAGTGCTGGTGAAACAACCAGACCCGGCCCTGGTCCGTTCGCGTCCTGCGTGTATCGGAGAGCGACGGGAGCCGGCGTGTCCCTGAGCTCTCGGCCCCTCCCCGCAGCACGGTGCTGGGCCGGAGACAGAGCCCGCCATAGCCAGAGGTGCCCTCGCAGCCCGCTGGGATTTCAGCGGGGACACTCGCTGTTCTCCCCCAGCCCTCTTCAGCAAGGTCCATGGGGTGTCTGACCCTCCCCCACCCGGGGAAAGGAGGCAGCAGGGAGCTCAGGTTAACAGTGGCTGCTGGAGAGGGCAGCATGCCGAGCACTGCATGGCAGGTGCAGGTCCCGCTGGGGATTGCAGCCGGCAGGTTTGAGTGACTTGGCTGGTGAGGCCTCTGAATCCGCAGCAAGGCACGGATGTTAAAGGAGCCTGCGGTTCACAGGTGCTGCACGCCTGGGGCTCCCACTGGAACGGGGTACAGTAGTGATGGCTGCCCAGCCAACACCCCGCGATGGGTTTCAGTGGGCTCCAAGTGTGATCACAAAACCAGTGCTGCTTGAGCCCGGAGCAGGGTTTGAACCCTGGGACTTCAGGACTAGAAGCATGAGCCTCTGCCATAGGAGCGAAAGAATCCACTTCCTTAACTGAAAACCCCCCCGATTGATAAAGCTCTTTTGCAGGCCAGCCATTAGAGGGGGATGGAGACCCCCCCACTTCCCTGGTCTGGGTTACTTCAGTACTTTGAAAAATCAGGCTCTTATGGCGCTGGGTCAGGGCTCCCCAATGGACAGTCCCCATTCTGCTGTATTGGACCCAACCTTTGGATCCCACCTGCTTCCAGCCTCACTGGGTCTGAATAGCCACCAGACACTGTCCCGAGTTTGGGCCTCTGTGGTACTCTCCTGGGGTACAGATTCCCTGTCTGGTACGCTCCTTAGGATGTGGGACCCTGCAGATCAGCTGCTGTAGGACCCAAAACCAGGGCTGAACCCTCCCAAACCTCCCGAGAGGCATGTTGTCCCTAGAACTCCACCCTCCACTCCAGATGAACTCTGGGAGGGTCACGTGAGGGTTACAAACAAGGAACACATGCTTTCACAAAGGAACTTCTTCAACACTCTCTTTTTTCCCCCATCCCCAATGGAAAGCTCAAGAGTTATAGATCAATGGAAAAGGAAACCCCTGAATGCAATTTCCTCTTTCAGTGTCATCTTGGTTCTGCTTCGTGTGTTTCAAGGAGGCGAGATCCCTCCTGCCCCCGGCTTTTCCTGCTTGGTCGTCTGGTTCTGGTGATGGTCTGCCCCTCTTGTTAGAGGACCGGTCCCTTTTGACAGTCAGTCTAACAAATTCTCTCCGTCCTGCTGGGGACTTTCCATTCTCCAGCACCCCTGTGGGCTGCTCAGCATAGAGGGTCAGGAACAGTCAGTGGTTCTGCAAAGCCCCCGCTGTCCTGAGCTCTGCTCCTGAGGGGCTGGGAGAGTAGCTGCTCCGCACTCAGGCCTGCACTGTGGAGAACGGCTCCCCTGGCTAGGACTGGTATGAAATGCCCGGCCTCTGCCTGACTGCAGCTCCCTGGCTTCTGTGTTGCAGGTTTCAGATAAGAGGAGGAGGTGACTGCGCGTATCTGAAGGACGAGAAAGGGGTCAGCAGCTCACGGTGCTACATGGGAAGACGGTGGATCTGTAGCAAACCTGAGGTGTATGTGATGGGAAAAGAGACTGCACTGGAAGGGGGCTTGAAATGAGACTCTAGAAATTACACTGATCCAACTCACACCTACTTGAACGAGCCAAGTCCCCATTCGTCAGCCTGGCCAGGATCTCAAAATCAGGCAGCGGGGCCCTCAAGCAATAAGTGTGTCTCGTTTAAACTGTGGATTCTTCGTACCTGCCTTCTGCTTTTGAACCTTTAAACTCAGGGTCACCTTGCCAAGCTTTTCTCTGCAGCTGAGAGGGAGTGGTCTCCTGAGAAGGAGTCTCAGCCACACGCTGGGGAAATGAGAGAAGGGAAGGCCTTGTTCGTTTAGACTCCAGAACAGCATTTCTCAAATGCAGCCACCCGCTGAGTGTTTTGCAGCCACAAGAGCCTTCAAAGTGCCCCAACAATCGCTGAGATGTTAAGTATTAAAGGTGCCTTCTAAATGCCATAAATCCCAGTGCGCGCTCCCTTTTACATAGCACCATGCCGGCAGAGCTGAGCTACATCGGTGTGGTTTTCTTTCAAGTCACAAAGTGTATTCTTTGGCTAAGAACATAAGAACGGCCAGACTGGGTCAGAGCAAAGGTCCATCCAGCCCAGTATCCTGTCTGCTGACAGCGGCCAACGCCAGGCGCCCTAGAGGGAGTGAACCTAACAGGCAATGATCAAGTGATCTCTCTCCCGCCATCCATCTCCACCCTCTGACAAACAGAGGCTAGGGACACCATTCCTTACCCATCCTGGCTAATAGCCATTAATGGACTTAACCTCCATGAGTTTATCCAGTTCTCTTTTAAACCCTGTTATAGTCCTAGCCTTCACAACCTCCTCAGGCAAGGAGTTCCACAGGTTGACTGTGCGCTGTGTAAAGAAGAACTTCCTTTTATTTGTTTTAAGCCTGGTGCCCATTAATTTCATTTGGTGGCCCCTAGTTCTTGTGTTATGGGAACAAGTAAATAGCTTTTCCTTAGTCACTTTCTCCGCACCACTCATGATTTTATAGACCTCTAACCACTGTGTTTACATCTCATGTTACTGTAGGTCTGTAAGTGGCTATGGGCCATCTCACTGCGTGCTGTTTGGGTAGGTTGCGATTGTTCATGATTGTTCATGGGGGTGGGGTGGGGGAGGTGAAAGAGTTAAAAATGTGACTGGGTATCAGAAAGTATTTCAGATAATCTAGTGCCAGAAAATGACCTTGAATCTGACAGCAGGTGGCTCCTCTGGGACCTTCTGCTAAGAAAAGCAAAACATAGAAAGAAACATGAACACTTCAGCACCGGGGGGAAAGGCAGTTTCCTGTGTTTCCGAAGCCATCCGATTCCATTTCTGAGCAAGTTGCAGTGTGAGAGAAATTCATCAAATTGAAATGTATGTAGGTGCAACGTCTCTACAGCACTCATACAAAGGAAGTTAAACAAAATTACCACGGTGAGCTTCAGAGGAGCAAGCTGTTAAATGATGCAAAAACCAAGCTGAAAAGACAACAGCAACGGCTCAGATTTTGTTGTTACTATTATCATTATTATTACTGGGAGAGGTTGATTGGGTTTTTTTGTCTGTAAAAGAAACTTTGGACATATTGGCAGATACATTCTTTCATTATTAGTCATTATCCTTTCTATTATGTAAAGCATTTTTACATTTAGTTCAGAATTGTTGTACAGCTCCACCTTTGACCAAAAAAGCAAAAGAAGAACAAAAAAGACAAGACTGTGCAAAGCACTGGTTTGTTTTGTGTTTAGGTCCAGTAAAGATAAGACACAACTGTACCTTATATTTATTATTGAGTCTGCAAAAAATCCCTATGTAAATATGCAAATGTAATTTATTTATTTGTTTTTCCTACAGTTAGTTAAGTATTGTCAGAGCCTCATTTTGAGGCTGCCAAAAATTTGTGAGAACCCCTGCTCTAGAAAGCGTTAGGATTTTGTTTTCTATGTAACCATTACTTTCCAGTATTTGCAAAAAGAAAAGGAGGACTTGTGGCACCTTAGACTAACCAATTTATTTGAGCATAAGCTTTCGTGAGTTACAGCTCACTTCATCGGATGCATTCAGTGGAAAATACAGTGGGGAGATGTATATACATAGAGAACATGAGACAATGGGTGTTACCAGTATTTATTCGCTCTCGCTTGCATCTCTGTTCTTTGATAGTAAACTCATTCCTGTTCTCTGTATATCTAAGTGCTGTGTTCTCAATAGAGTGGTTGGCCTGAATTGAATCTTACAAGCTGCTGTGGACCGCGCCTGTGGGATTAGAGTCACAGTTCTGCATGTGCTCCGTGGAACGGGCTGAGCACTCCAGAGGGACGCTCAGAGGCTTTGGGGGTGTCTATCGCTAACCTGTACACAGAGAGCGAGGCCTGCAGGGGGCTGGAAGGTCAGGCCTGCGCTGCCAGGGGTGGTGGTTCAAGAGAGCTGACCCATGGCAGGCCTGGACAAGACTCCCCCAAAGGTGCCTCGTATGCCTGCTATGAATCGCTCAAACGGGCACACGTCCCCGGCTCATTCCACCCCTGCACCCCCCAGGTACAACCTGCACAAGGCATTCGACCAGGATGAGGAGAACACCTGCAATGCCCTGTCACCTGACGTGCTGAATTTGCCTCTGAGTCCTTTCCCCTGGTACAGCCTTGTTCCAGCTCAGGTGGTAACTCGGGGATTTCTTATGACTGGCAGCCCCCTTTGTTCTGTTCCACCTCCTTTTATATCTTTGGCACAAGGCGGGAATCCTCTCGCGCTCTCTCTGGGTTTCCACCCCTCCTTCTAAATGGAAAAGCATCAGATTAAAGATGGATTCAAGTATCATGTGACATGTTCACATGTCCTGTGAGCCCCCCTCCATTCTTTCAGGACTGGCCCGTACGTATGCAGTGAAGGCTTGCAGGTGAACAGAGCCATCTACAGTCAGTTGTCCTAGCTAATGGGAGCCATCAAGATTCTAAACCACCATTAATGGCCCACACTTTGCATAACTACGGTAGGACCTCAGAGTGATATCTCATATTCCTAATTTCAGATACAAGAATGACACATTCATACAAAGAGGATGAACACACTCAGTAGATTTGTAAGGTCTCATTACAAAGCTTATAGAGACCTTTTGCATAAAGCATATTCCAGTTACGTCATATTCACACTTAAACATTTTTATAAAGCTTATGAAGTGCAATGTCACAGGGTCAATACCCTCAGAGGATACTTGCAGATAGAGGCTTCCCTGGCTGGTGGAAAGGCCTCAACTGCCCTGCTTCCCATGGCCAGAATGCATTGTAGTACAGCTATTCTCAGCTTACCCGGGCCTATGTGGAGCGGAATGTACATTAGAGCAGCCCCAAGGCTGCTCTGACTTAGACCTGGTCAGCACAAAGCCTGACGATCATTTGTCTACTCTCTGATCAGCACGGGCTGCCAGTGAGTTGGCCACCCAGGAAGCCTAGCCCCTGGCCCTTCCCCTTGTGCCTGAGGTTCCGCCACTCCCCTTCTGCCCCCCTCCCTCCCCTTCTACCTGCCTCTCCCCCGCAGGAACCCAAATCACCCTCAACACAGCCCACAGCCCCAGCACTGGACGGCAGAGGTCGGGGGGCGAGACCTCAGCCCCGGGGCACTGCAACCTCAGTGCCCACAGCCCCATGATACCTGCTGCCCATGCTGATCATGCTGTCTGGATTGAAGAGATTTGATGCACGTTACCCTACTGTACCCGTATCGTGTCCGAATCCCAGAGCTGTTGGCATGATGACACCACTGGAAATGGAACATTCATTCATCCCTAAATCTGCTCAAAGTTTGTAAGTGCAAAGAAGAAAGGAATAATAAAATATATGACTGACCCCTGCAGGTGACCAGCTGAAGCAAGAGACTTGGGACCATAAGGCATATACCAGAGAAGACCCTCAGGGTTTCCCAGTCCACGCCCATCCCACAAGCAACCCTCTCATACAGTCACACTCAAATGTGTCCAATGCTCTCTTAAAACTAATAAAGTTTGCCCCTATCGGGAGGCTGTTCCAGAACCTCTCTCCTCAGATGGTTAGAAACTTTCTAATCTCCAGCCTGAACTTGTTCTTGGCCAGTTGATCCGCCTTTGTTCTTGGGCCTACATTGTCCTTTAGCTAGAACAGCTCTCCACCCTCCCTGGTGTTTACCCCGATGTATTTATGGAGAGCCATCAGATCCCCTCTCAGCCTTTGTTTTGCTAGACTAAACCAGCCCAGCTCTCCCAGCCTTCTCTCATAAGACAGGCCCTCCATTCCCTGATCATCCTGAGAACTCTTCTCTGCACCTGTTTCACTCTGAATTCACCTTTCTTGAATGACCAGAATCGTACACAGGATTCTAGAGGAGGGCTCTCCAGTGCCATGTACTTTTGTACTTCTCTGTCTCAACTGGAAGTGCCTCAGCTGATGCATCCTAGCCTTTTTCATGGCCACATCACCTGGGTGGCTCAATCACCCTATAATCGACCAACACATCAAGGTCTCGCCCCTCCTCTGTCGCCTCCAACTGATGAGCCCCCAGCATCAAGAAGAAATTCTTCTTATTAGACCCTAAGTGAAGGATTTTGCACCTGGTACCATTAAATGTCATCCTTCTTCTGGTACTCCAGTCTTCAAGGTCATCCAGATCTTCCTGTATAATATTCTACCCCCTCTGTACAGACCATGTTTCCCAGCTTTTTAATCATCAGTAAGTTTTGTTATCACTCTCCTACTTTTTGGGCTAACACCATTAATAAAGAGATTAATGAAGATGGATCCCAAAACGGATCCTTGAAGAACTCAATTAGGAACCTCCCTCCGAGCCCATAGTTCAGCTTCTAGCCTTCTCCCCTTTAATTGGTTCCTTACCCATCTTACAGTTCTTGTACTGATCCCCGTCTTCTCTAATTTAGCTAATAATTTCCCACGTGATACCGTATCAAATGCTGTACTGAAGTCCAAGTATATTAAATCTGCTGCATTTCCCTTCTCTAAACAACCAGTTCTCATCTCAAAGAAAGAGCTCAGGTTAGTCTGGCCCCATCTACCTTTGGTTACATCCCCTTTTCCATTTACCTCCATGAATGGAATTCTCCTCCCCTCAAAGTGTGTTCTACAGCGCCTTGCCTGCTCCTGAGCTCACGGACAGAAAAGCAAGAGGGAGCGAAAAAGTGTGATGTGGCCACTAGATGGGGACAAAGATTCGGGGCATCCGCTGGCCAAGAGCAGCTGAGGGAAGCCTGGGAGCAACAGGTATCAGAATAAGCAAGTCAATCTCAGACCATGGCCTAGTTTCCAGACAACTCTGGGCCGATTCTTGGAGGACGCAGCTCCTGGCAAAGCCACCCCCCAGAGTCAGGCCCTCAGTGGTTCTCCCAGCGCAGTGGGCCCTGGGTGCAGCGATGGTGCAGAGATCAGTGTGAAATAGGAATCCCTGCGAGATGCTGGCTCTCCCTGCGGTTCCTGACCCCTCCAGGGGCTCCAGCGCAGCTCCCCCATATGCAGATAGAGCTCAGAGCAGAGTCAGCTGCAGCCCCACCCCAGCGAGAGCTCCCAGCGAAGGCAGAGGCCTGGCAGAGAGAGGAGAGGGGCACAGGCCGGTCAGCGGAGAGCGGGAAGGTGGCTTCCACCCCAGGAGGGTTAACAGAGAAAGAAGAGCGGAGCTGGGAGAGCGCAGAACAGAGACACCCCCCAGCAAATCCCCCCCGCCCCCAGACACTGAGATCCCGGCCTGGGAGAGCCCTAGCAGAGGGGTTCACTCCCCGATACTTACTCATGACAGTTGCAGCAAGGGGTCCTTGTGGGGTGGGAGGAGCTGCCACCCCGCTCTGGCTGGCTGGCTGGCTTTGGAGAGATACAACGGTGAAGAGTGCGCTGAGGAGTTGGTACCCTGGGAAAGAGGTAGAACAAGAGTGGGGGCTAAGGGCAGAACAGGGGTGGAGCATCTACGGGGAAAAATAAGTCAGTGCCCGTGGAGAGGAAGGCCGGGGGCTCTGTTCCACGAGGGCTGAGCGTGTCAGAGCAAAATTCCTGAGCAGCGTCATTGTGGCCTCCCCCTGAGCGTCCCTGATTCCCCAAGGTATACTGCATTTCCCCGACTCCTTCCCTTGCTAGGTGTAATTTCAGAAAATGCATTGAATCACCCTCCTGTCCCTAACCCCCACAGCCGCTGTGTATGAGCCACTGCCAGGCCTCTCTAGATGGGCTAACGTCTGGATCCTGACCAAGCTGGTCCTATCCCACGTGGCCAATTGCAAGTGACCAAAAAAAAAAAGAAAAAAAATCACAAGTCAGCGCCCCCCCGAAAAACTATTGCTTTTAAAGTCTCGTTGGTTTTAAGCCAGCAAGTTTGGGTTCAATTCTCCATCTCCTGGTGTTGGAGCCTTTTTTTGGGGGGGGGGGGGGGGCGGGTGTCACCTTTTCGAGCTTTTCTCCCCATCCAAGAGAACAAGATCAAGAAAAACTTCTTCCAAGAATGGCCAACCCTGCAAAAACTTCTACCAGCACCAGAAAACAGTTAGTCCCAAACTGGGGAAAAAACAAACAAAAAAAACCCACACCATCCAAACCATTTTTGGTTTTTGAATTTTCCAACAAAAAATTGATTTTTTTCTTGTTAAAGTGACACTTTCCACAAAAAATTCTCTTTAATCAAACACCCAATTTTCCCTAGCAAAAAATGTTGATGGAAACATTTCAGTGTATTGGTTAAAGTTGCTGTGAAATCCCCACCTCCCCATACATCCCTACCAGCACCAGCCCCAGCACCTATGGGGCATGCAGCTGTGCCCCTTGCCTGGCTGTAGGGCCCCTTCCCTGCCCCCCAAACAGCAGCTGGAGCCAGGGACCCATCGGGGATCCCCACAGGGACTGGCTGCACCTGCTGCTGCTCAGCTCAGCCCCACAGCGTCAGCATCAGCCTCTCCCCATCCCTCTCCTGGGCAGAGAAGCGGCAGTACCTGGAGCTCCGCTGCCCTGAAGATGCCCCATGGGCTGCGGTGCCTTGGCGCAGGGAGAAGCTGCTGGATGCGGCTGGGCTGGGGGTGAGCGCTGGGCTCGGGCCCCTCTGGGACAGCCGGGCTGTCGGTTTGCAGGGCTGCTCCTGCTCCCGTGAACACAGAGAGCTTCTCGCCAAGGGAAGCTTGAACAGGGAGGAAGGAAGGTTCCGCAATAGCCCCGGGGACCCAGCAAAGAGACACCCCCGACCCCAGTGAGCTCCCCTGGGGCAGCAGCAGCCTGGCCTGAGGGGAGAGAGAGAGAGAGAGACACAGCAGGGGAGAGTAATGGGATCGTTCTGGTTTTGCACCGTGCAGCTAGGGAGAGCTCAGCTGAGCACCCAGGGCAGGCCGGGTGTTAGGGCAAGGGGCTGACAAAGGAGGAACTAGAGAGTGCCTGAATCCTGTACAATCCTCTAGTAAAGCGAAAATCTTGACCGCCTCAGGAAGCAAACCATGGCTCAGAAACCTCTCCTCCCATTGCAAAGCGGTTCCAGAGTTGTGAAATTAATCTCTAGCCCGCTCTGTTGATCGTCTGGTGGAACTTCCCATGCACCGTTTACACCAGCAGCTTACTGCACTTTCGTAGAGTCAGGTGAGAGTGGGCTGGACTTAGCTTCTGGTGAAGTTGCCACCGATCTCGCCCGTTCCTTTTGCACCTCTGCCATGCGATGGGTCGGTGTGTTTCTGGGGCTCTTCCTTCTAGCCCTCCCGTCTGGGTTTTTGGATGGCACTTCAGGTAAGAGATTCCATCTCCCTTCTGGACTGTTCAGTGGGGCTGGAGTCCTAAGCAGAAAAGGGGAGGGGGAGGTGTGTTGTCTGGGGGTTAGAGAAGGTAGAGCTGGGGGGCGGGGTGCATGGCGGGGGGCAGCTGCAGGGCCCATGTGTTCCCAACACCTCCGCATGCCCCTTTCTTCAGGCCCTGTTCCGCCCAGGGGCACTGGAACAATTTGTACAGTGAGGAGGCAGAGAGCCACTGAGCCAAACTGTAAACCCTGGATAGGATGGAAACCACTTCAAGCCAGGGGGGGCGGCAGCCCCCCTAGGTCCAGCACTGGTGGTCCTGCCCATGTCGATTTTACAGAAAATAGTTGGGGGCTTTTTTGTCCATTTTTTTTTATTTTTATTTATTTATTTGCAAATCCCCAGCTGCTGGCTGAGCAGGTGAAACTTAGAGACGCAGAGAATAGGGATAGAGGGAAGAAAGCATGGAAAGAACATACAGAGGAGGGGGGAGAGGGATTATTTTGTAAAGTTTCTTTGAATGCAGTTTAGCAGCTGGAGACAGAGAGGATTGGCCAGCATCTTGCATCCAGCCAGCCCCACTTGATCACAAGCAGGGAACCCCCTGGGAAGCCCCAGGTTAGGGAACTGGGGGTGGGGGGTGGGGCAGGTTTGAAGCATGTGTCTTCTCTAGCAGGGGGAGTCGACCTTGGGTTTTAAGGTCTTGGGGCGGGGGGGAGCATGTCCTCACTGCAGAGTTAACTTGAGTTATGGACACTGGGGGTTATAATCTGCTTGCAGAGATGTGCTGTGTAAATGCATGAGATGAAATCAGATCTGGTGCCGGCGTGAGAGGTGTGCATGGCGTGATGGGGGCTGTGTGTGAGTGTGAGAAGCAGCCCTTGTTAATTGCACGCTGCCCACTCATCGCAGGGAAACCCCAGCACCCACCTCTAGATCTTTCTGTGATCTACCTACAGGAAGGAGCAGGTGGATGGGACACCCCTTCATTCACTGTCTCAGGATCTTCCCAGGCCTTCCTCACCTCTGACTCCGCTCTCCCGGTTGATTGTTAGGGCTGAGCTCTGGCTCTTTGTCCAGACAAGCCCCAGCAGAAAATGCACAAGCCCCATGTCTGTAGAACGAATTGTAAGAAGTCTGGGGTCACATTCTTTTAGATCAAAACCCTCTTTGTTCTGCCACAGCAAATATCTCAAACTCTTTGGTAGCAAGTTGTTCATTTAAAATCATTTTGTTTAAGAAGAGTCCTACCTCTCTTCGAGCCAGCGTTGTTGATATTCCTGGAGATGTTTTGCTCAGTCATGGAATGTCGGGGGTTTAAAAAATGCCATGGTTTGCTACGAAAAAGCTCTAAAAGGCTTGAGCAGGTTTTGCAAAATAATGCCCAGAGTTCGGCTCCTAAATCCAGGCATAAATGGGCAGCGCCCTGCAAATCTGCAGAGATCCGCTTCGTAGCCGTGGATCGTGTGCAGAAACAAATGTTGTACCCGCACAGGGCTCTATAAACATGGCCTGATGCACAAGACTGCAAGACCCTCTAGCGCTAACTGCAGCTGCTGAAGGCCTGGCACTTCAGTGTCCTTACAGGACCAAGAATGGTCGGAAGGACACAAGAATGATTGCATTGCACGCTTCCCGTTGGGCTGCCCTACAGCAGAATCGCATGAAGTGCAATGGGTGAGGAGTGGAGGGTTGTCAAGGGGAGAGGTACCTTCAGGCACAAGACCACTGATGTTCCCAGGGTAGCCATGGCCTCTACCTCCACAGGGGGAAGAGCTAAAGAGCCTAACGATGCATTAATTAGAGGATTCCCTACAATTAGTTCCCTGTGACTTAGGCAAATATTCCTCATTTCCACTGTTGGCAACTCCCCTGATCTTTGTCTTGCATCTCACAGTATTTGGCGTTTGATTTTCTAAAAGCCCCAGAGCCTGGAGTCCTGTGATAAGCACAGCCATTTGTTTAAACCAAAATATGGGGTTCATGTAGGACGACTTGAAAAAAGTGACTTCCCCTGCTCCCTTCTCTCCCCCGCCCCTGCCCCCAGGCTCAAAACTCAAAAGATGAAAAAGCAGTCCCCACCACAAATGTATTATTTTTAAATATTTCATGATTTTTAAGGCAACCTGCTGAGATTTGAAGGCAGGCTGTGGGTTGGCAAAACGCTGCAAGATACAATAAAGTGGCATTCCAAGAGGACAGAGTTAAGGTTATATGGGGGAACCGGCAACTATAACTGAGCTCCTCCTGGTTAGCAGAGCTCTGTGGTTTGTTTTCCCCTGTAGTGCTAAGATTCTTTCCCAGTGTTACATGGGGAAGATCTCAGCTGAGCATTTCCTGGTTCTCCAACAGCTGAGTTTGGGGCAGTGACATCCCAGAAGGGCCTGGGGAGCAGAACTGCCTGTTGGTCAGCAAAAAAGGGTGGATTTGATTTAGATCAAATTGATTTAAATCATGAGTCAGGAAGACTCGATTTAATCATGGATTTCTTCATAAAAGTGTCTTCTTGTTGGTTGTTATAACCTTAATACATGTTCTTCACAACTCAGAGATAGATGTAGGTTTCATTTTTAGAAGGTACACACTATTCATTTTTAAAGGGTGATTTATTCTGAAAACTTTTCAGATGAGTTTTACAGCTACCTCAGAAAATGAATGATTGTTTGGTTCTTATGTTGGATCATATTAAAGAAGTTCTGTATTAAAATCACAACTGAGTTTATTCCCCATAGTTTAAATTCCAGGGTATTACTAATTAAGAGGTCTCTTGGTTTTTGGTACTGTTTCTCTCCCTCTAAGTGTGCAACTTGCAAGCTGCTAATTGTGTTAGTACATTCTAAGACAGAGTCTGTTCTCAGAGCAATTCTTTGTAACAACAACCACTCACACAGAGAGAGACTCAAAGCAAATTCTGTAGCAATAGAAACAGCACCCGGAGACCCTCCGCCCTTTTGTTTTATTCATCTCGCTTTGTTAACCATTGTGATTAAAATAGAGATAGAGGATGGATGTGGATGGATGCTTGGTGTGGATAATAACTGAATGATCAGGGAGGTGCCAGCCTAAGAATGCAGTGTCCATCGGCTGAAGAAGGCGTCAAGTGAAAATAACCAGAGGACCTCCGGAGGGCAGACTGGAATCCACCCAACAGCCTCAAGAATGGGAGAACCAAAGAACAAGATAACATCTGGCAGCACGGACCCTTCAGGAATGTGCCATCTGCTGATTGATTCAGCAACAGCATGATGAAGCAATTGCCATAGACCGGCCTAGGAAGAAATTCCTATCAAAATGGACTCTAGAAAGTGAGAACTTTGGGGTCTGATTCTGCAAACCAACTTCCAGGAGCATCAGATGTGCATCTGACAAGGCCCTGCTCCCTCTTCATGTCCAGGCCACCTGGCCAGTGGCTTGGCATGAGCAACTGTAAGGCTGGTAACTATGATAACAACCTTGCAGAACCTGTGTGTGTGTGTTTGTATGAATGAATGTGTGAATAAATATGAGATTGAATGGAATGTTATAGCGATAACTAACTGCTTACTAGGATTCTGTCTGTATTCACAATAAATGTGGTATTTTGCCTTTTCCCCTTCAATAAGATCCTGCTGGTTTTTATTTTATTGGTATAACAATTTCATTTACCAAAGGTAATTAAAGCAGATAGTTCACCTCCGAATGACTTCATAAATATCTCCAATTCAACTGGTTAATCGTTAATATCTGGAGGATTTTCTTGCCAGGCTGTAATAGGAGGAGAACATCACCAGACAGACATTTACATTGTTTTCTTTAACTAAAACAACAACGTTAAGTATTCTGGATTTTTTTCTTCAACAGCAAACAGATAATATTTCAACAAAACAAGCATATGTCCCTCCCTTCTCACATTTATCTCCAGACTTCTCCTTGTCCAGATCGATTCCGCCCCCAACAATCTTCTATTCATTGAACTTTTTGAAACTTTGCACTTTTAGAGAGAGGTAAGGGATTGACTCTGTGTACACAAATTTGCAGAGGGACAATAGAGTTGAGGTCTGTTATTTCTCACCTCTCTCTATTTATTTATTTGAAAACATTTTTGCTGTTAACAAGCATGTTACCTCTGGAGACACAAATCCACAGTTTGAGAACTGCAAAACTAAGCATCTCTGATGGTATCTTCCAGACTGAGCACTGAATCCCATTGGTAGGTAGGTAGATTAACCTACATAGTCTATACAGAAGCCTGTGGAACCCCATAAGATTGGGTCCTTACTACAGGAAGTATTGGAACTCATTTACAAACCTTTTCTGAAACATTACATGAATCTATTGTCTCATACTATAGAATTAGAATTTATAATCCTTATTCCATGATGAGAGATCTTTGAGCTATAATGTATCTTAATTAAAACTATCTTTAGATAGCTTTTTGAGGGGCAAAAAAACATTTTATCAAAAAAATCCAATTTTTTTGATTTTTTTTTTTTTAAATCATGGATTTTTATCCACCCTGGTTGCAAGTGAATAGCAAAGCTGGTCCCAGCAGGGAGCCAGAGTGTCAAAAATTCTTAGCTGGTGGGAGAGCCTCTCTGTGAGCATCTGCAAAGCATCTCACTTCAACAGTGACTGGTTGAACGATTTATTGTAAGGGACGCCCTTTCTCAGACCCTTTCCCTTTATTGTCTCCCACCCCCACGTCAGTCCCTGACCCAGGATTGCCAAGCCAAACTAAAATACCACTTGTTTGAAATCTCACAGCTAGCGAAGATTATCTAATTGTCCAGGTGGCTGAGCCGGAAGGCAGCTCTGTGAACACCTCCATACCGAATGCCACCTACGTTTCACAGACGTCTTTCTTCGTGCGGAAATATAACACCTCCACTTCGTTGTGGGAAGATGTCGTTTACTCCTCTGATGGGGGCTCCCAAACAGTCCTCAGTTCCTTCCAGGAGACACTCTCCTTTTTTGGTGGATACTTCAAGATGGAGAACGTGAGCAAAGGGACTGAAGGAGTTTACAGGATTCCAGGTGAAATGTACAGGAAGTGTGTGGCTGTCATAAACTTTACCGTGGTGGGTAAGTTGTGCAGTCAGTGACCCGAGAAAAAACTCTGCTCCCCTTGCACTTCTCAGGCTGTGTAAAGCCTGTGGAAACATCCTATAAACTCCCAGAATATGGAAGACCCCAGCAGACATTGAGATGGGAGAGACATCTCCTCTGCATCCGCAGCCCCAGCCCAAGGGGCGTGTCATGTGGGAATGCGTGAGGAGAGGAACTAGCCAGACCACAATGCACTCTGGCTCTTCTCAGTGGATGGGCGGTCCCTGAGGGCCCCCTGCCAGCCGGCACACATTAGAGCAGCCCCCAGGCTGCTATAACCAATGACGGGACTGGCATTAGAGCTAGGGCAGAGAACCAGGAAGGTGTAAATCCTGTTGTGCCAGAGCAGGCGCCTTGTCTACACTAGGCCCACTGATATTCCTACCACTGACTCTAGTAACAATGAACATTTTTTGCAAACATGGTCAGCTAGTGACCCGGCCTCCCCGGGGAGGCTAGTCCTTGGCCCCTTCCCTTGTGCCCAAGGCCCCACCCCTCTCCTTCTGCCCCCTTGCCCCTGCAGGAGCCCAAAGCACCCCCACCGTGGCCCCCGGCTCCAGTGCCAGGCAGCTGTGGGGGCGAGGCCCCAGGCCTGGCACTCCGGGCAGCGCAGTTGCTGCGTCCCCAGGCCTGGCACTCAGGGTGGCTGGTGCTGGGGGCGTGCCGCCCGGAGTCCCTGCGGGAGGCAGGCCAGCCAGGCCCAGCCAGTGCAGAGCACTGGGAACAGCAGGAGGGGGCCTGGCCGGGGGGCGGAGCGTGGGCAGGGCCATGGTAGGCTGTCTGGGGAGTCACAGGCTCCCCCTGCCTACGATACCTGCTGCCCATATTTGCAAAGTTGCTGCAGTGCAGGCAAGCTTTAAAGCACCCCAAGGGCTCGCAGGGAAAGTGGCATGTGTTGTATAGGCCACGGGGTGACTTTTACTTTTCTTGTGGCTAGCAAGCCTTTTGTTCATCGGGCTGCTCGTTAACATACGGCTGGCTCTGTCTGACTGCGGGATCAGGAGCAAACATTCATGAAGGGTCTGCGCTGAAATCCCTGGGAAATACGTGGTATGCCGTGATCTGTTTTCTCTCTGGCCACTGTCACCCTCGTCTCTGAGGCCCAGATCTTCAGAGATCAATGGGAATTGGATGCCTAAATACCTTGGAGGATCTGGGCCTAAGGGCCAGATTGTCAAAGGCATTTAGGCCCCCAAAGGTGCAAATAGGCATGTAGGGGAATTTTCAAAAGCACGCACCTGCCTAACTCTCATTGAAGAGGGTAGTTAGTCACTTTTGAAAATCCCATTAGTGACCTACCTGCATCTTCAGGGATGCAAATACCTTTGAGTGTCTGGCCCTAGATAGAATCATAGAATACCAGGGTTGGAAGGGACCTCAGGAAGTCATCTAGTCCAACCCCCTGCTCAAAGCAGGACCAATCCCCAATTTTTGCCCCAAATGGCCCCCTCAGGGATTGAACTCACAATCCTGGGTTTAGCAGGCCAATGCTCAAACCACTGAGCTATCCCTCCCCTGAAATAATCAAAGGGCTCCGGGGCAGAGGCTGAAATTGAACCAGGCACGTCTGGCTCCTGGATCAGCACCTCCCCCCTTAGGCCAACCTTCTGCAGTTCAGGCAAGGAGAGGAGAATCAGGCATGTGGTGTACGGAGCCCTCACCAGCCCTTCCCTCCTGAGTGTCTGGTTCCAGAGCCCGGCTCATTCCCACCGGCTGCGTCTGGGACCTCCGGGGCTGAGGAGGAAGCTCGTGATGAGAACAAAGGGGATGGGAAGTAGCTTGTGATGGGAGATTTCCTTCCCTAGTAGCCTCTCTCCTCCCTGCCTGTATTTCACATGCCCGTCCCAGCTCCCACTGAGGTCAGTGTGAGCTTGAGGGCAGCGTCCAGTTGCTCCGGATCTTCCCAGACGGCCTGATGGCTTGTGCCACAATTGGCCAGAAATGGACCACGGGGAGCTGGCACAGCAGAGTTGGCTACGGCCAAGGACAAGCCCTTGGCTGATTGAGGAGCCGTGTTTGGGGCCTCCCAACGCGAGTGCAGAGTGTCAATTAAGGGGATGAGTTCAGGGGCAGAAAACTGTGATCCCCAAAACCCAGCATGCTCTGGGGGGAGCCACCTATGCCAGCCAATGGGAGATGTCGATGAGAGGGGTGTGTCCTAAGCCCTGCCCCTCTCTGTGTTCCATGCGTGGTGTGGCTTGTGATCCAGGGAAACCCCTCTCTTGCAGCCAGGTGATTTAGATGCTGCTTAAGTCCTATCTTGCAGGAATAAGTTAGGTACCTGCCTTGCTCCATGCAAAATGGCAGAGGGGCCGTCCTAACCCAGCCCTGTGGTTAGAGCACTCAGCTGGGAGAGCCCCGTTCAATTCTCCATCATTAAAAAAAGAAGCCAGTCCATTCTTCTGAATGCTCTCAGACAGGCGACTCCTGTTTGTCCGGGTTCGGTGAGGGAGTTGCTTAGGCACTGTCAAATAATTACTGAACAGTCCAATTAATCTAAGGATTAGATTTAACGGGTTTCTGGAATTTGTAACCGGTTTAGCAAGGTCATTCCATGCCAGGCTGGTGCACCGTTAAAAGAAACAGGTGTTAGGCAGGTAAGCAGCAGCATCTTAAACCATTTGTCAACCATTCAGTTTTCTTCAAGTTGCAAGGAGAGAGGCTTGTAGACGGCCTAGAGAAGAAATCGCTTTGCATGAGGATTCTGTCGGTGTTTAAACCGAGGGGTGTTTTCTGCAAAGGGAGGAGGTGGGAAGGAAGCTGCTTTACGGCTCAGGCTCTGTCTGCACTTAAAACACTGCAGCTGCTGCAGCCCTTCAGTACAGACGCTTCCCACAGCAACGGGACTCCGAGTCCAGCGCTCTAGGCCTCGCTGCCTCCATTAGTCCAGAAAAGGATGACAAGTGATTAGGGACGTGGAACAGCTTCTGTGTGAGGAGAGATTAATAAGACTGGGACTTTTCACCTTGGAAAAGAGATGACTAATGGGGGATAAGATAGAGGTGTATAAAATCATGACTGATGTGGAGAAAGTAAATCAGGAAGTGTTGTTTACTCTTTCTCACAAGAACCAGGGGTTACCCAATGAAATTAATAGGCAGCAGGTTTAAAAGAAACAAAAGGAAGTATTTCTTCACACAATGGAGAGTCAACCTGTGGAACTCCTTGCCAGAGGATGTTGTGAAGGCCAAGACTATAACAGGGTTCAAAAAAGAACTAGATAACTTCATGGAGGACAGGTCCATCAACTGCTATTAGCTAGCATGCGCAGGGATGGTTTCCCTAGTCTATATTTTCAAGAAGCTGGGAATGTGTGACAGTGGATGGATCACTTGATTACCAGAGCTCCTGTGATTCTGGGTTGTTTTTTTTTTAAATCTCTCCACAATTTTGGTTGCAATTGAAACTTCTAGTTAAAGCGATCAGTGGAGGGGGGGAGGGGGGCTGGACGCTCTGTTGCCTTGCACTTTGTTTGTGTCACCTTTACACTGATGCAAAGTGAGCAAGAAATACCAAAAGAATTGCAGGCACTAGTGTAAATGACACACACTAGGATCAGGCTAAGGCTGGATTGGGGCCCAGAACTCTTCCCTCACCCACCCATCACGGCACAAGGACTTTGATCCTGGGCCTCATGCCAACTGCCCATAAGGGGCAGCTTAGAAATTCTTCGGTAGCACAAAGCTGGGTGTGTCTCCCTATGTCACCTGCCTCCTCCCAATCTTTAGTCTGGGGACATGGTGTGGTAGCAAAGAGAGTGTGGTGCATAATGCTGGCTGAGAACTGCTGCCACGACAGCCAGTGTAACTTAGAGCAGCCTCAACGGTGCTCTAAGTTTTATGTCAGGTGCTATTTCACGCACCAGCCAGCCGAAGCTTGGGGGAACAAAAGGGTGACTTCAAGCCCCCTTTTCCCATCCCTCTCTGCTGAGCCAAGTGAAAACTTGTCACTTCTGAGAATTAAGACCCAGTCATAAGGCAATGGAAAACCCCAATCTTTCTTCTGCTGTGAAGAGTTGGTAAAACTCAAAGCCCAGATGGCACCGTTATTAAGCACATTATTTTTTTCTCTTTGCTATTTAAAAATAATGAGATGCGAAAACAATATTAGTGCAGCAGTAATGTTGTATGGTTCGGACGCACAAGTTAAGTTTCCTATGACAACACTAACTTCATCAACTTGCATGTATGGAGCATATTTTTCCTCTTCCTGTTTTTCTTGTATTTTAAAATTTCCCACCCAGGGTTCTTTGTGGCATGTAATGCGGCTTGTATTTAAACGCCACAAATGCAAACTTACAGGAATGGGCCAGAACTTGACAGCTTACAGGAGTGGCCACTACAGGGATCGGGGCTGATTTTAGAGGGCACAATTTTCAAAAGCACCAAAGTGACTTAAGTACACTTGGAAATTTTACCTCTAGTCTTCCTTATGAATTAATTTTTTATTTTATTTTTTTTTAAAGGGAGCTGTAGCCTGTTTTCCACAGGGTCAGTCTGAGTTCAAGCCAATGCCGCAGGGCATTTCAGGCTGCTGTCCTGTCTGGTCCAGCCCAGGGGACAATATCTGATGCTTCCAGGAAAAGCAAGAACCCGCTGTAACATACATGGCTAGTTTTACCATGCTGTAAATGCAGGTGGGGAATTCATTACTGACCTCCGTGGCATTCAGACTATGTCCTGAAGCATGGGATTGGGCCAGAAGGACAGCTAGCGCTGGCCACAGTCTCCAGGGTCTCTTGGAGTGGGAAGTTCCTTGGAGAATTCCACTGGGTGGGAGACTCAGCTGTGAAGGGAGGGGGCGGGCAGGAGCATCTCATCAACCCAAGATTGGAATAACTGAAGTATTGTTCCTTTTACATGGAGCCTCAGCTCTCTGGAACCTCTGCAAACACTTTAGCCACGTGTTTAACTCCATCCGTAGGAGTAGCCTTGGATCGCAGTGGGAGGGCTCAGGTGCATACGTGTTTGCAGGATGGGCGCTCAGGGCAGTCCCTGAAGCCAGGGCAAAGTGGATGTGACGTGCCACTGTCTGGATTTGGGAGCCTGCCTGCACACCAAATTCACTAGGCGCTGGGTGCATGACTGCAAGGCGCTGGGCTGGGGAAAATCACCCCCCGGGTGGTTATTTTGAGTAGAAAACCAGAGCCACTTCTGGGGTCTTTCAGCTTCTAATGCCCTTTCCCTTCTGCAGCTGGATTTCAGTGTATGATAAAATCCTTCTCAATGCCAAGTCAGTGCCATAAATCACTGGACTGGGTGCAGGAATCAGTAGGTGACGTTCTCTGGCCTGGGTTATGCCAGGGCTCAGACTAAATTATTCTTCCCAAAACTTTTAAAAGCTGAGCTCCCTCCTCAAGGCAAAGAAACCAATCGTGCCCCTCACCCGTCAGCAATGTGTTAGCGACCCCACCCGCCATTTTCATGGATACATCTTCAAACCCCACCCTTCCCACCATGGCTAGCCCTTCCCCACGCTTCAGGAGATGCTGGAGGAGATGATCCTAACCGTCCCCTCTAACCTTAAGACCTGAGGGACCCCATCCTGGAGCATCTTAAAAATCACGGTTCCCAGACTCTGTAACGGGCTGCTTTGCCGGGCTTACCTTTCTGCCTCCGTCAGGTTGGCCGATGGGGATAATGAGCCTGGAGATCTCATTCCCGCTGCTCTGAGTGGTGCCCATGTGCACATGACCCAACTCAGCTCTTACTGTATCCCAGGAATGTCTTCATCTTCTGGGATCCTCATGGCAGCAGTGGGATCATTTAACTGAGTCCCTTAGTAATGGGGCCTTTCTCTCTCTTTTGTTTCAGAGCCAGCGTCCTGGTATCGTCTCATGGTGCGTGGAGTGGTGGCAGTGGTGGGGGTGCTAGTCTTACTATACCTATGTGGGTTTTGGAAAGGTAGAGGAAAAGTGTTTGCCTACCCGCGACTCGTCTTCAGGAAGCTGCTGACTCATCCCTCCCAGCAGCCTGGAAGTCGGCAGGATTCACAGGAATCTGAGCTCCCCGCAGTGTGTGACAGGGACGGGGACCAGGCCCAGGGAACCAGAAACAGGAATTGCGACCCAGCCCTGGAGAATGGTGAAGGAGACCTGTTTGCGAATTCGTATCCAGTCTGCTGAATTGTTCACGTCCAGACCCTCCCCCCAGTTCATAGAATCATAGAATATCAGGGTTGGAAGGGACCTCAGGAGGTCATCTAGTCCAACCCCCTGCTCAAAGCAGGACCAATCCCCAGTTAAATCATCCCAGCCAGGGCTTTGTCAAGCCTGACCTTAAAAACTTCTAAGGAAGGAGATTCTACCACCTCCCTAGGTAACACATTCCAGTGTTTCACCACCCTCTTGGTGAAAAAGTTTTTCCTAATATCCAACCTAAACCTCCCCCACTGCAACTTGAGACCATTACTCCTTGTCCTGTCCTCTTCTACCACTGAGAATAGTCTAGAACCATCCTCTCTGGAACCACCTCTCAGGTAGTTGAAAGCAGCTATCAAATCCCCCCTCATTCTTCTCTTCTGCAGACTAAACAATCCCAGTTCCCTCAGCCTCTCCTCATAAGTCATGTGTTCCAGACCCCTAATCATTTTTGTTGCCCTTCGCTGGACTCTCTCCAATTTTTCCACATCCTTCTTGTAGTGTGGGGCCCAAAACTGGACACAGTACTCCAGATGAGGCCTCACCAATGTCGAATAGAGGGGAACGATCACGTCCCTCGATCTGCTCGCTATGCCCCTACTTATACATCCCAAAATGCCATTGGCCTTCTTGGCAACAAGGGCACACTGCTGACTCAAAAGTTCTTAAAAAGTCGAAGCATTTCGTTTAGACACTTTCCAAACAAACCATTTTGATTTTTCAGCTTGAAACACTTTTTTATTTAAAAATGTCCTTCACTTTTATTTTAAAAATTCAAAAAGTTACAACCCTTGAAATGTTCCTGGGTCTTTTTTTTTTTAAAGCTTTTTGGTTCATCAAAAATTTGGAAAAATGTTAGTTTTGTTCAACCTGAAACCGTTTTTTTTCCATCTCTTTTTTGGAATTGCCAGCGACCAAAAAATTCTGTTTGCCCAGCTTCAGGGGTGTGTGAGGATTTTGGCGGTTATATTGTGGGTCTCTGAGTCTCCTTGTTGCTCAAAGTGGCATTTTTAGTTAAAAGGTTGAATTGTGAGTGTAAAACCATTTTGAACCAGCTCTATTATTGTATAACAAGATGAGTTTATTTTTCATGCTGCATTGTTTGGGCCAAGTTCCAAGTGGCATTTCAGTTTTTGCACAGCTCTTCTCTTCTTGCGTCTACACCTATCATAAGCTGTGGCCTTAATCTTGGGCCTGGAAACACTTACATGCATGTTTAACTTTAATTACTGCTGTGAATAATTCCATTTCAATGGGACAACTCTGAGGTCGGGTTTACGCTACGGCCCTATATCAGTGTAACTATGTCATTTATTTAATTTTCTTTCTTTTATATGTGAAAGTTCTTGAGAGGTTAAAGCAGGTAAAATACATGAACAGGTTCGGACAGTCCGAGTTTGTCAGTGCAAAGTGACAGCAGAGATGTGGGATTTTCTAGTTTTCCATAAGTCTCTCAGGGTTACCCAGGATAACTTTGGGGATCTCTGTCTTGCATCGGGAATGTTCCCTGAAAGTGTCCAAACAGCTCAGAGATACAGAACCATTCCCTGGATCCATTCTTATAGCTGTCTTCCCCGGAAAGCAGTCTGGCAAGTGTTCCTGTCAGCTCATTGCTAAGTTATCTGTCAAAACACTAGAGTTTTCAGGTGCCTAAGTAGCCCCTGGAATCAGGGTGAAATTATCCTCCGCGCCACCACCAAAATTGGAAATGGTGCCCCGGAGTGCACGGTACCCTACCGTGCTTCCCCCGTAGGAGCTGCATGAACAGGAAACTCTGCAAGTTCTCTGCATGCCTCTGCAAGTGACCCCCATGCCTCTCCATTTCCTTGGCCACATGTATCCTGTCCCCATGCTGGCGGCTAATCCAGAAAAAGAGGGAAAGAGCTCACCACTGCGACCACCTGAGGGAGGTGTTGGGGTGAGATCAGCTGGTCAAAGCAGGCAATAGGGACAGAATCGGAGACTTGAAGCTCCTTGAGTGACCTCTGACCTTTCCAGACCTGCCCTTCAATCAGACACAGCGATTGTAAAGTTGAATGTGATAGTAACTAGACCCATTTGAAACCCTTCACCACACAAGACAAAGCCCGTAGGATTCCTCATGAACTATTTATTTCTCCTCCCCTGGCTCCCTGCAGCCACCTTGGAGCTTTCCCTCATCTCTCCCAGGCTGGGCTCACTTGATTGCAGGAGCTCAGCGGAGGGTCCAGCTTTGCTCTTCGCTTCCATTTTTCACGTCTTTGAGTGGCTGCATTTGCAATTGAGTAGCCTGATGGAAACACTGAGTCCTCTGTCTCGGCAGGCAGGCCCAGCCGCGAAAGCCAAAGACTCCCTGAGAACAGGGGGAGGTTCGCCTGAACTCTCAGGAATGGAGGCTGGGCCCATAGGGTAGGGTTACCATATTTGAACTTTCAAAAAAGAGGACACTCCGAGGGTGGGGGGGGGAGTGGTAGCCCTGCCCCCTATCTACTCCCTCCCACTTCCTGCCCCCTGACTGCCCCCCACAGAACCGCCAACCCATCCAACCCCCGCTGCTCCTTGTCCCCTGATCGCCCCCTCCCAGGACCCTGCCCTCTATCTAAGCCTTCCTTCTTCCTGTCTCCAACTGCCCCCTTCTTAGACCCCTCCACCCTAACTGCCTCCCTAGAACTCCACCCCCTACCTGTCCCCTGACTGCCCCACCCCCTATCCGCACCCCCGCCCCCTGACAGACCCCCGGCTCTCCCACACCCATCCAACCACTCCCTGTCCCCTGACTGCCCCCGCAGAACCCCCAACCCATCTAATCCCCCCTGCTCCCTGCCCCTGACTCCCCCCCCGAACCTCCGCCCCATCCAACCTCCCCCCGCTCCCTGTCCCTTGACTCCCCCGACCCCTCTTCATATGCCCACCCCCTGACAGGCTCCCCCCAGAACCCCTCACCCATCCAACCCCTCCTGCTCCCTGTCCCCTGACTGCCCCTTGGGACCCCATGCCCCTTCTCCAGCCCCCCCGGCCCCCGTACCCTGCTGCTCAGAGCAGTGTGTCTGGGGTGCGGAGCCAGACACAGTGCCGCGCTCCCCCGCAGAGCACGCACCTCCCCCCACCACCACCCCCAGAGTGCTGCATTGGGAGGGAAATCCCGGCCCTTTGGAGAGTTTTACAAATCCCTCCCGGAGGGTGATTTAAAACCCAAAAAGCCGGACATGTCCGGGAAAATCCAGACGCATGGTAACCCGACCACAGGGACTCCAGGATCTGCAGCTGCTGCCACCTCTATGGTGATTCCTCCAACTCATCACCAACCAGCTCTTCCCCATTCTGCCAGCCGGCCCCACGGTCTGACCGTGCAGGAGAACAGAAACCCTTTGGGACAGCAGGAGAGTCTCCTCAATGCCACACTCTTTGCATGGCTTCCCGCGGTCACCGTGAAACACGACTACCCTGCCCCCAGGAGTCTCTCAAGGAGCTGCCGGCGCAGTCACTGGGCACCCACTCGTAATGGTATCGGGCAGTGGCATTGCAGAGGGAGCTGAGCAGACCGTCCCTTCTGTGACTTCCTGAACTGCTGCCAGGACGGATTCTCCTCTGCGCTAGGGAGAGTCCCCGAGGACAAGCAGCTGTGGTGGGGGAGGGGGCAAGACAAACACTCCCCCTGAGCCCTTGACTAGCAGGCAAGCAGGACTCTGGGAGCCAAGGGATCGGTGTGTCTTGCTGGGAGAGCAGAACTGGAGAGCAGAAAAAGGATATTGGAGGAATTGTAGAAAAGTCAGTGTCACGGCCGGGTCATGGGCAGCCAGACCTAGTGGTCAGAGGCAGAGTCCACACTCTCAAGACAGGAGTCGCGAGTCAGCTGGGTCAGGGCACTGGAAGAGCAGAAGCAAAAGACCAAATTGTGTTCAGGACCTCAAGTCAGATGAGTCACCCCGAGTCCGGATGCCAGGAAATCAAGCCTGGGGAGCGGGAGCAGGAACAGCCAACACACGGTCCAGAACCAGGGAGCAGCTCGGGTGTTCAGACAGCTTCTTCTTCCTGCTGCTGGTTTAAGGAGGTCCCGGGGGCCGATTAGCTGCTCTGGGACTCTGCCAATAGGAGCCTCAAACTGGGTCTGGACTTCGTCAGTCCTAGCTAAGCAGTTTTTTGTAGGCTTCCAGGTGGCGTGCTGGAGGGTGGCTGCTCCCAGGAACCCGCAGACTCGGGTTAATGACCCAGGGGTCATGACAGTGAGTGATCTCTCCCTGCTCAAACCTCCTGCACGAAACAGTCTCTAGGGTCCCAGGCGCATCCTCTGAGAAGAAAAAAACACAGTCATGAGGACAAATAGGCTATGGAACAGGAGCCCCTTCTTTGTTGCAACACCCCAAGTGCCCAGAAGAGTGGACGGTTCTTACCTCCAGGAGATGCCTGGGATCTTCCATCTAAGCCTCAATGGGACCCCTATTGCTTGGTCTGACATGAGGAGATCATCTGTCCCCACTGCTCCCTGCGCTGGGCTGGCTGCAGCACACATCTGTGTAAGAGGCTGGGCCAGAGAGATGTTACAATCAGGGTCCAGGCACCCCAGAAGGAGAACAGAGGGTCTGAAACCAGAAGACGAAGCAATCAAATCAGCAGATTCGACAGAGAAGTTTTCTACCCTACAGGGACATCAAAGAAGGTCTGTTAGGAAAGCTGAGATGTTAGTCTGGAAACTGCTAAGGCAAAGATTGTGACTTGTTAAGATTCAGTTTTAGTCACTACAAAGTGTGTTTTGTTTGTCTGTTTGAAATGTGTCTCTTTCTCTTGCTTAGTATCACTTAAATCTCTTCTTTGTTACTATGCTTCCCAAACCACCTCAGGGTTGTGTGTTTGAGTGAAGTGTGAGTCTCCAGCCTACCCAACAGGCTGAGCTGTGCCCTGTCTCTCTGAAGGTAGCGAATAATTTCTGAGCGGTGCTGGGCCCAGCGTCCAAGGGCAGTTCACCAGACATCTCGTGGGAAGCCCAAAGAGACCAAAGGAGCAGGAGAGATTCCGGCCCCACTGACCCATGGGAACTTCCCACAGAAGAGCCTACACAGGGCTCTAGACACAGCCACTTTGGGTGTGTACCAGAGTTTACTCACCGCTAGATGCTGGCCAGGCCTCGTGTCACCGCTTTCTCGCTGAGCTAGCAACCCCGCTGAGACTCACTCTTGCAGTTTGTTGGCTGGGAACTCAGCCCTCCAACCAGGTGACTGTCCTTTACTCCACTCCTTCCTGGGTCGTGCTCCTTGCAAACAAAGTCCAAAAATGTCTTGAACAGAAACAAGCCCTTCCACCCTCATGGGGAGTTCTGCCTCAGCCTGATTTCGGTTCGGGCTGCCTTTCTTGGGTTTCTATGGTCTTCTATGTCCCCTTCCTTAGGGACGGTGAGAGAAGCCGGTCCTACCCTGGACTCCAGGGTTTGGCCCAAGGCCGTCTACTGAACAGCTCACTCTGCTTCCGGACTTTTGCTGCTGTTTTCCCTTGTTTCCTCTCAGGTGGGGCTCACTTGATCATCAATTTGGCCTAGCCCCAGGCTAGGCAGCCATAGGCCAGGCCACCCTGTTAGATACCCTCCTCCTTCAAATCTGGTCCAGCCCGGCTGACAGGTTTGCTGAGGGGATGGTGAAACCCCATTGCTGATCAGAAGAAGGTCAGAGTCTGTTCTCTAGGAGCTGAAGGTCCGTTTGTCCTGCTGCGGGAAGTGGAGCTGGAGAGCGGAGATGTTAGGTGAAAGAGACTGCATGATGGAGTTGGAGACTGAGGGATGGGAGCCTCCTCCCAGAAACGCTCCCAGGAGAACAGGTTTGAGGAGGAGTTCTCTGGGGAGCCTCTTGCTTGGAAAAAAACAAGGGTGGCACATTGATGGAGATGTCTCTGTCCCAGGGATGGGGGAAGCTCCCACCCAGGCTATGCAGCAGGGATCCCATTTCTCCCCCAAGAAACCCAGATGCCCAAAGAAGTCAATGGCTCTGACCTCCAAGAGGGAGCGGGGTCTTCCCTCTCAGCCTCTTTGAGAACTACCACTGCTTGGCTTCCTAGGACAAGGGACTGGTCCCCACTGCTCCCTGAGGTGGTTCAGCTTCTGACTGCACCCATCTGGGAGGCTGTCACACACCCCAAGGCCTAGAAGACACGGGGGGAGGAGGCTCCTCTTCATCTCAGACTCTGAGAGCCCAGAGAAGGGCCAAAGGAAGAATAAAGGGCAGGAGATGAAGCTAGCCCTGAGCCTCTGTCACATCCTCACCTCTTCAAATGTGGAGCTTCCTGAGCTTCAGTTGGGCAGACAGTCTGTAGCCCTGACCCAAAGGTCCTTCTGCGCCATATGGGGCAGGAAGATCTCTGCCTGGGAGCACGGGGAATGGGATGGGGGTGAGATCAAGGAAAGAGGGGAGGGATATGGGTGTGAGGGAAAGAGCTCCTGCCCCAGATGAAGGAATTTGGGGGGCCGAGGGAAGGACACAGCTCCACAGAGAGCGGAGAGAGTTTCTGTGAATGCCAGGGGCCTCCATTTCCGCTTCCACTAGCCCGGCACTTACAGTGAGACAGAGCAGTACCTGCAGCAGGGAGCGGGACTTGCTGAACAGGGAGGGGAACCTTGAAGAGCATCAGATGAGCCACAGCCCTTGCAGCACCTCGGGCATCTGGTGCAAGTGCCGGATGATGTGAAGCTGGCACATGACCTTGGCTGTGACATCCTCGTGCTGCAGGGGAACGAGAACATGTCAGAGACTGAGACACTCCCCAGGAATCAGGGAGGATGAAGGCGACCTGGAATCAGCACCATCATTTCCACCCAGCAGCTGCTCATGTCTGAGTGGTAGATTCACCCTCCTGACCCCCAGGATGGAGGCTTGCTGTCCTCTCTAGTGACCTCCAGTGCCAACCCCGCTCCTTGAGTGGGGGGTGAGCTCCTGCCACTTCCCCATCAGTGCCCCTGACAACTGTTCCACCTCCAACCCACCTGGGGACACCGCTCAAGTTTGGAGAACCCTCTCCTCCACCCCTACCTCCATCCCCACCCAGGTGGGGAAGGGAGGGGGCTCTAGCAGGGTGGCAGGGGGCGGGAGGGATTCTGGCAGCAGTGAAGTGGGATGGGGAGAGCTTGAGACCTTTCCCCAAGTCACCCCAGTGACAAAAGCTGAAACCACAGGATGGCAGCCCTGGTGAATGGGGCAGGTCAGCAGCCCCTGCTGACTGAATCCTCCCAATCTCTCGAGAGCGGGTCCAGCCCTACCAGCAGCAAGACCAGCTTCCCACGCCCATGTGCCTCAGCCCTTCCTGCTCAGTTGCCATCACCAGTCAGTCCTTGGCCTCCCAGGCTGCCAGGGAAGGGAGCAACTCTCAATGGTGGCTCGGGTGACATGGACACTAGGCTATGGGGAAATGGGTGCAGCTCTGTGGGGCAGGAAAGGTTCCCAGAGGGCACTTAGGGGACTCTCCTGTCCTTCCCAGGAGTGATAGCAGAGCACCACATCCTAAGAAGAGAAGTCCATGAAGTCCAGAAGTCCCCACTAGGCTCCTTGCTACCAGGCCAGCGAATGGCGAGAGGATGGGAAGGAGGCCCTGGGCCCCACCCCAAGCTTCTGAGTCGATTACAGATGCTTACCGCGTCCCGCATCAGTTGCTGGGCTTCCCCCAGGAGGGAGTAGACGAGCACCAGCCCAGCCTGGCTGACACGCAGCAGGGGGTCGTGGATGGCCAGCAATGCTGTCTGCACGAAGGATCTTCTCTGCCCGACGGAGAAGAATTTTCCAAAGACCTAAAACCAAGAGGACATGAGGCTCGAGCACATTGTCCAGAGCCAGCCTCCAAGTCCTGGCGGTACAATGGCGTCTCGTGCCCCAAAGAGTGGGGAAGAGAGCTGCTGTGGCCAAGGCACTTCATTCCCCAGGAGGCTTTCAGGCTCCCAGAGCTTAGGGAAGCCCCTTTATTAAAAGGTCGCAGATGCTGAGGGACCAAAGCCTCCAGTGGCTCTTTCGGGAAGGCAATTTATGGCAGGGGCCAGGATGGGCTGGAAATGTATCCAGCAGAAATGGATCCAGCAGAGAGATCTCCTGCACCACAGTGGCTAGAGGAGTTTGTGTGTGTTGTTCGGGGGGGCGGGAGGAGGTTGGAGCTGACAGACCAAAGGTCTCTTCCCCGAGCTAAGTGATTTCTCTAGTTGCTGGCTATGGCCTCTGCAGCTCCTTGGTTTCTTCAAGGGGAATCCAACCTGCAGCCTGACAAGAACAAGGAGACTCATGGCCCAGTCCCAGTGTGGGACCTTTAGCACCAGCCACTGGTGCTGGATGAGGAACTCTGAACTGGAAATAAGGAGCGGGCTCTTTTCCTGTCTCCAAGAGGCATCCACTGCAGGGAACCCAGCCAGCTAGACTCCCTGAGCTGTGTCATGCCCTGGCACAGTGCCCTTACCTCCCCCACTCTGGCTGTATTCTTGTAGCCCAAGAGCCTGCTGTCCTGGTGCCAGTCATAGCACCAGAGATCTTCCGCCTCATGTATGGTCAGGCCTGGAAGAAAGAGAGAGAGAGAGACTTTTCTCCTCATTCTGGTTGCAGTTTCTGTGTCCTTCCAATCCCATTGGTGGCTGCACAGTGGAGTGGAGAAGAACAGAGGCAGAGAGAGACTTGTCCTCCAGCTGGGGTCAGTCTGAGAGAAATGGTCTGGGGTCCCATTATCAACCTGTGGTCACTCTCAGTCCCCTACTGTGTTCCGTGTCCCAGCTGGGTTCCTTACCCCTCTGTTGGAGCAGCAGTTGGTAGAGCCGGTAAGTCCCCTCCCTGGCCTGCCGGCTGATGTCCTTGTCTGGGTCGCTGACAAATAGAGCCAGCTGGGCCACATGGTGACCCATCCGAGGGAACTCGGCTGAGATCTAATGGAAGGGAGAGCAGAGGGGACTCCATCAGCATTTTCCTGTCAGCTCCCTGTCCCCCCTGGGCCAGAGGGCTCCTTCCCCTTAGTCCCTCTGCAGAAGATGCTGGGGGAGAGGAGCTTGAGATCGACCCTTCATTTGCTCTGCTGCCAAGGGAGCCCGGAGCTGCTTTGGGATGCCAAGCAGGGGCTGGAGCATGGGCCCCTTAAAGGCCCAGGGACAACACTGAACCAGGACAAGAAGAACTTGACTCAAGCCTAGCTCAGTCCTACTCTGACTCTGCCTCCCCATGAAGAACCCTCCTAAGCCACAGCCCCGGCAGCAGCAGATCCTGCAGCCCACTGGAGCCAGCCCGCCTCCGCCTGGAGCCAGCAAGCTGGGCTCGGAGCTCACTTACGTCAAACTCAGGGAGGGTGACTGTGTATCTCAGCAGGGCTGTGCTGCTCCTGATAGCCCTGGCTCGCTCCTGCGACACCCTGGACACGACCCAGAGGTTGACATGCTGTGGGGAAAGGAGGCAGGTCAGACTCAGTGGCCAGGTGCACCTGCTTTGCAAATGAGCCCCACGCCCCCAGCCCCAGGGGCCTGAGACATTCTGTGCAGGGGGGAATAGCTGAGTCATTGATGGCAGAGCTTTAGAAGGGGATTCTTTCCCCCAGGACGCAGCTTGTACCCTGCAGGTCACAACTTCTCAGCGTCTCTCTAGATTGGGACAATGTTCGGGGTCGGGGCTGGTCCCATCCTCCCAGAACTCCTGATTCCTGAACAGTTCACCAGAAAGGAGACTGAACCCTCAGCCCTTCCCTGCTACGCAAATCCTTGGGGGGATGTAGAGAGTGACTGAGAACACAATCCCCCCAGGAATTTCAGAGCAGATAAGAGGGAAGGGCTGATTCCCTGGGATCCTCCTGTTTCTCTAGGAAGGAGCGTGTGCCTCTTCTCTGAGAACCGTCTCCCAAATCTCATGCGGTGTGTGTGTTGGAGGGGTGGGGGAAGGGTGGGTTTTCAGACTCTCACTCCCCAAGACAGCCAGGAGCCCTGTGGTTAGTGCTCAGCAGAACCAGGCAGAGCTCTGGCTTGGAGTCCCAGCTCCTTCCTCTGTCCCTCAAGAAGGAAGGACCTGACACTGCATTGCACTGAGCTCCCCAACCAAGGACGGCCCACTGGGGACCCAGCTAGGAGGACAGAGTAGAAAATGGATCTTCCAGTCTCTCCTTACCAGTCCCCCAAAGAGTTACGGTCAAATGGGGCTCACCTCCAAGATGAAGTGGAGCCTGTCTGTGTCTGGGGACTCTGCCAGCAGGTTCCCCAGCATGGCATCCAGGACCTCTGGGATGACTTTGTGCAGAGTCTGCAAAGCATGGGTCAGAGTTAGGGAACCTGGGCCTACACTGCCACAGGATGGGAAGAGGGGTCTCTGGGAAGCACTGGGGAGACTCCCAAACACATCTCCCAGCCTCTCTCCTTCACATCGCACTGCAGGCAATTCGCAAGAATTGATGACCCCTGGACCTTTGATCCATGAGCTTAGCAGGTCTCTGCAGAGGGCCTTGTAGGCAGAAGAGTAGGAAACAGCCAAGTTGCTATGGATGGAAGCTGGGCTTCTGGGCAAAACACGGCTTATGAAAGAAAGAAAGAAAGAAAGAAAGAAAGAAAGAAAGAAAGAAAGAAAGAAAGAAAGAAAGAAAGAAAGAAAGAAAGAAAGAAAGAAAGAAAGAAAGAAAGAAATCCCCCAGGGAGGGGTAACTTCTTCCCTGCTGGAGGGAATGATCCAAGCCTGCAGCTTGTCCCATCTCCACTACCCCACCCCTAAAGCTGGAGCTCCAGCAAATCAAGAGAGCAGGGATCAAGAAGACGAGGAGGATGGAAGAGGAGGAGCTACCTGGATGCCGGTGGTGTCCTTCTCCGTGCCCAGGGTGAAGACGGAGTGAAGGGCAGCTCGCAAGAGGTGGGTCTCTAGGGCTGGCTCCAGGGCAGGTTTCATGGTGCTGGCAAGAGAGAGGAGCTGCTATTAGATTGTGCAGTACGGGGGTGGGTCTGTCGCCAACAGGGACACCAAGCCACAGGGATAGAGGCACAGGCTGGCGAGAATGGAAACTGAGGCACTTAGCTAGGGAATGACAAGGCCAAGGCGTCCCAGACAGACAGTGGCAGGACAGGAATAGCTCCTGTTCCCTGGAGCCTGCTGCCCCTCCTGTATCTGAGCCCGGGAGTGAGCCCCTCCCCAAGGCCCCTGTCATGTTATGGGAGTGAAAAGAACAGCCCTGCCAGGAGAGAGTGACCCTTCCCACCCCACCATCTCTGCCAGAGGCGCCACTCTTGGGAGATTACCTGGGCGGGACAGTGACGGTGACTCCCAGCCTTGGGCCTGAGCAGCACTGGAGTGAGGGGAGCCGGCGGGGTGTGGGGGTGGGGCTGTCTCAGTACCACAGGTTGCCCACTGCAGCCAGGGAGTGGGCGAGGACGGCGCTGGGTGACGAGTCATCGGGAAGCTCCTCGATGAGCTCCTGTGAGACGCGAAGGAGACAAAGGAGCGTGTGAGATTCAGGCCCGACTCACACCTCCCAATGACGAGATGACACAGCCAGTGCCCCACATGGCCAGCAGGATCCCCCACCACCTCCCGCTCCTCCGATTCCTTCCTGCCCATCAAACTTGTCCCCCTTCCCGGATTCCTGCAAAGCTCACTCCCAATCCCCTTCTCTCCTCCTCCCTGTCAAAAATGCCCCCATTCAGCCCCATCCCAATGACCGAGCTGGGACCATGTGATTCCTTGTCCCCCACTCTCAGCTGCCCTCCAGCCCCTCAATTCCCCCCCTGCCCACTACTGACCAATCTCAGAATTTCTCCCTTCTCTTCTCCCAAGTCTTCAGCCCCAGGAATCCTTGTCCTCTGATGCCCCCTCCAACACCACCCAGTCCCCACCCATGAGCCCGGCCATACCCCTGCCAATCCCGTGTCTCTCTCCTCCCTCCAGCTGCCGTATGGCGTGTCTCATTCACCACGATCATCTTCACCACAGCCGCCTTGCAGCAGCGCGGCTCCAGCGTGTCCTCCCCTCTCTCCCGTGCAGCCAGACATGCGGGGTAGATGGCCTGAAGGAACAGGAGCTGCTGCCCCTCATCCTGGACCCACCGGGAGTGGGGTATAACGAGAGAGAACCTGTTAGCTAGGGACCTTCCTACCCCTCCAAACCAGCTCCAGGGCTCAGGCCTCAATGGGGGGTTGTGGGGACCCGCCTATTGTCCAAATCCCCCACGACTCCTACACAAGCAGGATCAGGAAGTGGGACAGTTCCTGTGGGGGGAGACGACCTCGGCTGTTGTGGGACAAACACCCCCATCTTGGGGGTCCCACATCATGGATGTAAAAGGGCCCCATTAGGGGTGGTGGATCAGGAGGGACAAGACCCTCGGCAGTGGGTGGAGATGCTGGGAAGGGACAGGGCAATCTTGCTTCCAGCCCAGGTGGGGAACATTTGTACCTTATCTCTGCACTGGAGCTGCTCTCGGATGACCTTGAGAGCAGCTTCATCTTTGGCCATGTCCACCCCTTCCTCCTGCTCCGAATCCAGGGGCGTCCCTGCACCAGGGAGGGAAGGACAGGGGTGTGGTGGGCAGAGCAGGATTCAAGATCCCCCTTCCCATCTCAGGCACCCAGGGCAGATCGGGCCCCAAACCTCCCTCTCAGGGATGCCTTCAGCCCCCAACAGCTGCAGAAGCCCAGAGCAGAGCCCCCCCTCCACTGCCCAGGACTCCAGGGGAGGTGCCGATTCCCCCAGCCCCGGAGCAGCAAGGACCAAAGTGGCAGCAGCTCTTCACGCCCCCACCCCCAGGTCCCCGTGCGGAAGGGGCAGCTGTGTGACGGCTGCTGCTGTCCGTGGGGTTCGCGTGGCTCAGGCCAGACACCTGGGCTGGGGACCCCCCCTCATATCACTGGGAGAGCGTCTGGGCCCAGGGTGTTCACATCCCGTCCTCAGCCCTCCCTCAGCCCAGCCTGGCTCCTCACCTGGAACAAAGCAGTGGCCTCCATCGGCCTGGCTGCTGCCAGAGGCCCAGGTGCTGCCGCTGTCCCAGGCTGAGCTGCCGGTGCTGGGACAGGGACCTTCCCCCTCCTGGCCGGCGGGGGCTGGAACGGCCTCAGAGACCGGGCAGGGCGATGCCTCCTGATGGGAAGGAGGGCTGGGCTCCTGGGGCCGCTGCTGCCCACACAACAAGCCCCAGAGCCACCCTGCCCGGCGCCCCTCCTGGGCTGGGTCCTGTCTGCGAAACCGCAGCCTGGGCCAGCTCCACTGGGGCCTGGTCGGGGCCTCTCCCAGCTCGGCGCCTGCGCCGGGAGCCGGGTTCCTTTTCCAGAAGGCCGGGCACTTCCGCCGTCTGCCCTGGACGGGAGCTGCTTCCCCGCCAGCGGGGACGCAGGGCTTGCTCTGCCCCTTGGGAAGGTGGCAGCTGCTTCCCTCAGGCTCTGGGGCCACCTACAGAGCCTTCCTCCGGAACATCCACAGGAGCCTGGCCATCCTGGAACCGAGCGGGGAGCAGGGGTGAGTCTGGGCTCAAGGCAGCCTTTCACTCATGGGCCTTTTCTCTCCCTCCTCCTCCTTGCTCCAACCACAGCAGCCCCCTCTGCCCCCACGGGAGTGCAGGGAGTGCCATCTCCACACACGGGCAGGAGTTCATTGCATGATCTGCTCCCAACGTTCCCCCTCGTAATCCCTGCTGCTGCAATAGCCAGGAAGTCTCATCCTTTTCCAGCAAGGGGGTCAGTCCCAAAGACCATCGGTTACTCTGGACAAGCAGCCCCCTCCTGTTGTCCCAGGCCACTCTCCTGCCCAGACTAGAGAAGGAACAGAACCGAGGAGCCCGGACTTCTCCTGCGAAAGCATTCCCCACGTCAAAATCACAAAGACCCTAAGCACAGGAAGACCAGGGCCCTCCTCGTTCCCCATTGATTTCCAGGCTCCTGTTCTAACTAACAGACAACAACCCCCCGGAGGCAGGGATAAAGCCCAGGAAATAAGGTGTGAACATTTTCATGGAAACCGTTTTCTGTCAGAAAATCCATTCAGATGAAACCACTTTGTTTCTTGAAATCATAAGAAGTAGCATGAAAATTCTTTGCAAAAATATTTGTTTGCAAAACAAGAGCATCTCCTGTTTGTCACAGTGCATTCAACTGTCTCGTCGTACACAAAGGGGAGACACTAGGATCTAGCAAAAAGGAAAAGGAGGACTTGTGGCACCTTAGAGACTAACGAATTTATCTGAGCATAAGCTTTCGTGAGCTCCAGCTCACTTCATCGGATGCATCTGTAGCTCATGACAGCTGTAGCTCACGAAAGCTTATGCTCAAATAAATTTGTTAGTCTCTAAGGTGCCACAAGTCCTCCTGTTCTTTTTGCAAATACAGACTAACACGGCTGCTACTCTGAAACCAACTATGATCTAGAAAATTAGATGAGATGCTTCAGTCTGAGCTAAGTCGTTGCTGCTCTTCACAATTTCAAAAGAATAAAATACAAATAAAAGAGAATATTAGGTCATAATCTGATATGGCTCAGTGTGATAGGACACCTCCTAGTCTGCACTGCTCCAAGTAACACTCTTCAGTGGATCCCCAGCATCCACCCATGGCGAGGTAGGTGGGAGAGGATTGTTATTCATACTTGACAGAAGGAGAAACGAAGGCTGAGAAAGAAGCAGGGACTTGTCTTAGCTGATGCAGCCAGTCAGTAGCAGAATTGCTCTCAAATGAGCTACAGCCCAGCAATTGTTCCTAGTAATTATGCAGCAAGTATTTGAGAAAAATTGGATTGTTCGAGAGGATCATGAACTGCTCCTAGACAATGAATGGAGAGCAGCATCCACATTGGTCAGACATATAACTGGTTGTGACTTATTTGCTTGGTCATAAAAGAGAACAACAAAGACCAGAGTTTCCTCCCTGTCAATAGCCCCCTCCTCAGCCAATCAAGGTTGAGACTTTGAGGGGTGGGAGGCTAAGGGTTCTCATCAAATAGCCCAAAGAATGGCCCTGGTCACCACCGAGGTGATCATTCTCGGGGTCCTATTCCAGTCTCACCTCTCTGTGAGGGCCTCCCACAACCCCCCCGGCCCCCACTCCACACACAGAGCTCCTGGTGGTGGGAGGAGAGCAGAGGAAAAGGACAAAGGAAGCAAGAAGAGAAAGGTAGGAGGGACAGAGGAAAAGGGAAAACAAAAAGGAGAAAAACCAACGTCCCCAGTGATTCTAAGGGACAAAGTCCTAGGTCGGAAATAAAATGCTGCCCCCACAATCTAATGTTTTCCTTTCCTAAAAATCAGCCAGCACCTGATGGATCAGACTGAACAGGTTCCAAACCTCTCCGAGGCTCTTACCTTCTATACAGGGACGTCTGTTTTCCAGCAAAACCACTACAAGAAAAGGAGAAAACTCCAAAGAGGGTCCTCCTTGCACTCACGAATGTGAAAGTGAAAGCTCTCTCAGTCCTCCAGGAGAGACCTCGAGAAGGAGACGTGCTGAAGCAAAGCACAGGGATCTCCGAGGTTGCCCCTGTCCTGCACCCCTGTCCTGCCTGGCTGATGTCAAGATCTCTCTGTGAGATCATCGCCTCCCCGCCACCTTTGTCCAATAAGCTGAGGTCCTGCCAAAGGCCCTTGTGATGTTACTGCCCCACCCACCCCTCCCTTGCAGTGCTGATGTCCTGCCCCTGTCCAGCTACATTGGATGTTTCAGCCGCTTCCCCTGGATCACCCCACTCAATGACTCTTCCTTGTGGGGTGACACCGACTACACAGTAGAACACAGAGGTTCCTCCCCAGGCCGCAATTAGGTTTTCACAAGTTAGTTGACTTTATGGCCAGAAGCAACCGTTAGAGCATTTAATCTGATCCCCTGCGTATCCTAAGGACTCCTGTATATCAGAAGAGCTGGGTTTTCCTTTTTCTCAAATGTTTTCCAGAAAGGCATCTAGTCTCTATTCGAAGAGATCAAGAGATGGAGAAGCCATCATTTCTCTTGGTAGTTTGTGCCAATGACGAATCACCCTCTTACAAATCCGGGTCTTATTGTCATTACACTTTTTCTGATTTCTGCTTCCATCCATGGGGTCTTGTCATGCCTTTCTCTGCTACATAAAAGAGCCCTTTTACACTCAACATTTTCTCTCCAGGAAGTCAAGCAACTCACCTCTCATTTGTCTTCTGTGTATACTAAACAGATTGAGCTTTTTCAATGTCTCATTAGAAGGCATCATCCCCATCACTCAATTACGAATCTTTTCTGTACCCTCTCCAATTGTTTTAACATAATATTCAAAATGTGGACACAAGAACTGGATTCAACATTCCAGCATCAGTCTCACCAATGCTCTTTCACTTCCCTTTCCATTCTCACTACTCTATCCATCCAAGAATGGCTTTAACCTTTTTTAACACAGTTTCACATTGACAGACCGTGCTGAGCAGCTCATCCACTATGGCCCCGAAATCCTTTTCAGGGTCGCTGCTTTCCAGCGGATTGTCCCCCATTCTGTAGGGTGCCACCTGACTCCTTTGTTACTGAAGCTATGGGGTTGCATTTGGCTTTATTAAAAACTAATTATTTCATAAGTATTTTAGAAGAACTAGCCGATTAGAGAGAGAATCATGAATTACTCCAAGACAATGAATGGAGAAAAGCGGCAAGAGCAATCAAATACATGTTTGGTTATGGCTTATTTCCTTGGTCTTAAAAGAGAGTAACGAGGACCTGAGTCTCCTCCCTCACAATAGCCCCAAGCTCCCCCAATCAGCACTGAGACTCTGAGAAGCAGAAAGCTGAGAGTCCTCACCAGATGTCCCAGGCCACCACCGGAGGGAGTCACTCTTAGAGCACCATTCCAGCCACATGTCTTTGGGAGGGCCTCCCGCAATGAGAGTTGGAGTGCAACCCCCCATCCCCAACTGCACATGCACAGACAGGTCCTGGTGGTGAAAGGAAAGCAGGGGAAAAGGACAAAGATGCAAGAGAAGACAAGAAAGGAGGGAGAGATAGGAAAAGGGAAAACAAAAAGGAGAAACTCCAATGTCCCCAGTAATTCTAAGGGACAAAGTCCTAGGTCGGAAATAAAATGCTGCCCCCACAATCTAGTGTTTTCCATTCCTAAAAATCAGCTGGCACCTGATGGATCAGACTGGTCAGGTTCCAAACCTCTCCGAGGCTCTTACCTTCTATACAGGGACGTCTGGTTTCAAGCAAAACCACTATAAGAAAAGGAGAAAACTCTGAAGAGGGTCCTCCTTGCGCTCACGAATGTGAAAGTGAATGCTCTCTCAGTCCTCCAGGAGAGACCTCGAGAAGGAGACGTGCTGAAGCAAAGCCACAGGGATCTCCGAGGTTCCCCTGTCCTGCACCCCTGTCCTGACTGGCTGATGTCAAGATCTCTCTGTGAGATCATCGCATCCCCGCCACCTTTGTCCAATAAGCTGAGGTCCTGCCAAAGGCCCTTGTGATCTTACTGCCACACCCACCCCTCCCTGGCAGTGCTGATGTCCTGCCCCTGTCCAGACACATTGGATGTTTCAGCCGCTTCCCCTGGATCACCCCTCTCAATGAGCGTTCATTGTGGGCTCAAGTCGAACAAAGTAAAACATCAGAGGCTTCTCACCGTGCTACGCTCAGTTTTTCATAAATTAGCAGACTTTATGGACAGAAGAGACAATTAGAGCATGTCATCTGACCCCCTGCATATCACATGCTTTCTGTAGAGCATAGTAGCTAGTTTTTGACTACACACGTTCCAGAAAGGCATCTAGTCTTCATTAGAAGACATCAAGAGGTGGGGAATTCCCACCACTTCCCTTTCTACTTTGTTCCTTTGGTGATTCATCCTCACGGTTGAATATGTGTGCCCTCTTTCGAATACGAATTGATCTCTTTTGAGTTTCCAGCCACTGGGTCTTGTTATTCTTTTCTCTGCTAGATTAATGAGCCCTTTCCTACCCGATATTTTCTCTCCATGAAGTCACTTCAACACTTCAATGACCTTGTGACGATGTGACGCAGCAGGGAGGGGGGAGTGTTGACCTGGGAATGTGCCCTGGGGGTGGGAGACCTGAGACCCTGTCACCTGAGCCAGGAGGGGGAGGGGGAGGTGACACCTCTGCCCAGGAATGTGAACAGAGGCTGCAGCAGGGAACCTGCTGGGGGGTTTAGTTTCAGTTTGGGGCTGGGTGGAGGAACGCAGGGAACCCCAGGGCTGGGGTCTAAGCTCCCTGCTCCCCCAGAAGGACTTGACTGAGGGGTCCTGGGTGTCCCCACAAGCTCTGTTTTGGACTGTGTTCCTGTTGTCCAATAAACCTTCTGTTTTACTGGCTGGCTGAGAGTCTCAGTGAATCCCAGGAAGAGGGGTGCAGGGCCTGGACTCCCCCACACAATGTGACACCCCCCTTTCCCTTTCTCCCCTTTCCTGGGCTGGGGGGGGCCTGTGTCAGCCCTGTCCCTTTCCCCCGCTTTCCAAGGCTGGGGGGGCCCTGTGTCCCCCCTCTCCCTTCCCCCCCTTTCCCATCCTGGGGGGGCCCTCTGTCCCCCTTCCCCCCTTTCCCGGACGGGGGGGGCCCTCTGTCCCCCCTCTCCCTTCCCCCCTTTCCCGGGCTGAGGGGGGCCCTGTGTCACCCTTCCCCCCCTTTCAAGGCCTGGGGGGGCCCTGTGTCCCACTTCCCCCCTTTCCCGGGCTGGGGGGGGCCCTCTGTCCCCCCTCTCCCTTCCCCACTTTCCCGGGCTGGGGGGGTCCCTGTGTCCCCCTTCCCCCCCTTTCCCGGGCTGGGGGGGGCCTGTGTCCCCCCTTTCCCTTTGCCCCCTTTCCCAGGCTGGGGGGGACCCTGTGTCCCCCCCTCTCCCTTCCAACCCTTTCCTGGGCTGGGGGGGCCCTGTGTCCTCCTTCACCCCCTTTTCCGGACTGGGGGGGCCCTCTTTCCCCCTTTCCCGTGCTGGGGGGGCCCTGTGACCCCCTTCCCCCCCTTCCCAAGCTGGGGGGGGCCTGTGTCCCCTTCCCCCCCTTTCCCGGGATGGGGGACACCCTCTGTCCCCCTTCCCCCCCTTTCCCGGGCTGGGTGTTGCCCTCTGTCCCCCCTTTCCCTTCCCACCCTTTTCTGGGCTGGGGGGGCCCCTCTGTCCCCCATCTCCCTTCCCCCCCTTTCCCGGGCTGGCAGTGGCCCTGTGTCCCCCCTTTCCCTTTCCCCCCTTTCCTGAGCTGCGGGGGCCCTGTGTCCCCCTGTCACGGAGTGTGGGGGAGTCCAGGCCCTGCACCCCTCTTCCTGGGATTCACTGAGACTCTCAGCCAGCCAGTAAAACCGAAGGTTTATTGGACAACAGGAACACAGTCCAAAACAGAGCTTGTGGGGACACCCAGGACCCCTCAGTGAAGTCCTTCTGGGGGAGCAGGGAGCTTAGACCCCAGCCCTGGGGTTCCCTGTGTTCCTCCACCCAGCCCCAAACTGAAACTAAACCCACCCAGCAGGTTCCCTGCTGCAGCCTCCATCCACATTCCTGGGCAGAGGTGTCACCTCCCCCTCCCCCTCCTGGCTCAGGTGACAGGCTCTCAGGTCTCCCGTCCCCAGGGCACATTCCCAGGTCAACACTCCCCCCTCCCTGATGCGTCACATCGTCACATCTCTCCCCCCTTCGAGACTGAACTGAGCGGGGTCACTGTGACCAGTGACCTGGGGAAGTTCGGGGCCCCCTCTCCGGGACAGCGCATCCGCTATCAGGTTGGCACTTCCCTTCACATGGACCACGTCCATGTCGTAATCCTGCAGGAGCAGGCTCCACCTCAGGAGCTTGGCGTTGGCTCCTTTCATCTGGTGCAGTCAGGTCAGGGGAGAGTGGTCGGTGTACATGGTGAAGTGTCGCCCGAAGAGATAGGGCTCTAGTTTCTTGAGGGCCCACACCATGGCCAGGCACTCCTTCTCGATGGCCGCGTAGTGTTGCTCCCGGGGTAGCAACTTCTTGCTCAGGTACACGATGGGGTGTCTCTCCCCCTTTTCATCCTCCTGCATTAACACCGCCCCCAGTCCCGTGTCGGAGGCGTCGGTGAACACCACAAAGGGCTTGTCAAAGTCTGGGTTTGCTAGAACTGGGCCACTGACCAGAGCCTCCTTCAGCGCCCGGAAAGCCTCCTGGCACTGCTCGGTCCAGACCACCTTGTCTGGCTTCCCCTTCTTGCATAGCTCAGTGATGGGGGTGGCTATGGCGCTAAAGTGGGGCACAAATCTTCGGTAGTAGCCTGCCATCCCAATAAAGGCTTGGACCTGCTTTTTGGTGTGGGGAGCGGGCCAGTCTCTGATCACCTCCACCTTGGCCGGTTCCGGCTTTAGGCGGCCGCTCCCCACCCGATGGCCCAGGTAAGATACTTCAGCCATCCCCACCTTGCACTTCTCCGCTTTGACAGTCAGCCCAGCCCCCTGGAGTCGGTCCAGCACTTGTCTAACCTGGGACACGTGGTCCTCCCAGGTCTGGCTAAAGACACAGATGTCGTCAATATACGCCACGGCAAAACTCTCCATCCCCCTCAGGAGCTGGTCCACCAGGCGCTGGAAGGTGGCCGGCGCTCCCTTGAGGCCGAAAGGCAGGGTCAGAAACTCATAGAGCCCCAGAGGGGTGATAAAGGCCGATTTCAGCCGGGCATCTGCATCCAGCGGCACTTGCCAGTAGCCCTTTGTAAGGTCCATGGTGGTAAGGTACCGAGCTCCTCCCAGCTTGTCTAGGAGCTCGTCCGGCCTGGGCATGGGGTAGGCATCCGATACAGTGATGGCATTGAGCTTCCGATAGTCCACACAGAACCGGACTGACCCATCCTTTTTGGGGACCAGCACCACCGGCGAGGCCCAAGGGCTGGCCGATGGCTGGATCACCCCCAAAGCCAGCATGTCCCGGACCTCTCTTTCCAGGTCCTGAGCAGTTTTCCCTGTGACTCGGAAGGGGGAGCATCTTATCGGCGGGTGCGACCCTGTCTGCACCCGGTGGACAGTCAGATTAGTGCGTCCAGGCTGGTTGGAAAACAGCTGTCGGTACGGATGCAGCACCCCCCTGACCTCAGCTTGCTGGGCAGGGGTGAGCTGATCCGAGAGGGGGATTGTTTCCAGGGGGGAACCAGCTCTGGTCCCAGGGAATAGATCTACTAAAGGGTCATCTCCCTGCTCCTCCCACTGACCACACACAGCTAACACCACATTCCCCCTGGCATAATATGGCTTCATCATATTCACATGGTACACCCGGCGGTGGTGGGCCCGGTTCGACAGCTCCACCACATAGTTTACCTCATTGAGCTACTTGACGACCTTGAACGGGCCCTCCCAGGCGGCCTGTAGTTTGTTCTTTCTCACGGGGATGAGAACCATCACCTGATCCCCGGTGGCGTAGGCACGGGCCCGCGCCGTGCGGTCATACCAGACCTTCTGCTTCCTCTGGGCTCTGGCCAGATTCTCCCTGGCCAGGCCCATGAGTTCAGCCAGTCTCTCTCGGAAGGTCAGGACATACTCCACCACTGACTCTCCATCGGGAGTGGCCTTCCCCTCCCACTCGTCTCTCATCAGGTCCAGGGGGCCCCTCACCCTCCTTCCATATAACAGTTCGAAAGGCGAAAATCCGGTAGACTCCTGGGGCACCTCCCTGTACGCGAACAGCAGGTGAGGTAAGTACTTGTCCCAATCCTGCGGGTGCTGGTTCATAAAGGTTTTCAGCATCATCTTTAGCGTCCCGTTAAACCTCTCCACCAGCCCATTGGACTGGGGGTGATACGCTGAGGCCCAGTCATGCCGGACCCCACATTTCTCCCACAAGCACCGGAGCAGGGCCGACATGAAGTTGGAGCCTTGGTCTGTCAAGACTTCCCTGGGGGACCCCACTCGGCTGAAAATGGTCAGGAGCGCATCTGCCACGGTGTCTGCTTCAATGGAAGCTAAGGGCACTGCCTCGGGGTAGCGGGTGGCGAAATCTACCACCACCAGAATGTATTTCTTCCCCGACCGGGTCGTCTTGCTGAGAGGCCCCACGATGTCCATGGCCACCTTCTGGAAAGGCTCCTCTATGATGGGCAAAGGTCTCAACGCCGCTTTCCCCTTGTCCCGGGCCTTCCCCACCCTCTGACAGGGGTCACAGGATCGGCAATACTGCCGGACGGTGGTAAAGACCCCGGGCCAGTAAAAGTTCTGTAGCAACCTCTGCCGGGTGCGCCGGATTCCCTGGTGCCCTGCGAGGGGGATGTCATGGGCCAGGGACAGGAGCTTGCGGCGGTACTTCTGGGGGACCACCAGCTGCCTCCTGATCCCACAGGACTCCCCTTCCCCTGGGGGAGCCCATTCTCGGTACAGGAACCCCTTCTCCCACAGGAACCTCTCCTGGCAGCCTCTCCTCATGGTCCATCCCCCACTGAGGTCGGCCAGGTCCCTGAGCTTCTGCAAGGAGGGATCTTTCCTCAACTCGGCCTGGAACTCAGCGGCTGGGGAAGGGATGGGGCCCGGTTCCCCCTCCGTGGCCAGGTCTGAGGCCGCAGCCTCTCTGAGCCGTGCCCCTCGGCGCTCCCTCCCCACCCGAGTAGGGTCTCGCGCCTCCAGTGTGGTACCCTCCCCAGGGTCAGGTCGCAGTGCCCCTCGCCGGCTCTGGCTACGGGTCACAACCAGGGCGGTCTGGGGGTCGCTTGGCCAGTCCTGTAGGTCTCCCCCCATCAAAACTTCAGTGGGCAAATGGTGGTGTACCCCCACATCCTTGGGGCCCTCCTTGGTCCCCCATTTCAGGTGTACCCTTGCCACGGGCACCTTAAATGGGGTCCCGCCCACCCCCGTCAGGGTCAGGTAGGTGTTGGGCACCACCCGATCTGGGGCCACCACCTCGGGCCGGGCCAGCGTCACCTCCGCGCCCGTATCCCAGTATCCATTGACCTTCCTCCCATCCACCTCCAGGGGAACAAGGCACTCTCTCCGGAGGGACAGCCCCGCACCCACCCTGTAAACCGAGCACCCTGAGTCCAGAGCCTCCAGCCCTCTGGCGGGGCTGGCTGGGGGTACTCTTCCCTCCTGAGCAGGTGGCAAACTGGTAGCCCCCCTTTCCTGGGTCGCCTGCCCCTCGTCCAGCTGAGTCCCTACCCAGTTAACCCTGGGTAGGTTGGGTCTGCTCAGTTTGTCCCTGAGCCCGGGGCACTGGGCCCGTACGTGGCCTCTCTGGCCACAGTGATAGCAGCTCAGGTCACATTGGTCCCCTCGAACGGGTCGGAGGGGCCCGACACCAGGCGTTCCCCTTTGGAGGGGGTTCTCCCTATTTCCCCGCTGGGAGGCCCCATGGTGACTCTCTCTCTGCATCGGGGGGGGCCTGTTCTTTTGGGACTCCTCCCGGCTACCCCCTGACCGACTGTTCACAAACTCGTCGGCCAGCTGCCCTGCATTCTGGGGGTTCGCGAGCTTTTTGTCCACCAGCCACAGCCTCAGGTCGGAAGGGCACTGTTCATACAGGTGCTCCAGTACAAACAGGTCAAGCAGGTCCTCTTTAGTTTGGGCCCCCGCTGTCCACTTGCGGGCATATCCCTGCATCCTGTTGACCAGTTGTAGGTAGGTGACCTCAGGCGTTTTACGCTGACTCCGGAACCTTCTCCGGTACATCTCGGGGGTCAGCCCAAACTCACGGAGCAGGGCCTGTTTGAACAGTTCATAGTCCCCTGCCTCTGCCCCTGTCATCCGGCTGTAGACCTCCACGGCTTTGGGGTCCAGTAAGGGGGTGAGGAACTGGAGCCTGTCTGCAGGGTCAACCCTGTGCAGCTCGCAGGCATTCTCAAAGGCCGTCAGGAAGCTATCTATGTCCTCCCGCTCCTTCCGCTGGGCCAGGAAGCACTTATCAAAGCTCCTTGCAGTCTTGGGTCCCCCCTCACTCACCGCAGCCGGGGCCCCACTGCTCCTCAGCCTGGCCAGCTCCAGTTCATGCTGTCTTTGTTTCTCCTTCTCCTGCTGCTCATGTTGACGTTCCCTCTCCTTCTCCTGACGCTCCCTCTCCTTCTCCTGCTGCTCATGTTGACGTTCCCTCTCCTTCTCCTGACGCTCCCTCTCCTTCTCCTCCTGCTCATGTTGACGTTGTTTCTCCTCATGTTGACGTTGTTTTTCATGATCCTCCAGCTCCCTCATTTTCCTCTCCCTCTCCCATTCCAGCCGCATCCGCTCCAGGGATGGGGAGCTCCGCTGGGAGGATCCCCTGCTGGCTGCTGGGGTCAGGGGGCCCTCGGTATTCGCTGGGCTTCCCACAACCCCTCCCCCAGGCATAGGTAGGAAGGGTCTCGGGGTGTCCTGGGCAGCAGTCTGACCCCTCCCAGCCTGGTCAGGCCCCAGGGCCCACGCTGCGTCCGCCGGGCGGCTTCCCTCAGGGACAGGGATCGGGTCATCCAAGCGATCCCTCTCCTCCAGCTGGGCAATCAGCTGTTCCTTGGTGGACCTCCCGACGCGCAGCCCCCTCTGCCTGCACAGCTCCACCAGGTCGCTCTTAAGGCGTTTAGCGTACATCTCCCGGCTGGCCACTTGCAGGCCGGGCAGCTGTCCACGGTTTCCAGGAAAAGCCCCTAGTGTGCCAGTCCTCCTTGAGGTCACCACCTCTTTGCCAGGGTCGAGCTGCAGACTCCTCCGCCCCTGGGACCGCTCGCTGCAATCCCCCGGGGGACCCTGTTACTGCAAAAGTCCTTCTCTCTGGTCACACACTCCCAGGGGTTAACCGCCCCCTGAAACCGTCTCTCTCTGAATCTTCAGCACGCCTGGTCCCCGTCAATCCCCCTTCGTTTTACTGTTCCCCAGTCACTTACTGCAGGAAGCGCCGTTCACGGGGTGCAGTAGATCCCACCGCTGCCACCAGTTGTCACGGAGTGTGGGGGAGTCCAGGCCCTGCACCCCTCTTCCTGGGATTCACTGAGACTCTCAGCCAGCCAGTAAAACTGAAGGTTTATTGGACAACAGGAACACAGTCCAAAACAGAGCTTGTGGGGACACCCAGGACCCCTCAGTGAAGTCCTTCTGGGGGAGCAGGGAGCTTAGACCCCAGCCCTGGGGTTCCCTGTGTTCCTCCACCCAGCCCCAAACTGAAACTAAACCCACCCAGCAGGTTCCCTGCTGCAGCCTCCATCCACATTCCTGGGCAGAGGTGTCACCTCCCCCTCCCCCTCCTGGCTCAGGTGACGGGCTCTCAGGTCTCCGGTCCCCAGGGCACATTCCCAGGTCAACACTCCCCCCTCCCTGCTGCGTCACATCGTCACACCCCCCTCTCCCTGCGCCACGTTTCCCAGGCTGGGGTGGGCCCTGTGTCTCCTCTCTACCTTCCCCCCCTTTCCCGGGATGGGGGGGCCCTGTGTCCCCCTTCCCCCCCTTTCCCAGGCTGGGGGGGGGACCCGGTGTCCCCCCTCTCCCTTCCCCCCCTTTCCCGGGCTGGCGGTGGCCCTGTGTCCCCCTTTCCCTTTCCCCCCTTTCCCAAGCTGGGGGGGGGCCTGTGTCCCCCCTCTCCCTTCGCCGCCTTTCCCAGGCTGGGGCGGGCCCTGTGTCTCCTCTCTACCTTCCCCCCCTTTCCCGGGCTGGGGGAGCCCTCTGTCCCCCATCTCCCTTCCACCCCTTTCCCTGGCTGGGGGGGGCCCTGTGTCCCCCCTCTCCCTTCCCCCCGTTTCCCAGGCTGGGGGGGGGCCCTGTGTCCCCCTTCCACAGCTTTCAAGGCCTGGGGGGGGCCTCTGTCCACCATCTCCCTTCCCCCCGTTTCACGGGCTGGGGGGGCCCTCTGTCCCCCCTTTCCCTTCCCCACTTTCCTGGCCTCGGGGGGGCCCTCTTTCCCCCCTCTCCCTTCCCCCCATTCCCGGGCTGGGGGGGGCCCTGTGTCTCTTTTCCCCCTCTTTCCCGGGCTGGGGGGGCCCTGTGTCCCTCTTCCCCCCCTTTTCGGGCTGGAGGGGCCCTCTGTCCCCCCTTTCCCTTCCCCCCTTTCCTGCTCTGGGGGGGCCCTGTCCATCTTACCCCCTTTCCCAGGCTGGGGGGGCCCTCTGTCCCCCTTCCCCCTCTTTCTCTGGCTGGGGGGGCCCTCTGTCCCCCCTTTCCCTTCCCCCCCTTTCCCGGGCCGCTGGGGGCGCCCTGTGTCCCCCCTCTCCCTTTCCCGGCTTTCCTGGGCTGGGGGGGGGGGGCCTGTGTCTCAATTCTGCCCCTTTCCCGGGCTGGGGAGGGGCCCTGTGTCCCCCTTCCCCCCCTTTCCCAGGCAGGGGGGGCCCTGTGTCCTCCCCTCTCCCTTCCCCCCTTTATCAGGCTGGGGGGGCCCCTCTGTCCCCCTTCCCTCTTTCCCGGGCTGGGGGGGCCCTCTGTCCCCCCTCTCCCTTCCCCCCTTTCCCGGGCTGGGGGGGCCCTCTGTCCCCCCTCTCCCTTCCCTCCCTTTCCTGGGCTGGGGGGGCCCTCTGTCCCCCCTCTCCCTTCCCCCACTTTCCCCGGCTGGGGGGGGCCCTGTATCCCCCTTCATCCCCTTTCCCGTTCTGGGGGTCCCTGTCCCCCCCCTCTACCTTCCCCCCCTTTCCCGGGCTGGGGGGGCCCTGTGTTTCCCCTCTCCCTTCCCTCCCTTTCCCTTGCTGGGCGGGGCCCTGTGTCCCCTTCCCCTCCTTTCCCGGGCTGGGGCGGGCCCTCTGTCCCCCTTCTCCCCTCCCCTCGGACTGAGGCAGGCGGGGGGCCCCTCCATCCGCCTTCCCCCTCCTCCCCTCGGGCTGGGGAGCCCCTCCGTCCCCTTTCCCCCCCTCCCCTCCCCTCCCCTCCCTCCTCGGGCTGGGGGGCCCCTCCGTCCCCCCTCGTCCCTTCCCCCTTCCCCCCCTCCTCGGGCTGGGGGGGCGCCCCCCCGTCCCCCTCCTCGGGCTGGGCCTGTCTGGTGGCTCCCCCCGCCCGACCCCCGGTCTGCGTGCTAGGGATGGGGCACCTGTGTGGAGCATGGAGCTACCTGGGCCCTTCCCCTCCCATGGCCCCAAGCCAGCTGGGGGGGAGGTCATCAGCACACTGTTGCTCCCTGTACCCCCAACCTTGTACCCCTGGACCCCCAACCGTGGTTTTCCACGGGCATCCTCCCCCTGCCTGCGTTCCCAGTGAACAAGGGGGAAGGAAAGGGCCACTCCCACATTTTCCCCGCCCCTCCCCACCCCCCTGTGGGGGAAGTTTTGGACATGAAGTTTTAATGGTTCTGTCGCCCACTGGGTGGGCACTTGGCCTTAGAAAATTACTGAAGTGTAAATGGAAAAGTTGATTAAAATTGATCATTTCAATTGAGGCGTTGGACTTGGTGATTTAATTGCCTTGATGTTACTCAATCCATCCTGGTTCTCTCCCCCGCCCACCAGCTCCCCGCTCCTGTTAGGATTCTCGACTTGCTCTCGATTGCAGGAGGTATGTGTGGGGAGGGAGGGTTTTTTGCTCCTGTCAACCCCAGCTGGGTGCCTGTCACGCGGGGGTGGTGCGCGGCGGGTGGGGCCTGTGGCAGATCAGGTCTCTGAAGCCCTGGGGGGTGGAGGAGCCGATGGCGTTTAAGGGGGTTCAATCATCCTGGCACCGCCTCTGGCTGGGGGTTGGGCTGCTGGGCAGGGAACGAGAAACCACAAATCGCACCCCCACCCCCCCACAGACCTGTCCTGCTGGGTCCGTCTCGACTTTCAGATCGGCTGGAGAGTCCAGAGCAGGGTGTGCGGGGAGCCAGGGCCAGGACCCCGGCCCCAGCTCTGCTTCGCTGCTGCTGAATCGGACCCAGTGACAGAGAGGAGCCGACCCCAGCCCAGCGTCTCCAGCAGCGTGTGCGGCCCGAGTGTCGCTGAGAGAGACGATGGGGCCAGCAGCTGGACCTGCTGGGAGCGAAGAGCCGCTGTAGGAGTGGCCTGTTGAGGGCCAGGGACACCTGGAGACTGGAGGGGAGCCAGGTAATGGGGTGTCACTGCCTGGGAACAGGCTGGAGAGAGACACTGAGGCTGTCCCACATGGGGCCAGGCTCTCAGTGGCAGCAGCGAGTGCCCAGCAACCCCCCGTCTGTGGGCAGCAGGGACTGGATCACCCCCAGGGGCTCTCAGGGCACTGATCCCTGGCTCACAGCTGCTGTCTGGCGCACACAGCGGTGGCCGTGGGGCTGTGCAGGGCCCTCCTGGGCTGGGTGTGTCAGACCCCCTGTGACAGCCCTAGCCCATCTCTGCCTGGTTCGTTCTCCCCCCTTCTGCTGTGTATGGCCAGTGTGAGACCCCAGTGTGCGGGGACAGGGGCACTCGGCAGTGTGGGCCCAGCCAGCGCTCGGCAGGGGGCAGAATGGGGGTGGCGATGGTGGGGGGACAGTTGGAGCAACTGCCACCAGGACATGCGGGTCCTTATCTCTGTGCCCCTGAGCTCACCAGGCCTCCTGGCAGCCTGGCTGGGAGTGCCCAGGGGAGGGCACTGGGCTGAGGGGAAGGAGGGGCTGTTCTGCCAGCCCCAGCCTGCCTGACCCTCCGGGCTCCTCTCCCAGAGTGTCTGACGGAAGGAGCAATCGGCAGAACGGTGCATGTTCGAGTCCAGTGGTTCTCAGCCTTTCCAGACGACTGTCGCCCTGTCAGGAGGCTGATTTGTCTTGCACTCTGCTAAGTTTCATCTCACTTAAAAACCACTTGCTTCCAAAATCGGACATAAAAATACAAAAGTGTCACAGCCACTATTCCGGAAAAATTGCTGAGTCTCTCTGATTGTTGCGTATTTAATTATGAAATAGATCAATTGGACTATAAACGCTGTACCTTTCCGTGTATAGTCTATCGAGCAGTATAAACAAGCCATTGTCTGTATGAAATTTTAGCTTGTACTGACTTAGTGCTTTTTATGTGGCCTGTCGTAACACGAGGCAAATCTCTAGATGAGTTGATGTGCCCCGTGGAAGACCTCTGCTTACCCCCAGGGGTACACGAACTGGTGGGTGAGAACCACTGTTCTAAGGCAGCTCCAGCCCTGGTGCCGTGGGGGAGACATGTCCTCGCGGCCCTGCCTGACAGGTCTTTCTGTTTCAGATCCTTGTCCTAACAGCAGGAAATGTAACTACAAGAAATGTACAATTGTGCTCACAGTGGCCCTCGCAACCATGTTCTTAGTTCTCATCATTGTCCTGGCAGGTGAGTTCTCACCCGTCCCTTCCCCCTCTCTGCACATCCCATTCCCCCTGGAGCCACCACAGTCAGTCTCTCCTCCTGGCCTGTCTGGCTTCTGCCCCTGAGACAGAGGATTCCTGGGGGATGTTCCTCCAAGACCCTCCTCCTGCTCCCTCTCAGACCCCGACCCCCCTCCTGCTCCCTCCCAGACCCCTGTACCTGGGCACTCTGTGTGTCGGGACTGACATTAGCTCCCCCCAGCCCATCTCTGAGCACTCTGGGTCCAAGTCACTGTTGCCGGGCCCCAGGCACGGTCACTGATAGCCGTGCAGAGTGGGGGTGATTGACGGTGCAGGGCAGCAATGAGCTGGGCCCTCTGCCTGCAGTGTGTCGCCCTGAGGTGCCAGCCTGGCCTTCCTGCATCCCCGGGTGGTGCCCAGTGCTGGGCAGGTGCTGGCGTGTCACTGAAATGAGCCGTGGAACGCAGTACCGACACCTCCCTTAACGCAGTGTGAAACCCACCCATTGGTGACCTCGGCAGGGCAGGGTCTCGTCGCGCTGTTGACATCCCCGCCTGCACAGACAGCGTGTGCGAGCGCAGATGGCAGCTGTTTGTGGTGACCGTGAACCTGGCTGGCTGCGCTGGACAGGCCGGGCAGCGGGCGTTCGGTCTCCTGAAGGGAAGGGAGTTTGTTCCCGTCTTCATCTCAACCTGCCTCTCCAGGGAAGCAAAGCGCAGAGCAGGGGGAGGGGGCAGCAGTCCAGGCTAGCAGAACTCCTTGGGGTACTAGACCTGGCAAATCATGTTGAAGTTAATCTCCTACCCATTAATTATTGCCCCCCTGCTGGCCCCCTGGTAACTGTCCCCTCCCTCTGCGGCTCTCTGCCCACCCCGTGTTGTAACCCTGAGCTTGGCCCCAGCTCTCTGTCCTGGGCTTCATGGCATGAGCTGCTTGTCAGCTGCATCCCTGTTCAATGTAAACCCAAGAGAGTGAGAGCAGAGTCAGATAACCCCCCTCTGGGGCTGGATTCCCACCGTCCTCCTGGCTCCCTCATGGCCTTTCAGTACCCACCCTGGTTCGAGGGGTCTCAGAAGCCTGGGGCGCAGGAGCTGATCTCCCCCGTTCTCCTCGTTGGCGGGTGGCGGGTCTCCCTCACACCACGTGTCGCTGTCTCATTCTCAGTGTGGAGACCTAAGCTTCCGTCAGCTGAACCGGGGCCCGTTGCTGGATCGGATACCTAGGGAAATGCTACTATTTCTCTGAGGCCGAAAGGAACTGGACCTACAGCCTGACCCACTGCTCTGCGCTCAGCGCCTCCCTGGCTGAGATCAACAGTGAGCAGGAAATGGTGAGAGATGCTCGAATTGCAACGTTCTGGTCTTGGCTCAGCAGCTGCTGCGGGAGAACCTGGGCTCGAGGAGCAGCTCTGAGTAAATGAGCTTCCAGTTGCTGAATGCCAGGCCTGGCTGGCTGGCCCGGGGCACCTCTAGTGTCCGTGTCTGACTGCGGGGATCACTCGCTGTCAGCCCTCTCAAAAGGAGACCGCCCCTCTCGAGGGCAAGGCTGGCTTGAGTGTCTTCTGGGTGGCATGGGGCCAAAGGGGTACTGAGATCCCAGATTGACTTGAAGAGCCCGTGCTCTTGGGTAGCCAGATGAGGATGGGGGGGCTCCTCTTAGCCCTGGCCCCTTCTGGCTGAGGAGTTGGTGGCTCTTCTCTCATCCCTGGCCCTTCCCAGCATCCCTTATTGAGATCAGCTGGGCTCTTTCCTTCCCCTTCCCCTGTGATGGGGAGGGGAGCTCAGCTGTTCTGTAAGGCGAGGTGAGGTTTGGGATAGGAAAGTTAATACTGAATTACCCAGAGCTGGGCAAGAGGGAGGTGAAAATCCCCAGCCGTTCCCTGAAAACAGAGCCCTTCAGTGTATCCCTGTGATTCTCTGGTGCACAGAGCCTGTGCTCTGAACCCACCTCTCCCTCTGCTGTTTTGAGGCTTTCGTGCTGTGCTATAAAGGCAGATTTAACCACTGGATTGGCCTCCAGAGGGACCCTGGGCAGCTCTGGAAATGGGCCAATGGCACCAAATTCAACAACCTGTAAGTCCTCTGTGAATTCCCAGGGCTTTGGGTCCCTGGTGTCTGAGATACCGAGTTCAGGCCGACGCACCAGTCAGTGCTATGTACTCCGTGTATTAGTGATGGGCGGAAACAAGTGTTGTCTGCTGGGAGACTGGCCAAAGCTTTCAGATCTGTCTGGCTTTAGTGGGGCCATCTGCGTTAAAGATGCCTGATAGTCACAAATGCTGAGTGCCTGGGGCTGCCATGAGAAGTGGGGTACAGTAGAGATGGCCCAGACGACATCCCAAGAGGGATTTCAGTGGGATCTGGGTGGGATCAAATAACCAAACCCCAGTTGAGCCGATAGCAGGGTTTGACCCTGGACCATCAGCACTGAAAGAACGGCAGATTAGGTCACGCTGGCGGGGGAGGGGCACCACGTGTCCAGGAAAGCATAGAGTAAAGAACAGTAAAAATCTTAAACGAACCCAACTGTATCCTGGCATCTCTAAGAACAGGAATTCCACACTTGAAGAATAAGAATCTAGCAGCAGGAATATACTACTGACCAGGATGGTGACTGTGAAATTCACCGAGATTAGAGAGGCTACAAAAGCAGAAAACCCAATAATAATGGGGGTTTTCAACTATCTCCATATGATTAGAGATATGGAACAGCTTCCATATGAGGGGAGACGACTAAGGGGGGGATATAGGAGGTCTATAAAATCATGAATGGGGTCGAGAAAGTGAAGAGGGAAGTGTTATTTATGCCTTCACGTAACGCAAGACCTAGCGGTCACACAATTAAATGAATAGGCAGCAGGTCTGACACAAACAAAAGGAAGTATTTCTTCACACAACACAGTCAACCTGTGGAGCTTGTTGCCAGGGGATGTTGTGAAGGCCAATAGTATAACTCTGTTTAAACAAGAAGTAGACAAGTTCACAGAGGATAGCTCGACCAGTTCCTATCAGCCAGGATGGTCAGGGATGCAACCCCATGCTCTGAGTGTCCATATACATCTGACTGCCAGAAGCTGGGAGTGAATGGGATGGATCACTCGATACTGACCCTGTTCTGTTCATTCCCTCGGAAGCACCTACCGCTGGCCAGTATCGGAGGACAGGACACTGGGCTAGATGGACCATTGGTCTGACCCATGTGGCCAGTCTTATGTACTTACAGCTGAATGGTGTTTTTAAAAAAGCCCTTTGCGATTGATGGGAAGCTCGAAAATGTGCCCAGAGGAGGCTTAGGAAACAAGTCAGTTGGTGACCTGTTGTTTGATCCCAGTCAGATATTTTCACATTTTCCAGCAAGGATGCCCTGATGTCGGCAGCAGTCTGTCTTTGTGATTGCATCACGGGCCCATCTGTTAGCAGGCCTGTTTGGGGTCTGTCCACACCGCAGCTGGCACCATGCCATTGCAGAGAAACTAAATGAATTCTTTGCAGCAGTCTTCATGGCTGAGCATGTGAGGGAGATTCCCAAACCTGAGCCGTCCTTTTTAGGTGACAAGTCTGAGGGACTGTCCCAGATGGAGGTGTCATTAGAGTAGGTTTTGGAACAAATTGAGAAACTAAACAGTAACAAGTCACCAGGACCAGGAACTCAAAGGTGAAATTGCAGGACTACTAACTGTAGTCTGTAACCTATCATTGAAATCCGCTTCTGTGCCCGATGACTGGAGGATAGCTAATGTGATGCCAATTTACCGGAACTGGGTAAACAGGCATCTCAGTGGGGTGTTAACCCTGAAATCTGCCACCCTGCGGGTGCCCACCCCAGCAGAAGGCTCTGGGTGCATCATTGCCATCCCATCAGAGCTCTTCTGGGGTGATGCTGGTGGGGGAGCCACCCACAGCCATCTGCTCAGGTGGCTTTGGGCTGGGCTCTCCCTTCTCTGGGACAGGTCTCACCCCGAGCCAGAGGCTGGTGGCCTGAGGGCAGGGAGATCCCGGCCTGCCCAAAGAGTAGTGCTGGGCCTCCTCCCAGCCCAGCACATGACTACTGTGAGTAGCCAGGATGGGACCATGGGGGAGGATTTGCCTGTGAGCCTGGATCCCACCCTGTTCCCAGGTGGGAAGCGCTGGCCTCCAGCTCTCACGGGAAGCTCTGTGTGAGTGGCTGGGGTCACACCATGGCCGCCGGGTTTGTGCTGCTGGCATTTCACTCCAGCCGCCCCCTGCAATGCAGCCTGTCCTGACAGGCCTCTGGCCTGAGAGCTGATGTAAACTGTCCAGGGAGCCCTGGACCCAGCTCCTCTTTGCGGCGTTACTGCTGCTCCTCGCCACACTGAGAGTCACCTGGAACCTGTGCCCGGGGCAGTTTGGGTGGGTTGGGCCTGCAGGGGCCCATCCAGACCCAGCTGGGTGTGTGTGGGGCGGAGAGTAGGATCTGGGTTAATACCCACCTGGCATAAATGCTCCATGGAGGTCAGTTGATCTTCGAACCTTTCCTGGCCTTGCTGCCCCACTGCCCCCTTTTTAGCTGGGGCCTGTGGCAGGTGCAGGAAGGGGAATCGTGAGGGGCTGTGAGTGCAGCAGCTCCCTGCACTGTGCGAGAGCATCTCTCCCTGCCTGTGACTGATGGGAAATGTCCAACTCCTGCCTGACACCAGCTCCCTGGCTTCTCTCTTGCAGGTTTCCAATAGGAGAAGGAGGAGACTGCGCGTATCTGACCGGTGTGAGTGCGGTCAGCAGCTTGCAATGCACCAGTGAGAGACACTGGATCTGCACCAAACCCGATGCATTTACACAGGCACAGGAGGCTGCCGTGGAAGGGGGCTGGTAACAAGAGTATTATAGAATCTAGCCCTGGGAAAGCCTGACTGTGATTTCTTGTGACCATCACATCTGAGCAATTCCAGAATATCGGGGAATGCTCTGCGCATCACTGGGTTACTTCCCTGTCTGGCCATCTGTGTATTGTGTGCCTGATGTTGGATGTCTCTTTGCACACTGAGCCAGGTGCAAAATTAGATTGCAAAATCCACAAAAAAGGAAATCTACAGGAAGAAACTTACAGCAGGGGGCTGTGTGTGTGTCCATCTGTGGTGTTTAAGCATAAAGACAAAGGATCGGTCTGATCTCTCTCGGTGTGCAGAGACCTACTGGATCCTTCCCCTCGGAGACAAACTGACCGTATGCATGTCTCATGAAAGAAGGGTCCGAGCCTGCCTGGCTGTAAAGTGCTGCAAGGATTTCGGGTGAGCTGTACTTGGTTAGACAGGAGAATACCTTGTTAGTTCAGTCTAGGCTCTAGAACGCATGTTATGACTTTGTTATATGTAACCATTTGTTTCCAACACTTCCACTCGACTCTTGGCTTTGTTGAACTGAGGCGTGATTTCGCTGTGAGCCTATGGCAGCGCTGTGTGTTAAGTGGAGCAGTGATCTGAGCTGGAGCTGGTAAGCTGGGGCAGAGGATGTTACTGTTCCTTTGGAAATAGTGAATCTGTGAATCCTGCCAGTGCCCAGGGGACTAGGGCCTGGACGCTCCAGACAGATGCTCAGAGGGCTGGAGGGCAGAGTGGACCTATTGCTACCCTGCCGTGACGGCAGGCCCAGCAGTGAGTGCGTGTGGCCAGTGGAGTTGGGGAGCTGACCCCTGGCAGGCACAGACAAGGCTCCCTCAGGCAAAGGGCAGGTGGTGGCGAGGTGCCTCCCAGCCCCGGGTACCCGGGTACATTGCAGGGTATTAACTTACTGCAGGTTTGGGGCAGTTAAAAATTACACCCCAAGGCCCCAGCCCAGTGAGGCGGACCGAGGAGAGGAACTGTGACTGCGAGGGGCACCTGAGTCCCAGCACCGCCCAGAGTTCTGCTCTGCCTAAAGCCCCAGTCCCGCCCCGTGAGTAGGGCTTTACCAAATTCATGACCATGAAAAATGCATCACAGACTGTGAAATCTGGTCTCCCCTGTGAAATCTGGCTCGGCGGGGGGATATGTCACAGAACTGCCACCCTTACGTCTACGCTGCGGGGGGTACTTCACATTACAGCTACACAAATGTGAATCCTCAGTTGCACTGTTTATATCACGGCCGCTTCTTTCTGGCAGATCCATTTGAGCTCCACGGCACACGTCTCAGACAGAACCTGGCTGCCTTTTATCCACCCGCAGCTGTTCCCATCAGCAGAGCCTGAGAAGCTGCAGAGTGAGAGAGAGTTCGTGTCACTGTGGGTCCCTGTAACAAGGAAAGGCCGAGGGGTGAGTCTTTCCTCCCCCTCCCCCTAATGTGAAGCTGGGCTCTGGTGTTGTCCTTCATCTCTAACTTTCCTGCAGAGCATCAGTCGAGAAGATGTCCCAGGCTGTGAGATGAGTTAGGGCAGTGGCTCTCAACCTTTCCAGACCACTGCTCCCCTTTCAGGAGTCTGATTTGTCTTGAGTACCCCAAGTTTCACCTGACTTAAAAACGACTTGCTTAGAAAATCAGACCTAAAAATACAAATGTTGCCACAGCCACTATTACTGAAAAATGGCTGACTCTCATTTGTACCATACAATTATAAAATAAATCCATTGGAAATAAGTATTGTACTTACATATCCGTGTATAGCGTATAGAACAGTGTAAACAAGTCAGTGTCTGTCTGAAATTTTAGTTTGCACTGACTTCGCTAGTGCTTTTTATGTAGCTCATTGTAAAACTAGACCAATATCTAGATGAGTTGACCTACTCCTCGGAAGACCTCTGCGTACCCCAGGGATACATGTAGCCCTGCTTGAGACCCACAGAGTTAGGGGGTCTGGTGCAAGGACCATACGAGGCTGAATCTCATGGGGTTGGTGACCTGGTACTTGTTCATTGGAAGCGCCACCTTGATCTCCTACATCTCAGCTGATGGGATGAGAGGAAAGTCTGATGGGATGAGAGGAAGTCTGATGGGTGAGAGGAAACCTGCACCGTGCGACCTGGGTAACGGGACAGCTGCAGGGAGCTGAGGACTTGTCCCAATGAACGGTTAGGGCTGGATTCACAAAGAGACTTAAGAGGCTAATGGCCACTTCAGACACCTCCATCCCAGAACCGCATCCCCCTGGGATTCACCAAACCCCAGCTCAGTTGCCACCAAACCCTGGAAGTGACTGAACTTGCTCGGTGCCTCAATTTTCTGAGTCAAAGTTTACGAGGTGTCTGTGTGCGCCCTGAGCACCTGTGCTGCTCCCTCCCTCTAGGCTGCTGGCTGCCTAAGCCCCAGTACGATCCAGGAGCCAGTCTCCGCCTGACTTGCCTTGGGGCCCCAAGCCAGTGGGCATGTTCAAAGGACCCGTACCAGCTTGGGCCTCACAGGTGAGCATCCACAGACTGGCAGCGAGGAGCATGCAGCCGATGAATGCATCCGATGAAGTGAGCTGTAGCTCACGAAAGCTTATGCTCAAATAAATTGGTTAGTCTCTAAGGTGCCACAAGTCCTCCTTTTCTTTTTGCGCATACAGACTAACACGGCTGCTACTCTGAAACCAGAGAGGAGCAAGCGCTTCCTGGTAACATTTAGCCCAGGGGTTCTGGCACTCACCTGGAAAGTAGGAGACCCCAACTCAAGTCCCCCTTGTAGCTGGGTAGGAGAAGGGATTTGAACAGGCGTCTCTCACCTCTTAGGAGTAGGCTCACGCCACTGAGCTAGTGGACAGTCTGAGGTGGTGGTGGTGGTGGGGGGGTCCCTTATTCTCTCCTGTTAACCCTGTTCCAGACTCGGGATGAAGAGTGATTGGAGCAGACAGACTAACTGTCACCTCGGGGCATGATGCAGAGAGATGATTTCTAGCCCCCACATTTCACTTCTAAAAGGGGAACCACAAAACCATGTGGATGCTTGTTGGATGGAAATTGCACAGAGCTGTCACCAGGGTCAAATGTCTCCTAGTATCACAGACACGACTTAAAAACAGCATGAGAGGCTCAGACGAGGGGCTTGTCTACACTCACAGCGCTGCAGTGAAGACGCTACCTACGCTGACCAGAGAGCTTCTCCCATCAGCAGAGCCAATCCCCCTCCCCAAGGGCCATAGCTATGGTGACAGGAGAAGCGCTCCCCTCAACGTAGCGCTGTCTACACTGGGGGTGAGGTCAGGATACCTGCATCGCTTGGGGGGTGGATTTTTCACACCCTTGAGCAGCATAGTTATACCGTCATAAGTCTGTAATGTAGACCGGGTCTAAGGGCAGGTCTACACTACCCGCCGGAAATGCAGGTAGTGATCTATCTATTGGGGGTCAATTTATCACGTCTAGTCTAGACGCGATAAATCGAACCCTGAGCGCTCTCCCGTCGACTCCGGCACTCCAGCGCCGCGAGAGGTGCAGGCGGAGTGGAGGGGGGAGTGCCGTGAAGATGCCAAGGTTAGTCGAGCTAGATACGTCCACTTCAGCTATGCTAGTCTCCTAGCTGAAGTTGCATATCTTAGGTCGATCCCCCCGCACACACACACACCCAGTGTAGACCAGGGCTAAGTGTGTACCCCAAATAAAAAAAGACAGGAGGAGGAGCAAAAAAATGCTATCCTGGCTAAACAGCAGAGTAATGGAGGCCATTAGAGGCAAAAAGCATCCTTGAAAAACTGGAAGTCTAAACCTAATGAGGAAACTAGGACGGAGCACAAACTCCAGCAAGTAAATTGTAAAGTATAAGGAGGCAGGCCAAGGAAGAGTTTGAGAAGCAACTTCCTAAAGATGCAAAACCTAAAAAAATTAAGTACATTAGAAGTAGGAAAATATAAGGTCCCTCACCAAAGGCTTTTAAGCAAAGGAAGCTGTCATGGGATAAGGGGGAAGGTCCTCTCATGGATCAGTAACTGGTTAAAAGATAGGAAACAACAGGAATAAATGCTCAGTTTTCACCATGGAAAGAGGAAAATAGCTGGGTCCCCTCAGGATAAGTACAGTTATATCCATATACAACTGCTTCTACCGCTATCGCTTATGCCAGCTCCCCGATCCCCCTAAGCTACACTGCTCTACACACAGAGCTATTGGTAGAACTGCCGTTACACCAGGGCCTTTGCTGGCACCCCTCTGTTAGGGAAATACCCTTAGCCCACGTAGTTACGCTGGGAAGACTTTTCAGCGTAGACCAGGCCTCAGACAGACGCTGGACATTTAACACGAGCAAGTTATACAATGGGAGCTTTCCCCAAACATCTCAAAGAGTAAACGTCAAGCAGCACTCACCGCACTGGATCTAATGGGGAACCGTCCACCCAGGTCCATTTCCCCCCTGGGGGTGTCACTTTAAGGCCAATCCAGATGTGGTTTGCATCTTGTACAACATCTTGTATGAAATCCTGTGATGGGCAAAGCAGAGGGGGTGGGGATGAGTATCCTGTAACATGCTAGAATTCCCTTAGTGATCCCATGAAGTGCCTGCTCTCTCCTTCAGTAGCTCTGCCCATAATGCCAGCAGGAGACCCCACCAGCCCCTGAGTTAGTTCACCCTCTCCCCTGGGTGGGCAGGGTCCCAGTGCAGGTAAACGTGGCTCTCTCTATGCAGACATGGTAACATCAGCACCAGTCCTTGGTGGCACAGGGTGAGCTGGCCCTTTAAGGGAGTCCTGGGTTGAGCCTCTGTCACGGAGTGCCCGGGCGATGCTCTGGAACTGCTCCCCATGAAGCCAGTCAGGACTCTGGGGCAGTCGCCTTCCGGTGAGCAGCCTGTCCACAGGGCAAACAGCTCACACGGCTTCCACCTTCCTGGGTCTGACCTCGGAGCATTCAGCATCCTCTGCCCCTCCGTGTGCTTCCCACAGCGAGACCGCTCAGGCGGGGCTCCTGGGGAAGCCAGAGGGTCCTGCACCCCAACTTCGCAGTCAGACGGGACTCTCAGCCAGCCAGTAAAACAGAGGTTTATTAGACGACAGGAACATGGTCTAAAACAGAGCTTGCAGGTGCAGAGAACAGGACCCCTCAGCTGGGTCCATTTTGGAGGGCAGTGAGCCAGACAACCACGTCTGCCCTTCACTCCATGTCCTAGCCAGCCCCAAACTGAAACCCCCTCCAGCCCCTCCTCCTCTGGGCTTTGTTCCTTTCCTGGGCCAGGAGGTCACCTGATTCCTTTGTTCTCCAACCCTTTAGCTCTCACCTTGCAGGGGGGAAGGGCCCAGGCCCTCAGTTGCCAGGAAACAGGGTGTCGGCCATTCTCTGTGTCCAGACCCCTGCACACACCTGCCCTCTAGGGCTCTGCAGTGATCATACACCCTTACCCCACCACCTAGATACTTAAGAACTGCCTAGGGGAAACTGAGGCACCCCCACAATATTCGGAGGAAACATTAAGAACAGTCCCACTTCGTCACATCTCTCCCCCCTTCAAGATCGAACTGAGCGGGGTCACTTTAGCCGGTGACCTGGGGAAGTTCAAAGCCACCAACATTCCCATGGATGCCCCAGCGTCTCTGCCATTCCTTGGTAGGAGTTACACCAGGCCCTTCCAGTTTCACGCCCTCCCTTAGGTCGGGGGTGGTCGATAGCACTCGCAGGCCGCATGTGGGAAGGTTTCTGCGGCCCGCCCTTTGGCCACCCCAAAACCCCAGGGGGTCAAACTTGGATTGGGTCTTCTCCCCAACAAGCTGGCCAAACACAGCCACTTGGTTATAGGACTGTTTAAGTTTCTTAACAGCTTTCACTCCATCTGAGACCTTCTCAAAGCTATCCACACTGGGTCTTTCAACAGGACAGTCAGTGGATCCATTCACAACAGAAAATTTCTGGCTGTTAGGAACTGAAACTTTCTTGATTAAATCACTTTCACACCCTTCAGTTGCAGTAAACTGCTTGCAAAGACTCCATGAGGATTCCTTTCCCTAGGGCTTTTCTATGCAACAATTCACCCCTCCCAGAAATTCTGCTCTTACCCTCTTTACCTAGGGCTTGCTCTAGAGGAACACGTTCCTGAGCAACAACAGACTCTTTCTGGGTCTCCCTTACATCCAGAATTACCTCTGGCCCGTCCAGTGGATTCCTACACAATCCCCTTTCAGGCAAACTGACAGACTTCCTAGATAAAAGGTCAGAAGCATTCCCCTTCCCTTTGCCACACACAAGTTCAGGAATCTTTTCCTTCTTGCTACAGGTTTCCACACCCTCCATAGGTAACACAATCACACCACCTTCACGCTCTCCTTGTGCCCTGGCTAGGATCTCACCCTGATTAGACAGAGTTGCGACACCCTTTCCCAACCACACATGAGCAACAGGCAAAATACAAGCACCAGAATTGTCTGGTCTCTGGGATTTTACATAGACACTAACTGGATGCGACCTAGTTACAGGGCCATTCTCCTGAGCAGACACAAACTTAGGGCCATTCCCTTCCTGGGCTTTAGCTGAATCCAGAACCAACTCTGAGTCAACTGCACGACGCTCAACCATCACAGGCTGCAAGGCCCCTTCTGTCTGGTCCACAGACCAAGAAGAGCCAGACACACTTTCTCCTTTCCCAGACACACAGCTTGGGATCTCATTCCCCTTGTCCCAGCACACAAGGCTGGTCACAGACAACTGCTTGGAGACCAGGGTAGCTCCCTCCATAGGCAAGTCAATACCCCTGACAGACACAGGCACATTTCCTTCACTGTCCCAATTCTCCACCCAGCTAACAGGTAAGGTCCAGGGACTCTCATCTTCCACTCTCCTCGCCTTCCCACCCTGCTGACTGGACAAAGCCATCAGATCACAAGGCTGCCTAGGCTCATCCCTTCTTTCCTTACCAAGCACCTTGCCACTCCCCACAGATCCCCTCCCCTGCCTGTGTCTCCCCCCACTCAGCTGGGGTCTCAGCTCCCACTGTGCTCAGCGCTGCCCTTGCTGTCCCAGGGGGGGTAGGCAGCGAGCTGGCTGCTTTCCTCACAGCATCAGAGCCAGAGTGAGCCCCCTCTCCAGTGTGCAAGGGGGGCGGGGAGCATCTCTGTCCCACCCAGCCCCAGGGGTCTGGTCACAGGCAGGCAGGTAGCCTGAGCCTAGCGGCTCCTCCCCCCTGCCAGCCAGGTCATCTGCATTTCCACTGACCGTTTCCCTCTCCACCGATTGGTTCCCTGGATTCAAATTCAAACCCTTGGGAGTTACAGGAGCAGGGCCTGGATCCTGTCCCAAAGAGACACAGTTGCCCCACAACAGGGTCTCACAGCTGGTGTCCTGGAGCACCCCAAAGACCAGCCAGCCCCACCCCTCCTGGGTCTGCACAGGGATCTGGGCCATAGGCAGGGTGAGGGGCTTCATCCCTGGGACCCTCACCCAGCTCACACAGCCCCTCAACCTCTGAGGCTGCACCACCCAGGGCCTGACAACAGTTCTCTCTGTCCCAGGATCTCGCCACCCCAGGAATGTCTCCCCATTGACCATCACCTTCCGCTCCCACTGGGGGTCCGAGGGGCCTGGCCCCAGGAAACTCCACACAGACATATAGGTTGGGCTCAGGAGTGGGAGCCTGTCCACCTCCCCACCCATCTGGCTGACGGAGTCTGTGGCCTTGGGACCTAGCAAGGGAGCTAGACACCGGAGCTTTTCCGCAGGGTCCCCCTGGTTCAAATCTCCAGCCTGCTCAAAGGCAGTGAGGTGGGCATCCACATCCCCCCTCTCCTTAACCAGGGGCAGCAATTTACTCTCGAGGTTCCCTGCGGAACTGGCCCTCCGGGGTCTATCCCCACTCACCCCTGGGAGGTCCCCTATGCCTCTCCGCTCCCCCACCGCCAGTTCATGCTGCTGCTGCTTCTGCAGCTCTTTCTCGGGCTCTCGCTGTCTCTCACAGTCCTCTTGCTCTCTCGGACTCAGTTCCAATCCATCCATCTCCGATCCCTGGATGGGGAACCCGATCGTGAAGACCCTCGTCTGGTTGGGGACAGGAGTCTTGGCGATGCCTGGCTACTACTCCACCTGCTCCCAGATCCTGCTATAGCCCCATTTGGGGTCAGGAATCTGTCCCTTAGAGCGGTCATCCTCCTCCAGCTGCAGGATTAACTGTGCTTTGGTGAACTTTCCAATGCTCAACCCTCTCTTTCTGCACAGGGTTACAATGTCCTTTTTAAGGAGACGGTGACAGACCATCACTCCGCTCTTCCCAAGTTGTTGTGGACTCACAGGCCTGTGTGCTCTCAGATCCCCACGGTTTCCAGGGAGAACCCCTCGTGTGCCAGCCCTTCTCGAGGTCACCACCTCTTTGCCAGGGTCGAGCTGCAGACTTCTCCGCCCCTGGGACCGCTCGCTGCAGTCCCCCGGGGGACCCTGTTACTGCAAAAGTCCTTTTCTCTGGTCACACAATCCTAGGGGTTAACCGCCCCCTGAAACCGTCTCTCTGAATCTTCAGCACGCCTAGTCCCCATCAATCCCCCTTTGTTTTACTGCTCCCCAGTCACTTACTGCAGGAAGTGCCATCCACGGGGTGCAGTAGATCCCACCTCTGCCACCAGTTGTCACAGAGTGCCCGGGCGATGCTCTGGAACTGCTCCCCATGAAGCCAGTCAGGACTCTGGGGCAGTCGCCTTCCGGTGAGCAGCCTGTCCGCAGGGCAAACAGCTCACACGGCTTCCACCTTCCTGGGTCTGACCTCGGAGCATTCAGCATCCTCTGCCCCTCCGTGTGCTTCCCACAGCGAGACCGCTCAGGCGGGGCTCCTGGGGAAGCCAGAGGGTCCTGCACCCCAACTTCGCAGTCAGACGGGACTCTCAGCCAGCCAGTAAAACAGAGGTTTATTAGACGACAGGAACATGGTCTAAAACAGAGCTTGCAGGTGCAGAGAACAGGACCCCTCAGCTGGGTCCATTTTGGAGGGCAGTGAGCCAGACAACCACGTCTGCCCTTCACTCCATGTCCTAGCCAGCCCCAAACTGAAACCCCCTCCAGCCCCTCCTCCTCTGGGCTTTGTTCCTTTCCCGGGCCAGGAGGTCACCTGATTCCTTTGTTCTCCAACCCTTTAGCTCTCACCTTGCAGGGGGGAAGGGCCCAGGCCCTCAGTTGCCAGGAAACAGGGTGTCGGCCATTCTCTGTGTCCAGACCCCTGCACACACCTGCCCTCTAGGGCTCTGCAGTGATCATACACCCTTACCCCACCACCTAGATACTTAAGAACTGCCTAGGGGAAACTGAGGCACCCCCACAATATTCGGAGGAAACATTAAGAACAGTCCCACTTCGTCACAGCCTCACCTGTGACTAGGTGCCCCTGGACTCAGAGGCAAAGGTGATGGAAGCAGGTGACCAGGAGCCAGGCCTGGTGGGGCTACAAGGGCAGCCAGTCTGGGCAGGGAGAGATTTGATGGGGTAGGAGGTTTGTGTGAGTAGCTCTATGCAGAAGGGCTCCGCTGAGCTCTCAGACAGAGGGCCTGGGAGTGAAACGCCTACAGGAGCCAGCTGGGCAGTCTGGGGTGGGAAAGCTGTAGGGTTCTTGTTCTGAACTGTATGTTAATAAGCCAGAGCCCCAGAAGGGGAGAAAACACCCCAGTGTGCAGTTTGATTGGGGTGGGGGTGGGGGGTAGAGTCAGGCTACCCTGGGATTGTAACTAGTGACACACGTCTTTCTCCAGCTGGAGTTGGATGAGCCTGTATTTGATGTTACCATCTCCTCCCGGTTCTGGGTCACGAGCATGCGAGAGCTCTTCCCCGAGCAGTCGTCACGGCTCCCAGTCCAGTCTTTACGCTCCTTAGACAGCCAGTAGCACTTGTCCCCGTGCAGCAGCCAGTCCCTGGGGCAGAGTTTGCACCCGGATCCCTCTGGAGGGAGAGATGAGAACTGAGGTGTCATTAATTCTGAACCTTCAAACTACAGCTGGATGAAAACTCTTGTTCAAAGTTGTTTTTTAATGGAAAATGCCATTTGGACCCAAATGAAAGTTTTTATTCTGATTGCCATTTTTCACTTTTTGATGGGGGAGTGGACTTAAAATGGAAATACTGGTTTTGAGGGTGGGAGGGAGGATTTCATTCATTTTTGGAGGGGAAATAAACATTTACTCTTAACAGTTCCCTCCATTTGAAAAGTGGGGGAGGACTTTCACTTTTCTGCTTCCTTCAAAGGACATCAAAGTGTCATTTCTTTTCACGTTTTTCATGAACTAGGCTTACACTGTATCCGCTCTAGTTCTAGACATTGCTGAAGTGTCCCCTACAGTTGTGTAAAAAGCAGGGCTGTCAATTAATCGCCGTTAACTCACGTGATTAACTCAAAAAATCAACTGTGATTAAAAAAATTAATCGTGATTAATCTCACTGTTAAACAATAGAATACCAATTGAAATTGATTAAATATTTTTGGATGTTTTTCTACATTTGCAAATATATTGATTGCTATTACAACACCGAACACAAAGGGCACAGTGCTCACTTTACATGATTATTTTTGATTCCAAATATTTGCACTGTAAAAATGATAAAAGAAATAGTATTTTTCAATTCACCTCATACAAGTCCTGTAGTGCAATCTCTTTATCATGAAAGTGTAACTTACAGATGTGGATTTTTTTCTTACATAACTGCACTCAAAAACGAAACAATGTAAAACTTTAGAGCCTACAAGTCCAGTCAGTCCTACTTCTTGTTCAGCCAATCGCTAAGACAAACAAGTTTTGTTTACATTGACAGGAGATACTGCTGCCCCCTTCTTATTTACAATGTCACCTGAAAGTGAGAACAGGCATTCGCATGGCACTTTTGTAGCCGGCATTGCAAGGTATTTATGTGCCAGATATGCTAAACATTCATCTCTCCCTTCATGCTTCGGCCACCATTCCAGAGGACATGCTTCCATGCTGATAATGCTCGTTAAAAAAAATAAATGCGTTAATTAAATTTGTGATTGAACTCCTTGGGGGAGAATTGTAGGTCTCCTGTTCTGTTTTACCCACATTCTGCCCTATAGTTCATGCTATAGCAGTCTCGGCTGATGACCCAACACATGTTCATTTAAAGAACACTTTCACAGCAGATTTGACAAAATGCAAAGAAGGTACCAGTGTGAGATTTCTAAAGATAGATTCAGCACTCAAGCCAAGGTTTAAGAATCTGAAGTCCCTTCCAAAATCTGATCGGGACGGGGTGTGGAGCATGCTGTCAGATGTCTTCAAAGAGCAACACTCTGATACGGAAACTACAGAACCCAAACCACCAAAAAAGAAAATCAACCCTCTGCTGGTGGCATCTGACTCAGATGATGAAAATGAACATGCCTCGGTCTGCTCTGTCATGGATCGTTATTGAGCAGAACCCCTCATCAGCATGGACGCATGGCCTCCGGAATGGTGGTTTAAGCATGGAGGGACATATGAATCTTTAGCGCATCTGGCACATAAATATCTTGTGATGCCGGCTACAACAGTGCCAGGCGAACGTCTGTTCCCACTTTCAGGTCATATTGTAAATAAGAAGTGGGCAACATTATCTCCTGCAAATTGTAAGCAAACTTGTTTGTCTGAGCGATTGGCTGAAGTAGGACTGAGTGGACTTGTAGGCTTGAAAGTTTTACATTGTTTTATTTTTGAATGCAGTTATTTTTTGCACATAATGCTACATTTGTAAGTTCAACTTTCATGATAAAGAGATTGCACTCCAGTACTTGTATTAGGTGAATTGAAATATTCTCTTTCTTTTGTTTTTTACAGTGCAAATATTGGTAACCAAAAGTGAGCACCGTACACTTTGTATTCCGTTGGAATTGAAATCAATATATTTGAAAATGTAGAAACCATCCAAAAATATTTAAAGAAATGATATTCTCTTATTGTTTAACAGTGCGATTAAGCGCGATTATTTTTTTTAATCGCTTGCCAGCCCTAGTAAAAAGCCTTCAGGCTCAATGTAGTAGTGAGGGCTTTTCTCAGGGTCAGCACTCAAACAGCCGGGCACGCTGTAGGTCAGGAAAGCAAGGTGCTGGGAGGCCAGAGAGGAGAGAATTCACTCCAAGTCTTTACACGGAGTTGCTCTCTTACGAATGATCTGCTCTAACTCAGTCACAAGTTCTGGGCTCGATGCAGGAATTACCGGCTGGGAGAAATCTCTGGCTTGGTGCATTCAAATGTAATTCCTTGAGGTTTGACCGTGTGAGCTTATAAAAGCTGAACAGAGTCAGACCCAGGCTGTTTCCCAATGGGAAACCTCAAGGGAAACTCAGTGTTGAAACAAAGAAGACGGATGACACCCCCGACTAAGGCAGAACTGAACCTAGAGACTCAACCTGGCAGCTGGGGGTGCTGTACCTCTGCTGGTGTCAGGATTCAGCTGGGAATTAAAAGCAAGGTCCCATTGTGGTCATTACAAATCCTATGGCTCTTCTTTAATGGTGGAGATCTGAGTCGGTTCAAATGACAGTTCGGGGGACTACAATTTGCCTCCCTCAAATGCCCTGTGAAATTCCAATAGGTGAGTGGATTCTGCTTCAACCATTCCCCTAAGACATCGTCTGCCCGTGTTGTGTGCTGCTGAACAGTTGTGGAGTTTCACTCCAGAGGTGGCTGCATGTCAGTAGTGGGGGGAAAGGATTCCCATGAGTATGACAAGCACTTTGGGATCCAACCTCTAGAGCAGTTGTATTCTTTATTACACTATTGTTATGATTGTCTGTGCTCCAGCAATGGGAATTCCTCGTCCCACTAGAGGTCACTGCTGCTCCTCTGCAGGAACGGCTGAGAATTACTTATTGTGCTTCGCCTGCACACTCCCTGGGGAAAGGATTGTCTTTCTGTGATGTGTTTTTGATGGCATCTGGCACAATGGGGCCTCCATCCCTGAGGCAGGACTGCAGTGGAAAGAAATAGGGTAGAGCTGAGAGGTTCCTGTCCTGGATCGGGTTAGGGGTTGGTCTAGGGATGCTGCGCACAGATAGTAAGACAATCTCTGCCACAAAGAGCTCCCAGCCTAAACATCTGATGTGAAATGGGTGGAGAGAAAGAGGAGGATGGCAACAAGGCAAGAGAGAGACCAGCTGGGTAATTCCTGTTCCTGGACTAACTTCCACTGGTGGAAGATACAAACTCGGAGCTCCACAGAGCTCGTCTTCAGGGCTGGGGGAGGCCATCAGAGGAAACCCGAAGAAGAGCTCTGTGGAGCTCCAGAGTTTGTACCTTTCACCACCAGAAGCTGGTCCAAGAAAAGCTGTCAGTTCCCCGCCTTGTCTCTCTCACATTCCGGGACCAGCCCGGCCACAACGCCGCTGCCCCCGAGAAGGGAGAGGAACCCGGCCATCGGGGCACAGACAAAGGCAGCCACAGCCTGGGTCTTGCACCCACCGCCTGGGAGAGACGAAGTGAAAGAAGACAGGGGCGCTGGGGGTGACAGCGCATCACAACGGCACCCAGAGCATTCAAGCAGATTTAAAGGTGTCTCTCCCCCCGCCCCCACCCTCAACTTAAACATCACCCTGGCTGCGGACCATTGTTCTCCTGCTGGAGTTATGAGCAGAGCGAGCCCGCCCGCCCCAGCCAGGCCAATGCAGGGTCAGACACCCTCTGCCCTTCCCCTGGAGAGCTCCCCGGCCACGCGGCCTGTTCGCGGCTCCTGCTCGCAGTCCCCGAGGGGCGAGCGCAGCTGTCGGGTTGCTCAGGGGTGAGCTTCTCTCGCGAAGGCTCCTGCAAAGACCCCGGCTACCCTGTCCCCCAGGAGCCTGCCCCCCCCCAGCTGCCGTAACACCACCCCCCGCCCCCCAGCCACGAGCATGGGACCCCAGAGGTTGGAGGGACCGGGGCAGGAGGGCCAAGCGATGCATGCCGCGCTCTGGGCCAGGCTCCTCGGGAAGGGAGAAGTGACGTCTGCACACGTGGTCGATTTGTCCCCCGAAGGAAGGATTTGCCAGAGAACAGGAGCCCTTTCTGAAAGGCAGGATGTCTCGCCGACCTGGGAGCAATTCTGGGTGTTTTACTGGCTTTTCTGGCACGTCTAAAAGCTCCTGTTCATTTCCTGGAACCCCCCCCCCAGTCTCCCCTTAACCCAACACCTCACTTTGGGGGAAACGAAAATCTTCAAGCTCAATTTGTTGCCGAAGAATGGCCACACAATTCAACAGCGGCTGCAGTACAAATCGTACGTTATTCACAGACACTGCGAGGCCCTGCAGCCTGCCTGTGGGGGCTGTAACAATAATCACAGGGCTGCGATGACTCTGGGATCTTCAGAATAACCCCCCGTCTCCACCCTAACCCCAGTCCCCCATTGCAGAGCTGGGGTGGGAGTCAGGTTCCCAGGGCACTGCTCTGGAGGAAGATCACAGCTTACCTCCTCCAGGGACTCCATGCCTGCAGCATCCTTTGCAAGGCAGGTCCCTGCTCCATCTCCCCATCTCTGCGCATTAGCTGAGCGGGGAGCCCCAACTCCCCCCTTCACACACATCATGTCTTCCCCCATGGCTCATGCAAGGGAAAGCGCGCGAAAAAGCCAGCCGCGAGAAGAATGAAACTACACAGCGCGGGGGAGATCCTACGCCTTATTAGCATATTGCTTCTGATTGGACAAGGGGCAGGAGCCCCGGAGGGGGAGGAGGGTCCACTTGCTCTCGCCCAGGGCCCCAGGAAACCCTCCTCCGCCTCTGCTCATCTCGCTAGTGGCCTAGTTTTACAAGGGGCTGCCTAAAAGCACCGGTGACATCAGTGCAAACCAACATTCCAGACAGTGACTTCTTCATCTTGCTCTATGGAGTGTACACTGACATGTACATTTCCAGCTGATTTATTTTATAATTATATGGTAACGACGAGAGAGTCAGCAATTTTTCCGTAATAGTGGCTGTGTGACACTTTTGTAAGCGAATGTTTTTTAAGTGAGGTGTAACTTGGGGTCTGTAAATCAAACTCCTGAAAGGGGTACAGTAGTATGGAAAAGTTGAGAGCCACTGCAATCCTTGGGCGAGCAGGGGCAGAGACTGGTGGGACGGGGGAGAAGGGGCAAAGAAGGTTCTCTCTGCCCCGGGCACAGACTGGGGGAGGGTTGGAACTGTGACAGAGTGGGAATTTTCTGTACTATTTTGTATGAATACTATGTGCCTCAGTTTCCCCTATGTGCTGCATGGTTAAGTAGGTGGTGGGAAAAGGTTGTTTATCCTTTGTAGAGACCCAGAGATTCAGACGTGGCCGACGCCTAGATGCCTGGGCCCTGGGGCCCCATGCCCATGGAGACCCCCCGAAGACAATGGCCACTCCAATTGCCCAGACATTTGGCACCCAGCAACTAACGACCATGGATGGCCCACCCTCTGCAGGAAGCCAGTGGGATGGGACCAGCTGGAAAACAAAGGGCTGAGGAGGAAGGCCAGGGGACAAGGTTTGCTCAGGAACAAAAACAAAGGGCTGAAGAGGAGCCACGTTGGGGGTTGTTCAGTGTGGGGCCGCTGGAATCGGGGACGCTCTCCAGAACTGGGACAACAAAGGGGTCAAAGGGCTCTCAGTTGACGCGGATGGACCATGCCGGAACTCTCTGTTCTAACCAAGGACTCTCTACGCTGTGTTCCAGACAGCTAATAAACCCTCCTGCTTTTACAACAGTGGCTGAGAGCCACATCAGTTTAAGGAAGTTGGGGGTACATTGCTCCCTTTGGGGGTACAAGTCTCCCTGATGTAAGGCGACTGTTGTCCACTTCCTAAAACTCAGTGGGGGTGTTTGGGTTAGCTAGCTGCCAGTACCAAAAGGAAGGGGAAGGGTCAATGGGAAATCAGGACCCTGAGACTGCCAGTCCCCAGGAACAATGGGGAGAGGCCAATGCGCCAGGTCAGCCTGATTGACAGGGCGGGCAGGTTAATCAGGGAGTCAGGAGGCCAGGGGGGTCCCATCCTCTGTGTGAGCCAGAATTGCCTGGGTCAGAGAGAGAGGGGCCGAGCTAAGGAGAAAGCAGGGGTCCAAGCTGAGCTGCGGAACAGGGTCATGCCAGCCAGGGGGGCCAGAAAAGCAGCCCAGGGAGCACGTCAGTGCTGGGAACAGAGCCAAGAAGCAGCCAGCCACAAACCCAAGGGAACAAAGTTTCCCTGGAAAATTGTGGAATGTAACTATCACTTGCCATTCATTCTCAACTCTGCCACACGCTTCTCTCCGGAATGGGGCCTCGGAGAGACAGCCCCATAGACATCTGGGGGCAGGGAGAGACCCAGGGGTGCAGGGAAAATGGGGGTAGGATGGAGGGAGCTGGAGAAAAGTAGAGATACATGGGGGGGGTGTTATGTGTTGGGACAGGGACTGACCAACTCTCAGTACATGCTGGGGGGGATGCTGGGGTGCCATTTCAGATGGGGGGGCAACTTTAACAGTTACTACTTAGGCATCTGAAAAATCTAGGGTTTTTTTTGCAGATAACTTGGAAATTAGCTGACAGGAGCACTGTATCTAATTCCTATGTAATTGTAACCCTTCTGCACGTCAGAGTCAGCAGCAACAAGGGCCAGGTTGAGTATCTAGGGGTTTCAATAACGCAATACAAAACCAGCTCGAGCCCCCACCCAGAGACCTGGGACAATTACAAACCACCCCCGGGTGCCTCCAAGAGGCAATACTTCCCCTCTCGCAAGCACAGAGTCTGAGTGTAGCAAAAGCCTTTTAATAAAGGAGGGAAACAATGCGGCATTATGCTGGGGAAACACCACCCACGGGATTCATAACACAACCCATGAGCAAAAGACCCACCCCCAAGTAAATCTGGCAGGGTCCTTTTCCCCTCAGGGTCTTGAGCCGGTGAGAAACGTGCAACCCACGCCGGGCTCGCTGGGGGAGCTCCGGGACACTGTGCGGCAGGGGCTGGAACCCCCCCCTCCAGAGCCCCCCCCCCCCGCCGGAACCCCGACTCATGGGCTGGGCATCGCCGTTTGGCGACCGCTCCCCCTAAGGGGCCCCCTCCCCCTCTTCGAGCTGGGGGGGGGCCTCTGTCACCCCTCTCCCCTCCCCTTCCCCCTCTCCGGGCTGGGGGGGTCCCCCGTCCCTTCCCCCTCTTCAGGCTGGGGGGCGGGGGGGCCCTCTGTCCCTCGCCTCTAATTCCCAGGTTTCTGATGCTTGAGTTTTGCTGATGCCCACGTTCTAAGAGGGAAGGAGCTGTCCCTGCCTGGCAAGCCGGACCTCTGCCTGCATGAAGTCTCTGCTGTTTAACTGATTTCAGATTCCTGCCCCTGGTTGGAGCTGAATTCACACTGCTGCGGGGTGGCGGGGGGGGACAGTCTCTCAGAACCCCACAAGTCTTGTCCATCCCAGCGGCCTTTCAACCCTCTGGCTCTCTTTCTGGGCATGCTCAGTGTAGTCCAGGGGTCCTCAAACTGGGGGTCGTGAGGTTATTATGTGGGGGTCATGAGCTGTCAGCCTCCACCCCCAAACCCTGCTTCATCCCCAGCCATTATAACAGTGTTAAATATATTAAAGTGGTTTAATAATTTATAACGGGGGGTTGCACTCAGAGGCTTGATGTGTGGAAGGGGTCACCAGGACAAAAGTTTGAGAACCACTGAAATGGTTCAATTAATTTTTTTTTTTTTTCAGAAAAATTGTGTGTTTGATTCAAGGCAACCTTTTGTGGAAAGTGTCGTCTTTAATAAAAAACATTCACTGTCTTCTTGGAAAATTCAAAAACCAAAAATTGTTCTGTTTTCAATCATTCTGGACTAATTTTTTCTGATTCTGGTAGAAGATTTTGGCGGGGTTGGCCATTTTTGTCAGAAGTTTTTCTTGTTCTAGCCCTCCTGGATGGGGAGAAAAGCTTGAAAAGGTGACCCCTAAAGGCTCCACCACCAGGAGATCAAGAACAGAACCCACAGTTGTTTTCAAAATCTCATCTTGTTTAAGCCAATCTGATGGTTTTGGGGGGCTCTGACTTGTGATTTTTGGTCACTGGGGGTTGGCCACATGGGCTAGAACCAGCTTGGCCAGGATCCAGATGTTAACCCCGGTGTAGAGGGCCCTGGCAGTGGCCCAAACCCAGCAGCTGTGGGGGACAGGAGAGAGATTTGATGTGTTCCCTGAGGTTCAAATTAGCAAGAGAAGCGGCCGGGGAGACGCATTCTAAACTGGGGGATCAGTGACATTCAGGGTGAGGCAACATTGAAAATACTCAGCAGTGTTACAGTTACTTTGCTCTGACACTCTCAGCCCTGATGGAGCAGAGCCCCCGGCCCTTCCCTGAACACACCCACAGATACCCCTGCAATGGGGGTCCAGAGCTAGGAGCAGGGGAGGGGGACCCCTGGGCACCAACTCCTCACCGCACTCTCCTCTCCCTGTTCTCTCTCCCTCTTTCCAGATCCAGCCAGCCGGAGCGGGGTGGAAGCTCCTCCCGCCCCACAGGGACCCCTTGCTGCAGCTGTCGTGAGTATGTGTTGGGGAGCGAACCCCTCTCCCAGGCCGGGATCTCGATGTCTGGGGTGGGGGGATTTGCTGGGGGGGTATCTCTGTTCTGCGCTCTCACAGCCCCGCTTTCCTCTCTCTGTTAAATCTCCTGGGGTGGGATCCACCTTCCACCCCTCCGCTGACCTGCCTGTGCCCCTCTGCTCTCTCTGCCAGGCCCCTGCCTTCGCTTGGAGCTCTCGCCGGGGAGGGGCTGCTGCTGCTGACTCTGCTCTGAGCTCTGCCTGAGGATGGGGGAGATGCACTCGGCCCCTGGAGGGGTTAGGAACTGAAGGTAGAGAGCATCTTGCAGGGGTTCCTGTTTCAAACCGATCGCTGCACCCAGGGCCTGCTGCACTGGGAGAGCCATCGAGGACCTGATTCTGGGAGCTGCCTCCTCTGAGAATCGGCCCAGAGACACCTGGGAACTAGTTCATGGTTTGAGATTGTCTAGCTCGGCATTTGTCCAACTGGGAGTCCTGACCCAAAAGGGGGTTGCAAGGCTATGGCGGGGAGAAGGGGGGGGTCAAGAGATCACAAAAATATTCTCAGGGGAGGGGGGCAGGAGGGGAAGAGGGCTACAACAGCTGCCCCTCTCCAGCTGCCCAGCTCTGAGGGCAGTGCCCCGCCCGTAGCAGCCCAGAAGTAAGGGTGGCAATACCATGCGTATGTTTCTATGAGTCCGTACAGTAACTTGCTATGACTGTTTGGGGGTCGGGGGTTGTCATAGCCTGAAATACTTTCAAAGTGGGGCCAGCAAAAACAAAAGTTTGAGAAGCCCGGGTCTAGCTTATTCTGATACCTGTCGTTCCCAGCCTTCCCCCAGCTGGTTTTATAGAGCTGGTGAGGCTCTTCCTCCCCATCTAGTGTCCGATGATAGTAAAGCAAGAGGGAAAAAAGTGATCTAGGCAACTCCAGACCCATTCATCTAAGCAAAAAGAAAAGGAGGACTTGTGGCACCTTAGAGACTAACCAATTTAGTTGAGCATAAGCTTTCGTGAGCTACAGCTCACTTCATCGGATGCATTCAGTGGAAAATACAGTGAGGAGATTTATATACACACAGAACGTGAAAAAATGGGTGTTATCATACACACTCACTTCAGATGAGCTATTACCAGCAGGAGAGTGGAGGGGGGGAAAGAAAACCTTTTGTAGTGATAATCAAGGTGGGCCATTTCACTCTCACAAATCTTGGGAGACAGGCCAGTCCTTGACTACAGACAGCCCCCCAACCTGAAGCAAATACTCACCAGCAACCACACACCACACAACAGAGCCACTAACCCAGGAACCTATCCTTGCAACAAAGCCCGTTGCCAACTGTGTCCACATATCTATTCACGGGACACCATCATAGGGCCTAATCACATCAGCCACACTATCAGAGGCTCGTTCACCTGCACATCTACCAATGTGATCTATGCCATCATGTGCCAGCAATGCCCCCTGCCATGTACATTGGCCAAACCGGACAGTCTCTACGTAAAAGAATAAATGGACACAAATCAGATGTCAAGAATTATAACGTTCATAAACTAGTCGGAGAACACTTCAATCTCTCTGGTCACTTGACCTCTGACCTAAAAGTTGCTATATTACAACAAAAAGACTTCAAAAACAGACTCCAAGGAGAGACTGCTGAATTGGAGTTAATTTGCAAACTGGATACAATTAATTTAGGCTTGAATAAAGACTGGGAATGGATGAGTCATTACACAAAGTAAAACTATTTCCCCATGTTTATTCCCCCACCCCCACCCCCCACTGTTCCTCAGATGTTCTTGTTAACTGCTGGAAATGGCCCACCTTGATTATCACTACAAAAGGTTTTCTCCCCCCCGCCCTCCCGCCCCGCTGGTAATAGCTCATCTGAAGTGAGTGTGTATGATAACACCCATTTTTTCACGTTCTGTGTGTATATAAATCTCCTCACTGTATTTTCCACTGAATGCATCCGATGAAGTGAAGTGAAGTGAAGTGCATCCAACTATACTCTTAGCCCAGCAGAAGAATCTGTCCTATCTCGGGGCCTCTCCTTCTGCCCCTGCACTTATTCCCTTCACCTGGGGATAGGTTCAGTTGAGCTACTACCCCTTTCATGGCCATCTCCCCCTGGGACAGCCTGAAACTGGAAACCTGTGCTCGAACAGGAACTGTTTGCTAGGGAAGGTGCTGAAGACACAATGGAAGAGGAAATCCTTTGGACTGGATTGAAATTATTCCAAAGGAAAGTGAATGAGAGAAAATGTCCAGCGTTACCCTCCTAGCGAAAGAAAAGAATTAAGGTCAGAAAGGACCATTCTGTCCATCTTCTGTGTAACACAGGCCCTAGAACATCACCGAGCGCTTCCTCCAGAAAACCTACGACATGGGACTGAGCCAGAGCACGTCTTCTGGAAAGACATCTCCATGCATTAGAGCCAGCTGGTCAGAAACAATCTTTCTTCTGCAGTGACGTGAAGTTAAAGGACATGGAGATGAAGAAAACCTCGCCTCGGGTTGTTGCTGGAGCTGAAGCAGAGAGGCCAGGACAAACACGGCTAGGGCCCAGGACTGACTACCAGCAGATCTGCCGTTTTCTATTCCTGGCTTTTTGACCATGAGAGAATCTCTTTGCTTCTCTGTGCCTCAGTTTCCACGACTATAAAATAAAGCTAATCAAGGTTCTGTTTTTTTCTCTCCTCTTTTTCAAGGCGGGACATTTAGATACATTTGGGGCCTGTCTACGCTACCGGTCTAGAATGTATTTGTAAGCTGATGACCCCCACATGTTGTTCAGAAGCTATGGATGACAGAAGCTCCTAAGGTTGTTCTGTGCTTAGCCCCTAGGGCACAGCTGGGCCGGGCGGCCTTTTCTCACTGTGCTGTGTAGAGCAGGTTCTAGGCACTAGGGATATGAAGAGGCTGTCGGGGACTAATTCTTGAAAATAAATATCAATGAACTGCAACCCAAATAAAAAATCACTGCTGCTAACATTGGTGGGTGATAAAATAGTGGCAGAGTGGTAACTAATGATGAGGACAGGGCAGTGACACAGAGAAATCGGATCCCTTGAGAAGCTGGACCCATTCAAAGAAAACAAGTTTGAAAATAACCAAAGGAAGGGTCCTATAGCTAGCGACAAAGCATGCAGGCCACACCTACAGAGTGGGGAAGTGTATCCAGGAAAGCACTGACTGTGAAGAGGATTTCGGGGCCATGCTGGGCAAGCCATTCAACATGAGCACCCAGGGTGATGCTGTGGTGAACAGGGCTAAAGCCATCATTAGATGTATGAAAAGAGCAGTGAGGCGCAGAGGGAGGTGACACACCATGAGGAAGACTGATCATGGAATCCTGCATCCAGTTTTGGCGTCCACCTTTGAAAAAAGATTTGGAAATATTGGAGATGGGGCAGCAAAAAGCAACGAAACGTTTTGAGGGCTGGAGAAAAATGCCTGCGAATGAGCTATTGAAAGAGCTCAGCCTGTTTAGATGATAAAAAAGATCGGGAGGTGATGTCATTGAAGTGTTGAAGTGACTTCATGGAGAGAAAATATCTGGTATTAAAGGGCTCATTAATCTAGCAGAGAAAAGCATAACAAGACCCAGTGGCTGGAAACTCAAAAGAGACCAATTCGTATTCGAAAGAGGGCACACATATTCAACAGTGAGGATGAATCACCAAAGGAACAAACTAGAAAGGGAAGTGGTGGGAATTCCCCACCTCTTGATGTCTTCTAATGAAGACTAGATGCCTTTCTGGAACATGTGTAGTCAAAAACTAGCTCCTATGCTCTACAGAAAGCATGTGATATGCGGGGGGTCGGATGACATGCTCTAATTGTCTCTTCTGTCCATAAAGTCTGCTAATTTATGAAAAACTGAGCGTAGCATGGGGAGAAGCCTCTGATGTTTTACTGTGTTCGGCTTGGGCCCACAATGAACGCTCATTGAGAGGGGTGATCCAGGGGAAGCGGCTGAAACATCCAATGTGGCTGGGCAGGGGCAGGACATAAGCACTGCAGGGGAGGGGTGGGTGTAGCTGTGACATCACAAGGGCCTTTGGCAGGACCTCAGCCTATTGGACAAAAATGGTGGTGGGGAGGCGATGACCTCACAGAGAGATCTTGACATCAGCCAGGCAGGACAGGGGTGCAGGACAGGGGCAACCTGGGAGATCCCTGTGGCTTTGCTTCAGGACGTGTCCTTCTCGAGGTCTCTCCTGGAGGACTAAGAGAGCATTCACTTGCACGTACGTGAGCGCAAGGAGGACCCTCTTCAGAGTTTTCTCCTTTTCTTGTAGTGGTTTTGCTTGAAAACAGACGTCCCTGTATAGAAGGTAAGAGCGTCGGAGAGGTTTGGAACCTGTTCAGTCTGATCCATCAGGTGCCGGCTGATTTTTAGGAATGCAAAACACTAGATTGTGGGGGCAGCATTTTATTTCCGACCTAGGACTTTGTCCCTTAGAATTACTGGGGACATTGGGGTTTCTCCTTTTTGTTTTCCCTTTTCCTGTCTCTCCCTCCTTTCTCGTCTTCTCTTGCATCTTTGTCCTTTTCCCCTGCTTTCCTTTCACCACCAGGACCTGTCTGTGGGTGTGGAGTTGGGGACGGAGGGGGGGCGGGAGGGGTTGCACTCCAACTCTCATTGCGGGAGGCCCTTCCAAAGACATGTGGCTGGAATGGTGCTCTAAGAGTGACTCCCTCCGGTGGTGACCCGGGACATCTGGTGAGAACTCTCAGCTTTCTGCTTCTCAGAGTCTCAATGCTGATTGGGGGAGCTTGGGGCTATTGTGAGGGAGGAGGCTCAGGTCCTTGTTACCCTCTTTTAAGACCAAGGAAATAGGCCGTAACCAAATATGTATTTGATTGCTCTTGCCCCTTTTCTCCATTCATTGTCTTTGAGTAATTCACGATTCTCTCTCTAATGGGCTAGTTCTTCTCTAATATTTACTAAATAATTAGGTTTTAATCAAGCCAAATGCAACCCCATACCTCCAGTAACAAAGGAGTCAGGCGGCACCCTAGAGAATTGGGGACAATCCGCTGGAAAGCAGTGACCCTGAAAAGGATTTTGGGGCCATAGTGGACGAGCTGCTCAACATGAGCTGTCAATGTGAAACTGTGTTAAAAAAGGTTAAAGCCATTCTTGGCTGGATAGAGTAGTGAGGATGGAAATGGAAGTGAAAGAGCATTGGTGAGACTGATGTTGGAATGTTGAATCCAGTTCTTGTGTGCACATTTTGAATATTACGTTAAAACAATTGGAGAGGGTGCAGAAAAGATTCATAACTGAGTGATGGGGATGATGCCCTATAATGAGACATTGAAAAACCTCAATCTGTTTAGTATCTACAAGAGAAGAATGAGAAGTGAGTTGCTTGACTTCATGGAGAGAAAATGTTGAGTATAAAAGGGCTCTTTTATGTCGCAGAGAAAGGCATGACAAGACCCCATGGATGGAAGCAGAAATCAGAAAAAGTATAATGACAATAAGACCCAGATTTGTAAGAGGGTGGTTCGTCATTGGCACAAAGAACCAAGAGAAACGATGGCTTCTCCATCTCTTGATCTCTTCGAATAAAGACTAGATGCCTTTCTGGAAAATGTTTGAGTAAAAGAAAAGCCCAGCTCTTCTGACATACAGGAGGCCTCAGGATACGCAGGGGATGAGATTAAATGCTCGAACGGTTCCTTCTGACCATAAAGTCGACTAACTTGTGAAACCTAATTGTGGCCTGGGGAAGAACCTCTGTGTTCTACTGTGTAGTCGGTGTCACCCCACAAGGAAGTGTCATTGAGTGGGGTGATCCAGGGGAAGCAGCTGAAACATCCAATGTAGCTGGACAGGGGCAGGACATCAGCACTGCAGGGGAGGGGTGGGTGTGGCAGTGACATCACAAGGGCCTTTGGCAGGACCTCAGCCTATTGGACAAAGGTGGTGGGGAGGCGATGACCTCACAGAGAGATCTTGACATCAGCCAGGCAGGACAGGGGTGCAGGACAGGGGCAACCTGGGAGATCCCTGTGGCTTTGCTTCAGCACGTCTCCTTCTCGAGGTCTCTCCTGGAGGACTGAGAGAGCATTCACTTTCACATTCGTGAGCGCAAGGAGGACCCTCTTTGGAGTTTTCTCCTTTTCTTTCAGTGGTTTTGCTCGAAAACAGACGTCCCTGTAGAGAAGGTAAGAGCCTCGGAGAGGTTTGGAACCTGTTCAGTCTGATCCATCAGGTGCTGGCTGATTTTTAGGAAAGAAAAACATTAGATTGTGGAGGCAGCATTTTATTTCCGACCTAGGACTTTGTCCCTTAGAATTACTGGGGACACTGGGGTTTCTCCTTTTTGTTTTCCCTTTTCCTCTGTCCCTCCTACCTTTCTCTTCTTGCTTCCTTTGTCCTTTTCCTCTGCTCTCCTCCCACCACCAGGAGCCCTGGATTTGGAGCAGGAGGAAGGGGTGGACATGGCCAAAGATGAAGCTGCTCTCAAGGTCATCCGAGAGCAGCTCCAGTGCAGAGATAAGGTACAAATGTTCCCCACCTGGGCTGGAAGCAAGATTGCCCTGTCCCTTCCCAGCATCCCCACCCCCTGCCGAGGGTCTTGTCCCTCCTGATCCACCACCCCTAATGGGGCCCTTTTACATCCATGATGTGGGACCCCCAAGATGGGGGTGTTTGTCCCACAAAAGCCGAGGTCATCTCCCCCCACAGGCACTGTCCCAGTTCCTGATCCTGCTTGTGTAGGAGTGGTGGGGAATTTGGACAATAGGCGGGTCCCCACAATTCCCCATTGAGGCCTGAGCCCTGGAGCTGGTGTGGGTGGGGCAGGAAGTTCCCTAGCTAACAGGTTCTCTCTCGCTATACCCCACTCCTGGTGGGTCCAGGATGAGGGGCAGCAGCTCCTGTTCCTTCAGGCCATCTACCCCGCATGTCTGGCTGCACGGGAGAGAGGGGAGGACACGCTGGAGCCGCGCTGCTGCAAGGCGGCTGTGGTGAAGAGGATCGTGGTGAGTGAGACACGCCATATGGCAGCTGGAGGGAGGAGAGAGACACGGGATTGGCAGGGGTATGGCCGGGCTAATGGGTGGGGGCTGAGTGGTGTTGGAGGGGGCAGCAGAGGACAAGGGTTGCTGGGGCTCAAGACTTGGGATAAGAGAAGGGAGAAATTGTGAGATTGGTCAGTAGTGGGCAGGGGGGGACTTGTGGGGCTGGAGGGCAGCTGAGAGTGGGGGCCAAGGAATCACATGGTCCCAGCTCGGTCGTCGGGATGGGGCTGAATGGGGGCAGTTTTGAGAGGGAGGAGGAGAGAAGGGGATTGGGAGTGAGCTGGGCAGGAATCCGGGAAGGGGGACAAGTCTGATGGGCAGGAAGGAATGGGAGGAGCGGGAGGTGGTGGGGGATCCTGCTGGCCATGTGGGGCACTGGCTGTGTCATCTCCTCACTGGGAGGTGTGAGTCGGGCCTGAATCTCACATGCTCCTTTGTCTCCTTCGCATCTCACAGGAGCTCATCGAGGAGCTTCCCGATGACTCGTCACCCAGCGCCATCCTCGCCCACTCCCTGGCTGCAGTGGGCAACCTCTGGTACTGAGACAGCCCCACCCCCAACCCCGCCGGCTCCCCTCACCCCAGTGCTGCTCAGGCCCAAGGCTGGGAGTCACCGTCACTGTCGCTCCCAGGTCACCTCTCAAGAGTGGCGCCTCTGGCAGAGATGGTGGGGTGGGAAGGGTCACTCTCTCCTGGCAGGGCTGTTCTTTTCACTCCCATAACATGACAGGGGCCTTGGGGAGGGGCTCACTCCCCGGCTCAGATACAGGAGGGGCAGCAGGCTCCAGGGTACAGGAGCTATTCCTGTCCTGCCACTGTCTGTCTGGGAAGCCTTGGCCTTGTCATTCCCTAGCTAAGTGCCTCAGTTTCCATTCTCGCCAGCCTGTGCCTCTATCCCTGTGGCTTGGTGTCCATGTTGGCGACAGTCCCACGCCCGTACTGCACAGTCTAATACCAGCTCCTCTCTCTTGCCAGCACCATGAAACCTGCGCTGGAGCCAGCCCTAGAGACACACCTCTTGCGAGCTGCCCTTCACTCCGTCTTCACCCTGGGCACGGAGAAGGACACCACCGACATCCAGGTACCTCCTCCTCCTCCGTCCTCTTACTTTTCCAGAGTAGTCCTTGGTCCCTGCTCCCTTGATTCGCTGGAGCTCCAGATTTAGGGGTGGGGTAGCGGAGATGGAACAAGCTGCAGGGTTGGATCCTTCCCTCCAGCAGGGAAGAGATTACCCCTCCCTGGGGGATTTCTTTCTTTCTTTCTTTCTTTCTTTCTTTCTTTCTTTCTTTCTTTCTTTCTTTCTTTCTTTCATAAGCCGTGTTTTGCCCAGAAGCCCAGCTTCCATGCATGGCAACTTGGCTGTTTCATACTCTTCTGCCTACAAGGCCCACTGCAGAGACCTGCTAAGCTCATGGATCAAAGGTCTAGGGGTCATCAATTCTTGTGAATTGCCTGCAGTGGGATGTGAAGGAGAGAGGCCAGGAGATGTGTTTGGGAGTCTCCCCAGTGCTTCCCAGAGACCCCTCTTCCCATCCTGTGGCAGGTGTAGGCCCAGGTTCCCTAACTCTGACCCATGCTTTGCAGGCTCTGCACAAAGTCATCCCAGAGGTCCTGGATGCCATGCTGGGGAACCTGCTGGCAGAGTCCCCAGACACAGACAGGCTCCACTTCATCTTGGAGGTGAGCCCCATTTGACCGTAACTCTTTGGAGGACTGGTAAGGAGAGACTGGAAGATCCATTTTCTACTCTGTCCTCCTAGCTGGGTCCCCAGTGGGCCGTCCTTGGTTCGGGAGGTCAGTGCAATGCAGTGTGAGGTCCTTCCTTCTTGAGGGACAGAGGAAGGAGCTGGGACTTCAAGCCAGAGCTCTGCCTGGTTCTGCTGAGCACTAAGCACAGGGCTCCTGGCTGTCTTGGGGAGTGAGAGTCTGAAAACCCAGTTCTCAGTCACTCCCTACATCCCCGCAAGGATTTTCGTAGCAGGGAAAGGCCGAGGGTTCAGTCTCCTTTCTGGTGAACTGTTCAGGAATCAGGAGTTCTGGAAGGATGGGACCAGCCCCGACCCCAAACATTGTCCCAATCTAGAGAGACGCTGAGAAGTTGTGACCTGCAGGGTACAAGCTGCGTCCTGGGGGAAAGAATCCCCTTCTAAAGCTCTGCCATCAAGGACTCACATATTCCCCCCTGCACAGATTGTCTCAGGCCCCTGGGGCTGGGGGCGTGGGGCTCATTTGCAAAGCAGGTGCACCTGGCCACTGAGTCTGACCTGCCTCCTTTCCCCACAGCATGTCAACTTGTGGGTCGTGTCCAGGGTGTCGCAGGAGCGAGCCAGGGCTATCAGGAGCAGCACAGCCCTGCTGAGATACACAGTCACCCTCCCTGAGTTTGACGTAAGTGAGCTCCGCGACCAGCTTGCTGGCTCCAGGTGGAGGCGGGCTGGCTCCAGCGGGCTGCAGGATCTGCTGCTGCCGGGGCTGTGGCTTAGGAGGTTACTTCATGGGGAGGCAGAGTGAGAGCAGGGACTGAGCTAGGCTTGAGTCAAGTTCTTCTTGTCCTGGTTCAGTGTTGTCCCTGGGCCTTTAAGGGGCCCATGCTCCAGCCCCTGCTTGGCATCCCAAAGCAGCTCCAGGCTCCCTTGGCAGCAGAGCAAATGAAGGGTCGATCTCAAGCTCCTCTCCCCCAGCATCTCCTGCAGAGGGGCTAAGGGGAAGGAGCCCTCTGGCCCAGGGGAGTTGAGAGGAAAATGCTGATGGAGTCCCCTCTCCTCTCCCTTCCATTAGATCTCAGCTGAGTTCCCTAGGATGGGTCACCATGTGGCCCAGCTGGCTCTATTTGTCAGCGATCCAGACAAGGACATCAGCCGGCAGGCCAGGGAGGGGACTTACCGGCTCTACCAACTGCTGCTCCAACAGAGGGGTAAGGAATCCAGCTGGGACACGGAACCCAATAGGGGACTATGAGTGACCACAGGTGGATAATGGGACCCCAGACCATTTCTTTCAGACTGACCCCAGCTGGAGGACAAGTCTCTCTCTGCCTCTGTTCTTCTCCACTCCACTGTGCAGCCACCAATGGGATTGGAAGGACACAGACACTGCAACCAGAATGAGAAAAGTCTCTCTCTCTCTCTCTCTCTCTCTCTCTCTTCCAGGCCTGACCATACATGACGCGGAAGATCTCTGGTGCTATGACTGGCACCAGGACAGAAGGCTCTTGGGCTACAAGAATACAGCCAGAGTGGGGGAGGTAAGGGCACTGTGCCAGGGCATGAGACAGCTCAGGGAGTGTGGCTGGCTGGGTTCCCTGCAGCGGATGCCTCCTGGAGACAGGAAAAGAGCCCACTCCTTATTTCCAGCTCAGAGTTCCTCATCCAGCAACCAGTGGGACAGGCTGGTGCTAAAGGTCCCACATTGGAACCTCGCTAGTTGCCGTGATTTGAGTGTCTTACATGGCTGCATTGCTACGTGGCATAAGGAGGATCCCCGGGTGGGTGAGTTAATATAGGATTATGGCTCTGGGTGTCTCTGTACTCCTTGACCTCCTGGCTGATCGCCAAGTGTCTGAGAGGAGACCCCTGAGTCAGTCAGTCACGATTGCTTGATCAGACCCTTGTTTAATTCCCTGCACCCTGTAGAAGCAGAGAAAGGAGGTGGGCTTTGCCCAATTCCATTGCCGGTCAGGAAGCAGAACGCCCCAACCTGGGAACTGGGTAGGGGACACAGTGAGCTCCAGAGCCAGTATGGACTTGGGGAAAGGTCTCAAGCTCTCCCCATCCCACTTCACTGCTGCCAGAATCCCTCCTGCCCCCCCGCCACCCTGCTAGAGTCCCCTCCCTTCCCTAGCTGGGTGGGGATGGAGGTAGGGGTGGAGGAGAGAGTTCTACGAACTTGAGCGGTGTCCCCAGGTGGGTTGGAGGTGGAACAGCTGTCAGGGGCATGGACGGGGAGGTGGCAGAAGTTCAGCCGACAAGGAGGGGGGTTGGCACTGGAGGTCACTAGAGAGGACAGCAAGCCTCCATCCTGGGGGTCGGGAGGGTGAATCCACCACTCAGACATGAGCAGCTGCTGGGTGGAAATGATGGTGCTGATTCCAGGTGCCCTTCATCCTCCCTGATCCCTGGGGAGTGTCTCCGTCTCTGACATGTTCTCGTTCCCCTGCAGCACGAGGATGTCACAGCCAAGGTCATGTGCCAGCTTCACATCATCAGGCACTTGCACCAGATGCCCGAGGCGCTGCAAGGGCTGTGGCTCATCTGATGCTCTTCAAGGTTCCCCTCCCTGTTCAGGAAGTCCCGCTCCCTGCTGCAGGTACTGCTCTGTCTCACTGTAAATGGGGGGCTAGTGGAAGCGGAAATGGAGGCCCCTGGCACTCACAGAAATTCTCTCCCCTCTCTGTGGAGCCGGGTCCTTCCCTCGGCCCCCCAAATTCCTTCATCTGGGGTAGGAGCTCTTTCCCTCACACCCATACCCCTCCCCTCTTTCCTTGATCTCACCCCCATCCCATTCTCCGTGCTCCCAGGTAGAGATCTTCCTGCCCCATGTGGCGCAGAAGGACCTTTGTGTCAGAGCTACAGACTGTCTGCCCAACTGAAGCTCAGGAAGCTCCACATTTGAGGAGGTGAGGATGGGACAGAGGTTCAGGGCTAGCTTCATCTCCTGCCCTTTATTCTTCCTTTGGCCCTTCTCTGGACTCTGCGAGTCTGAGATGAAGAGGAGCCTCCTCCCCCCGTGTCTTGTAGGCCGTGGGGTGTGTGACAGCCTCCCAGATGGGTGCAGTCAGAAGCTGAACCACCTCAGGGAGCAGTGGGGGCAGGTCCCTGGTCCGAGGAAACCAAGCAGTGGTAGGTCTCAAAGAGGCTGAGAGGGAAGACCCCGCTCCCTCATGGAGGTAAGAGTCATTGACTTCTTTGGGCATCTGGGTTTCTTGGGGGAGAAATGGGATCTCTGCTGCATAGCCTGGCTGGGAGCTTCCCCCATCCCTGGGACAGAGACATCTCCATCAATGTGCCACCCTTGTTCTTTTCCTAGCAAGAGACTCCCCAGAGAACTCCTCAAACCTGTTCTCCTGGAAGCGTTTGTGGGAGGAGGCTCCCATCCCTCAGTCTCCAACTCCATCATGCAGTCTCTTTCACCTAACATCTCCGCTCTCCAGCTCCACTTCCCGCAGCAGGACAAACGGACCTTCAGCTCCTAGAGAACAGACTCTGACCTCCTTCTGATCAGCAATGGGGTTTCACCATCCCCTCAGCAAACCTGTCAGCTGGGCTGGACCGGATTTGAAGGAGGAGGGTATCTAAGAGGGTGGCTTGGCCTATGGCTGCCTAGCCTGGGGCTAGGCCAAATTGATGACCAAGTGAGCCCCACCTGAGAGGAAACAAGAGGAAACAGCCGCAAAAGTACAGAAGCAGAGCGAGCTGTTCAGTCAACGGCCTTGGGCCAAACCCTGGAGTCCAGGGTAGGACCGGCTTCTCTCACTGTCCCTAAGGAAGGGGACATAGAAGACCCTAGAAACCCAAGAAGGGCAGGCCGAGCCGAAATCAGGCTGAGACAGAACTCCCCTCGAGGGTGGAAGGCCTTGTTTCTGTTCAAGACATTTTTGGACTTTGTTTGGAAGGAGCACGACCCAGGAAGGAGTGGAGTAAAGGCCAGTCACCTGGTTGGAGGGCTGAGTTCCCAGCCAACAAACTGAAAGAGTGAGTATCAGCGGGGTTGCTAGCCCAGCTAGAAAGCAATGACACGAGGCCTGGCCAGCATCTAGCGGTGAGTGAACTCTGGTACACACCTGCTTCCATTCTGGAAACAGCCTGGTATTGGAGAGTGGGTGGGGAGAGCAGGGAGGTGGGAGGGGTTCCTGAGGCTGGGGTGGGGAGGAAGCTGTGGGGCTGGGAGGGGAAGGACATGGCCCAGCTTGTGGGAGGGATCCTGCTGGCTGTGTCTGGATCCCTGTGTAGCCTCTTCTGTGGGAAGTTCCCATGGGTCAGTGGGGCCTGAATCTCTCCTGCTCCTTTGGTCTCTTTGGGCTTCACAGGAGGTGTCTGGTGAACTGCCCTTGGACTCTGGGCCCAGCACCGCTCAGAAATTATTCGCTACCTTCAGAGAGACAGGGCACAGCTCAGCCTGTTGGGTAGGCTGGAGACTCACACTTCACTCAAACACACAACCCAGAGGTGCTTTGGGAAGCACAGTAACAAAGAAGAGATTGAAGTGAAACTAAGCAAGAGAAAGAGACAAATTTCAAACAGAGAAACAAAACACAACACACTTTGTAGTGACTTAAACTGAATCTTAACAAGTCACAATCTTTGCCTTAGCAGTTTCCTGACTAGCATCTCAGCTTTCCTAACAGACCTTCTTTGATGTCCCTGTAGGGTACAAAACTTCTCTGTCGAATCCGCTGATTTGATTGCTTCGTCTTGTGGTTTCAGACCCTCTGTTCTCCTTCTGGGCTGCCTGGACCCTGACTGTAACATCTCTCTGGCCCAGCCTCTTACACAAATGTGTGCTGCAGCCAGCCCAGCGCAGGGAGCAGTGGGGACAGATGATCTCATCCTGTCAGACCAAGAAACAAGGGTCCCATTGAGGCTTAGATGGAAGATCCCAGGCATCTCCTGGAGGTAAGAACCATCCACTCTTCCGGGCACTTGGGGGTGTTGCAAGAAAGAGGGGACTCCTGTTCCATAGCCTATTTGTCATCGTGACTGTGTTTTTTTATTCTCAGAGGATGCGGCCGGGACCCTGCAGACTGTTTTGTGCAGGAGGTTTGAGCCGGGAGAGATCACTCCCTGTCATGACCCTTGGGTCATTAACCCGGGTCTGCAGGGTTCCTGGGAACAGCCACCCTCCAGCACGCCACCTGGAAGCCTACGAAAAACTGCTTACCTAGGACTGACGAAGTCCAGACCCAGTTTGAGGCTCCTATTGGCAGAGTCCCAGAGCAGCTAATCGGCCCCCAGGACCTCCTTAAACCAGCAGCAGGAACAAGAAGCTGTCTGAACACCCGAGCTGCTCCCCGGCTCTGGACCGTGTGTTGGCTGTTCCTGCTCCCACTCCCCAGGCTTGATTTCCTGGCATGCGGACTCGGGGTGACTCATCTGACTTGAGGTGCTGAACACAATTTGGTCTTTTGCTTCTGCTCTTCCAGTGTCCTGACCCAGCTCACTCTCGACTCCTGTCTCATGAGTGTGGACTCTGCCTCTGACCACTAGGTCTGGCTGCCCATGACCCGGCCGTGACACTAACTTTTCTACATTCCTCCAGTGCCCTTTTCTGCTCTCCAGCTCTGCTCTCCCAGCAAGACACACCGATGCCTTTGCTCCCAGAGTCCTGCTTGCCTGCTAGTCAAGGGCACAGGGGGAGTGCTTTTCTTGCCCCCTCCCCTACCACAGCTGCTTTTCCTCGGGGACTCTCCGTAGAGCAGAAGAGAATCCGTCCTGGCAGCAATTCAGGAAGTCACGGAAGGGATGGTCTGCTCAGCTCCCTCTGCAATGCCACTGCCCGAGACCATTACGAGTGGGTGCCCAGTGACTGCGCCGGCAGCTCCTTGAGAGACTGCTGGGGGCAGGGTAGTCGTGTTTCCCGGTGACCGCGGGAAGCCATGCAAAGAGTGCGGCATTAAGGAGACTCTCCTGCTGTCCCAAAGGGTTTCTGTTCTCCTGCACGGTCAGACCGTGGGGCCGGCTGGCAGAATGGGGAAGAGCTGGTTGGTGATGAGTCGGAGGAATCACCATAGAGGTGGCAGCAGCTGCAGATCCTGGAGTCGCTGTGGTCGGGTTACCATGCGTCCGGATTTTCCCGGCCATGTCCGGCTTTTGGGGTTTTAAATCACCCTCCGTGAGGAATTTGTAAAACTCTCCAAAGGGCCGGGATTTCCCTCCCAATGCAGCACTCTGGGGGCTGGGGCGGGGGGAGCCGCGTGCTCTGCGGGGGAGTGCGGCACTGTGTCTGGCTCCGCACCCCAGACACACTGCTCTGAGCAGCAGGGTATGGGGGGCTGGAGAAGGGGCATGGGGTCCCAAGGGGCAGTCAGGGGACAGGGAGCAGGAGGGGTTGGATGGGTCAGGGGTTCTGGGGGGAGCCTGTCAGGGGGTGGGCATATGGAGAGGGGTCGGGGGAGACAAGGGACAGGGAGCAGGGGGGGTTGGATGGGGCAGAGGTTTGGGGGCAATGTCAGGGGCAGGGATCGGGGGGGTTAGATGGGTCGGGGGTTCTGCGAGGGCAGTCAGAGGACAGGGAGTGGTTGGATAGGTGTGGGAGACCCGGGGGTCTGTCAGGGGGCGGGGGTGCGGATAGGGGGCGGGGCAGTCAGGGGACAGGTAGGGGGAAAGTTCGAGGGGGGCAGTTAGGTTGGGGGGGTCAAAGGAGGGGGCAGTTGGAGACAGGGAGAAGGAAGGCTTAGATAGAAAGCAGGGTCCTGGGAGGGGGTGATCAGGGGACAAAGAGCAGCGGGGGTTGTATGGGTTGGCAGTTCTGGGGCGGGGGCAGTCAGGGGGCAGGAAGTGGGAGGGAGTAGATAGGGGGCAGGGCTACAGCTCCCCCCCCCACTCCGGAGTGTCCTCTTTTTTGAAAGTTCAAATATGGTAACCCTACCCTATGGGCCCAGCCTCCATTCCTGAGAGTTCAGGCGAACCTCCCCCTGTTCTCAGGGAGTCTTTGGCTTTCGCGGCTGGGCCTGCCTGCCGAGACAGAGGACTCAGTATTTCCATCAGGCTGCTCAGTTGCAAATGCAGCCACCCAAAGACGTGAAGAATGGAAGCGAAAGAGCAAAGCTGGACCCTCCGCTGAGCTCCTGCAATCAAGTGAGCCCAGCCTGGGAGAGATGAGGGAAAGCTCCAAGGTGGCTGCAGGGAGCCAGGGGAGGAGAAATAAATAATTAATGATGAATCCTACGGGCTTTGTCTTGTGTGGTGAAGGGTTTAAAATGGGTCTAATTACGATCACATTCAACTTTACAATCGCTGTGTCTGATTGAAGGGCAGGTCTGGAAAGGTCAGAGGTCACTCTAGGAGCTTCAAGTCTCACATTCTGTCCCTATTGCCTCCTTTGACCAGCTGATCTCACCCCAACACATCCCTCAGGTGGTCGCAGTGGTGAGCTCTTTCCCTCTTTTTCTGGAGTAGCCGCCAGCATGGGGACAGGATACATGTGGCCAAGGAAATGGAGAGGCATGGGGGTCACTTGCAGAGGCATGCAGAGAACTTGCAGAGTTGCCTGTTAATGCAGCTCCTATGGGGGAAGCACAGTAGGGTACCGTGCACTCCGGGGCACCATTTCAAATTTTGGTGGTGACGGGGAGGATAATTTCACCATGATTCAAAGGGCTACTTTGGCACCTGAAATCTCTAGTGTTTTGGCAGATAACTTAGCAAAGAGCTGACAGGAACACTTGCCAGACTGCTTTCCGGGGAAGACAGCTATAAGAATGGATCCAGGGAATGGTTCTGTATCTCTGAGCTGTTTGGACACTTTCAGGGAACATTTCAGATGCAAGACAGAGATCCCCAAAGTTATCCTGGGTAACCCTGAGAGACTTCTGGAAAACTAGCAGATCCCACATCTCTGCTGTCACTTTGCACGACAAACTTGGACTGTCCGAACCTGTTCATGTATTTTACCTGCTTTAACCTCTCAATAACTTTCACATATAAAAGAAAGAAAACTAAATAAATGACGTAGTTACACCGATATAGGGCCGTAATGTAAACCCGACCTCAGAGTTGTCCCATTGAAATGGAATTATTCACAGCAGTCATTAAAGTTAAACATGCACGTAAGGGTTTCCAGGGCCAAGATTAAGGCCACAGTTTATGAGAGGTGCAGACGCAAGAAGAGAAGAGCTGTGCAAAAATTGAAATACCACTTGGAACTTGGCCCAAACAATGCAGCATGACAAATAAACTCATCTTGTTATACAGTAATAGAGCTGGTTCAAAATGGTTTTACACTCACAATGCAACCTTTGAACTGAAAATGCCACTTTGGATTACATTGATCATTTGAAAAAAGTTCCCTTTTTAAAAAAAACATTTTGGATTTCTCTGCCCACTTGAGAGAGAACGTGGAGTTTTTCCCACCGAAACTAAACAAAAATGTGATCATTAAAAACATTTGCAAATAAGTTTGAAGAATATGGGGGGGGGGGGAAGTGGTTTCTTCTTCAATTTTCATGACCCTCCCCACCCCCGCTATTTTTGACCAGTTCTAATTGTGAATAAATGTCTGTCTGTCCATGAATGATAAATATGTCTGCTACTGAAACATTTACAAACAAGGGCTCTCATCAGGAGCCCTGAGGTCACATGACGCAGAGAAACACCCAGGCCTGCGGGGTTCACATTCTCAGAGACATAAACCGCCCCAGGACGGGAATGTCACACACAGCACAGCGGGACTGGCCCGGGTTGGTGAGGTGCATGTTTTGCTGTTGCTGGCAAATTGTGCTTTTTTGAGGTCGGGGGGGGAGTTATATTTGAAAAGAGTTCTTCCTCCTCTCCCACTCTCAGCCCGGGGTGCCAGAACAGGGGGGACCAGGGCCCACCACTTTTTACTGGCCATAACTGTGAGCGACTGGATGAAGAGGGAGAGAAGGGAGCGGGGAGGGGGGGTTTGGGGCAAGGGGGGACATGAAGTGGGGGCTCAGGGAGAAATGCGGCAAGAGGGGGGGCCTCGGAAAGGGGCGGTTTGAGGGGGCCAGACGTCAAGGAGAAGGGATGGCACAGGGGCTAGGCCACAGTTTGGGTGCCAGCAGCCCCCCCTCCACTTGTAGGAAACTTTTGCCCATTCTGCCGTCGTCTCAAATAAATTTGTTACAGTAAGAAAACTTTGAGCAACAAGAAGACTCAGAGACCCACAATATAACCGCTAAAATCCACACCCGCCCCTGGAGCTGGGAAAAAACAGAATTTTCTGGTCACTGGCAATTCCAAAAAAAAAGATGGAAAAAAACTGGTTTCAGGTTGAACAAAACCTTTTCCAAATTTTTGATGAACCAAAAAGCTTTTTTTAAAAAAAACCAAAAAGACCCAGGAACATTTCAAGGGTTGTAACGTTTTGAATTTTTAAAATAAAACTGAAGGACATTTTTAAACAAAAAATTGTTTCAAACTGAAAAATCAAAATGGTTTGTTTGGAAAGTGTCTAAACGAAATGTGTCGACTTTTTAAGAACGGGGGGAGGGGCTGGACGTGAACAATTCAGCAGACTGGATATGAATTCGCAAACTGATGAATCTAAAATAGGTTTAGATGAAAAGTTTCGCCCAGTCTAGTCCCCACCATTGAGGGGCATCGTAAGAGGGATCAGCTCTTCTAGCTGGTTCCCCAGCCCAAGTCTGTCTCCATTTAATGGGTCCCTCCCCCCCACTCCGGTTTAGGGTTGCCAATTTTAATTGGACGTATTCCTGAAGATTTTATCACATGACATAATCTTTAATTAAAAATTAATCTTTAATTCCTGCAGACTCCCGGTCATCCTGGAGGATTGGCAATGCTACTCCAGTTTCCTGGGCCACACCCGTGTCCCCACCTAATGGATCCCTTCCTCTGGGTTCCTGGGTGAAGCGTCTGTCCTCCATGAGCAGGTCTCCTTCACCATTCTCCAGGGCTGGGTCTTGATTCCTGTTTCTAATTCCCTGGGCCTAGTCCCCGTCCCTGTCACACACTGCGGGGAGCTCAGATTCCTGTGAATCCTGCAGACTTCCAGGCTGCTGGGAGGGATGAGTCAGCAGCTTGCTGAAGACGAGTCGCAGGTAGGCAAACACTTTCCTCTACCTTTTCAAAACCCACATAGGTATAGTGAGACCAGCACCCCCACCACCCCCACCACTCCACGCACCATGAGATGGTTCCAGGACGCTGGCTCTGAAACAAAAGAGAGAGAAAGGCCCCATTACTAAGGGACTCCGTTAAATCATCCCACTGCTACCATGAGGATCCCAGAAGATGAAAATGTTCCTGGCATACAGTAAGAGCTGAGTTGGGTCGTGTGCACATGGGCAGCACTCAGAGCAGCGGGAATGAGATCTCCAGGCTCATTATCCCCATCGGCCAACCTGACGGAGGGAGAAAGGTGAGCCTGGCAAAGCAGCCCCTGTTCCAAAGTCTGGGAACTGGGATTTTTAAGATGCTCCAGGATGGGGTCCCTCAGGTCTTAAGGTTAGAGGGGAAGGTTATGATCATCTACTCCAGTGTCTCCTGAAGCGTGGGGAAGGGCTAGCCATGGTGGGAAAGGTGGGGTTTGAAGACGAGTACATGAAAATGGGGGGGTGGGGTCGCTAACACATTGCTGACGAGTGAGGGGCACGATTGGTTTCTTTGCCTTGAGGGGGGAGCTCAGCTTTTAAAAGTTTTGGGAAGAATAATTTAGTCTGAGCCCTGGCATAACCCAGGCCAGAGAACGTCGCCTACTGATTCCTGCATCCAGTCCAGTGATTTATGGCACTGACCTGGCATTGAGAGGGATTTTATCATACGCTGAAATCCAGCTGCAGAAGGGAAAGGGCATTAGAAGCTGAAAGACCCCAGAAGTGGCTCTGGTTTTCTACTCGAAATAACCACCGGGGCTGATTTTCCCCAGCCCAGCGCCTTGCAGTCATGCACCCAGCGATCTACTGAGTTCGGTGTGCAGGCAGGCTCCCAAATCCAGACAGTGGCACTTCACATCTGCTTTGCCCTGGCGTCAGGGACTGCCCTGAGCGCCCACCATGCAAACACTTACGCACCTGAGCCCTCCCACTGCGATCCAAGGCTACTCCTACGGATGGAGTTAAACACATGGCTAAAGCGTTTGCAGAGGTTCCAAAGAGCTGAGGCTCTGTGTAAAAGGAACATTACTTCAGTTATTCCAATCTTGGGTTGATGAGATGCTCCTGCCCGCCCCCTCCCTTCACAGCTGAGTCTCCCACCCAGTGGAATTCTCCAAGGAACTTCCCACTCCAAGAGACAGAGGTGCCTGAAGTGGCCATTAGCCTCTTAAGTCCCTTTGTGAATCCAGCCCTAACCATTCATCGGGACAAGTCCTCAGCTCCCTGCAGCTCTCCCGTTACGCAGGTCGCACGGTGCAGGTTTCCTCTCACCCATCAGACTTTGTTTTTAAAGGAAAGCTGAGATGCAGGAGATCAAGGTAGCGCTTCCAATGAACAAGTACCAAGTTGCCCACCCCATGGGATTCAGCCTCGTATGGTCCTTGCTCCAGACCCCCTAACTCTGTGCTTGTCAAGCAGGGCTACACGTATCCCTGGGGTACACAGAGGTCTTCCGAGGAGTAGGTCAACTCATCTAGATATTGGCCTAGTTTTACAACGGGCTACATAAAAAGCACTAGCGAAGTCAGTGCAAACTAAAATTTCAGACAGACACTGACTTGTTTACACTGTTCTATACGCTATACACGGATATGTAAGTACAATACTTATTTCCAGTGGATTTATTTTATAATTGTATGGTACAAATGAGAGTCAGCAATTTTTCAGCAATAGTGGCTGTGGCAACATTTGTATTTTTAGGTCTGATTTTCTAAGCAAGTCGTTTTTAAGTCAGGTGAAACTTGGGGTAAGCAAGTCAAATCAGACTCCTGAAAGGGGTGCAGTGGTCTGGAAAGGTTGAGAGCCACTGCCCTAACTCACCTCACAGCCTGGGACGTCTTCTCGACTGACCCTCTGCAGGAAAGTTAGAGATGAAGGACAATACCAGAGCCCACCTTCCCATTACGGGGAGGGGAAGGAAAGACTCACCCCTGGGCCTTTCCTTGTTACAGGGACCCACAGTGACACGGACTCTCTCTCACTCTGCAGCTTCTCAGGCTCTGCTGGTGGGAACAGCTGCGGGTGGATAAAAGGCAGCCAGGTTCTGTCTGAGACGTGTGCCGCGGAGCTCAAATGGATCTGCCAGAAAGAAGCGGCCGTGATATAAACAGTGCAACTGAGGATCCACATTTGTGTATCTGTAATGTGAAGTACCCCCCTGTTTAGTCTCATGGGTAGGGACCTACCAAATTCACCCATCCAGTTTGGTAAATTTCATGGTCATGAGATTTTTAAAAGTCTTTTAAATTTCACAGTTTTAGCTATTTCAATCTGAAATGTCACCCTGTTCTAACTGTGTGGATCCCATCCCAAGAGAGGGTCAAGGGGGGGGTCTCAAGGCTATTGGGGGAGGGGTGTCATGGTATTGCTCCCCTTACTTCGGCACTGCTCCTGGCAGTGGTGCTACCTTCAGAGCTGGGCTCCCGGCCGGCAGCCACGTAGCTTTCTGCTGCTGGGGGAGGTTCCTGGCGGTGCCTCTGATCTGGCCCTGGGAGCAGCCCATGCAGGGGACGAGGTCCTGTTCCTCCCCAGCCCAGCTAGAACTTGCAGCTAGAGCCTGGCACACGGTAGGAGCCCCTGCCCGGGACGCTCCCAGCCCTGCCCCTCCCCCGTTCCAGGGTCCAGCACTCAGAGGTTACAAAGGCCTGGAGCTGGCGGTTGGCAGGGTTCCCTCCTGACCACCGTGCTCTGGGCAGTTGCCCGCATCACCCACCCGTAAGGTTGGCCCTTCCCCCCCCTCCCCCAACCTCCCACCCTCACTTCTGCACTGTTGCTGGCAGCAGTGCTGCCTTCAGAGCTGGGCACCAGACCAGCAGCTGCTGCTCTCTGGCTGCCCAGCACTGAAGGCAGCGTAGACGTAAGGGTGGCAGTACTGTGCCATATCCCCCCCTCCCCCGCTGAGCCAGATTTCACAGGGGAGACCAGATTTCAGTGTCTGTGATGCATTTTTCATGGTCATGAATTTGGTAAAGCCCTACTCACGGGGCGGGACTGTGGCTTTAGGCAGAGCAGAACTCTGGGAGGTGCTGGGACTCAGGTGCCCCGCGCAGTCACAGTTCCTCTCCTCGGTCCTCCTCACTGGGCTGGGGCCTTGGGGTGTAATTTTTAACTGCCCCAAACCTGCAGTAAGTTAATACCCTGCAATGTACCCGGGTACCCGGGGCTGGGAGGCACCTCGCCACCACCTGCCCTTTGCCTGAGGGAGCCTTGTCTGTGCCTGCCAGGGGTCAGCTCCCCAACTCCACTGGCCACACGCACTCACTGCTGGGCCTGCCGTCACTGCAGGGGAGCAACAGGCCCACTCTGCCCTCCAGCCTTCTGAGCATCAGTCTGGAGCGTCCAGTCCCTGGTCCCCTGGGCACTGGCAGGATTCACAGATTCACTATTTCCAAAGAAACAGTAACATCCTCTGCCCCAGCTTACCAGCTCCAGCTCAGATCACTGCTCCACTTAACACACAGCGCTGCCATAGGCTCACAGAGAAATCACGCCTCAGTTCAACAAAGCCAAGAGTCAAGTGGAAGTGTTGGAAACAAATGGTTACATATAACAAAGTCATAACATGCGTTCTAGAGCCGAGACTGAACTAACAAGATATTCTCCTGTCTAACCAAGTACAGCTCACCCGAAATCCTTGCAGCACTTCACAGCCAGGCAGGCTCGGACCCTTCTTTCATGAGACATGCGTACTGTCAGTTTGTCTCCGAGGGGAAGGATCCAGCATGTCTCTGCACACCGAGAGAGATCAGACCAATCCTTTGTCTTTATGCTTAAATACGACAGATGGACACACACACACAGCCCCCTGCTGTTAATTTCTTCCTGTAGATTTCCCTTTTTTGTGGATTTTGCAATCTAATTTTGCACCTGGCTCAGTGTGCAAAGAGACATCCAACATCAGGCACACAATACACGGATGGCCAGACAGGGAGGTAACCTCAGTTGCCTCCTGTCTGAAAGGAGGATCTGAGGTACATCACCTCCCGTGGCCGGCCTTGACTCCAAGACCTTAAGGGCACCATTGTCAGTCTAGAGACACAGCTCCTTACATAGTATCTGTACAGAGGTCTTGCTCCGATTATGGTGACCATTGGGTTACTGGCCCTTGATACAGACCTCACATGCCCCCTTTGGTGAACTATTATGTAGACCACTGGTTCTCCACCGGGGTACATGTACTCCTGGTGATATGCAGAGGTCTTCCAGGGGATACATCAACTCATCCAGATATTTACCTAGTTTTAAAACAAGCTACATAAAAAGCACTAGCGAAGTCAGTAGAAACTAAAATTTCAGATAGTGACTTTTTTACACTGCTCTATAGCCTATACACTGAAATGGAAGTACAATATTTATATTTCCATTGACTTATTTTATTATATGGTAACAATGAGAACGTCAGCCATTATTTTCAGTAATAGTGGCTGTGACGCTTCTGTATTTTTTGTCTGTTTTTGTAAGCGAGTAGTTTTTAAGTGAGATGAAACTGGAGTTTCACTTTCTAAGTGAGGTGACAAATCAGACTCCTGAAAGAGGTACAGTCATCTGGAAAGGTTTAAAACTACTGATGTAAAGATCAGACCCAGGGGATTCCTGTAAAACCTTCTGTGCTGCCTGCCACTTGGCACCAAGGGGTCCCCGGGTCACATACGTCTTTCCCCCAAACTGCATCTCTGGGCAGGCTCAGCTCCTCTCTCCTGGAAGGAGGGAACTGGAGCCAAGGCCGTGCAGTAGTGCTGTCTGCAGTGTCTTGAGAGAGTGCGCGCCAACCTCAGGGCAGACTGCTGGGAACCAGGGCACAAATCCAGACTGGCTGAGAATTCTAGACATAGATTTCACCAACCAAACATGCAGGGTAACCTCCTCTGGCATCGTAACAGCCTAGCCATGCAGTCCCCTTGGGTACTCCGAGCTGTCTCGCAACCCAGGTGAGCCTGCCTTTGTGAGACAGATGGTCTCTTGCACTCAGAATCACAACAGTATTCAGGTTACTCCCAGTCCCACAGGTCCAGGACCCCCAGGTGAACTGCACCTTAGACATCGCACCAAAGACAGCGCATGTAGCCAGTCTTATTCTAGGATAATTTATTAAAAAAGAAATAAGATTTATTTACAAGGTTAAAGCGGGTGAACATATCTACACAACTCAGCTACAAAGTTTCAAAAAGGTAACAGAAGCATCTATAGCAGTGATGCTCTGAGCTCAGTGGTTCAGGAGCGAAATTAGTGATCAACCTTACCCAAAAGAGCCACAGTAGCGTGAATTCCTTGTTTCATTTACTATAGTACTACTCCTATTTAAACAAGGGAAATATTTAGTTTTTTATATAAATGCTTGCAGCAAATAACTTAGTGGCTAATAACATAGTAAAAGCATCCTGACTGGTTAACAATTAAATCACAGTGTTTTAATATCATGTGCTACAAAGAGCGGCAGGAGACACATTAAAGAGTGACTTGCAGCTCATGAGCCGCAGTCTGTGTATCACTGGTCCATTATAAACTCTGTGTCCTTTAGGGCTAACCCAGGCTAAGCAGCTGGGGATCTCTTGCTTATGCCTAGAAAACCTTGCCCCCCAGCATCAACGAGCTAGATTCAGTTCCTTCTTGTATCCCACCTCCTCCCCTGTGCTCTGAGCTGCTGGAGATCAGCACTTCATACTCCTTAATGCCTTCATTCACTCTCCAGTCTGGTGATTTACACAGTCACAGAGGCTCCCAAAACAAACGCTCCAATATTACCTTACAATGTGGGATACAGAGGTCAGAAGAAATGAGATTAATGCTGCAGCAGCTCACAAGCATTCAATAAAGGCTGAACACAGTCTTATAACGCTAATACCTATCTTAACACACAGGTGAGCCAGCCTGATCCCAGCTGTGTATTTCTCAGGGTCCCCTTGAGACATGGGGACTTTGGCATGACCTGGCACCTGGTCTGTCCGTGTCACACCGATCCCCTCCCTGCCCTTTTCAAGCCCACTGGGCTCCAGGAAGGGAGAGAACAGACATTTCTCCTCTTACTCCTACGTTCCAGGCCCCTCCCTTGGCAGGTGCAGCGCTCTTAAAACTAAAAGTGGAAAATTAAAACCAGATTAAAACGTTCGTGCTTTCATCCAAAAGCAATATCTGGCAACAAAAACCAGGAACGGGTGGTGTAAACTTGCAAACTTCAAAATCAATTGGGTTTTCAAAACACCCCAAAAACTGACCCATAAAAAAATCTTGTTAAAAAGTTGCTGGGGCGGGGGGGGGGGGGGGATTGAAAACATCCTCCCTCAGCTCTATTCCAGACCATAAAATGGGAATGATGAATATTTTTAAAAGATTCCATAGATAATTTTCTAGAGTAAAAAGCTTCTGTGGGGGAATGTCAGGGCAGTGAAAGCTGAGACTGCTGCCTTGGCTCAGTTAGGCAGAGTTCCTGGTCCAGCTGAGGTAGGCTGGAAAGGCTGGATTTGAGCCGTTCCACTGGCGGAAAAAGAGACGGCGCGGGTGGGGGGACAAGATGTGCAAATAGCATCTCTGGTTTTCACCTGCATCCACAGTGCTCTGCCCAGTGATGCGCAGAGCATTCCCCGATATTCTGGAATTGCTCAGATGTGATCTTGTAAAGAGATCAGTCCCACTTTTCCGGGACTAATTCCACAGTACTCTCCTTATGAGCCCCCTACCACGGCAGCCTCCTGTGCCTGTGTAAATGCATCGCGTTTGGTGCAGATCCAGGGTCTCTCACTGGCACATCGCAAGCTGCTGACCCCATTCGCATCATTCAGATACACGCAGTCTCCTCCTCCTCTTATCACAAACCTGCAAGACAGAAGCCAGGGAGCTGGTGTCAGGTAGGAATTGGACATTTCCCATCAGTCACAGGCAGGGAGAGACGCTCTCGCACAGTGCAGGGAGCTGCTGCACTCACAGCCCCTCACGATTCCCCTTCCTGCACCTGCCACAGGCCCCAGCTAGAAAGGGGGCAGTGGGGCAGCAAGGCCAGGAAAGGTTCGAAGATCAACTGACCTCCATGGACCATTTATGCCGGGTGGGTATTAATCCAATTCCTACTCTCTCCCCCGCGCCCCCCCCCCCCCAGCTGGGTCTGGATGGGCCCCTGCAGGCCCAACCCACCCAAACTGCCCCGGGTGCAGGTTCCAGGTGACTCTCAGCGTGGCGAGGAGCAGCAGTAACGCCGCACAGAGGAGCTGGGTCCCGGGCTCCCTGGACAGTTTACATCAGCACTCAGGCCAGAGGCCTGTCAGGACAGGCTGTATTGCAGGGGGCGGCTGGAGTGAAATGCCAGCAGCACAAACCCGGCGGCCATGGTGTGACCCCAGCCACTCACACAGAGCTTCCCGTGAGAGCTGGAGGCCAGTGCTTCCCACCTGGAAACAGGGTGGAATCCAGGCCCACAGGCAAATCCTCCCCCATGGTCCCATCCTGGCTACTCACAGTAGTCATGTGCTGGGCTGGGAGGAGGCCCAGCACTACTCTTTGGGCAGGCCAGGATCTCCCTGCCCTCAGGCCACCAGCCTCTGGCTCGGGGTGAGATCTGTCCCAGAGAAGGGAGAGCCCAGCCCACAGCCACCTGAGCAGATGGCTGTGGGTGGCTCCCTCACCAACATCACCCCAGAAGAGCTCTGATGGGATGGCAATGATGCACCCAGAGCCTTCTGCTGGGGTGGGCGCCCCCAGGGTGGCAGATTTCAGGGTTAACACCCCACTGAGATGCCTGTTTACCCAGTTCGCGTAAATTGGCGTCACATTAGCTATCCTCCAGTCATCGGGTACAGAAGCGGATTTAAATGATAGGTTACAGACTACAGTTAGTAGTCCTGCAATTTCACATTTGAGTTCCTGGTCCTGGTGACTTGTTACTGTTTAGTTTCTCAATTTGTTCCAAAACCTACTCTAATGACACCTCCATCTGGGACAGTTCCTCAGATTTGTCACCTAAAAAGGACGGCTCAGGTTTGGGAATCTCCCTCACACGCTCAGCCATGAAGACTGCTGCAAAGAATTCATTTAGTTTCTCTGCAATGGCATGGTGCCAGCTGCGGTGTGGACAGACTCCAAACAGGCCTGCTAACAGATGGGCTCATGATGCAATCACAAAGACAGACTGCTGCCGACATCAGGGCATCCTTGCTGGAATATGTGAAAATATCTGACTGGGATCAAACAACAGGTCATCAAGTGACTTGTTTCCTAAGCCTCCTCTGGGCACATTTTCCAGCTTCCCATCAATCGCAAAGGGCTTTTTTAAAAACACCATTCAGCTGTAAGTACACAAGATTGGCCACATGGGTGAGACCAACGGCCCATCTAGCCCAGTGTCCTGTCCTGCGATACTGGCCAGCGGTAGGTGCTTCCGAGGGAATGAACAGAACAGGGTCAGTATCGAGTGATCCATCCCATTCACACCCAGCTTCTGGCAGTCAGATGTTTATGGACACTCAGAGCATGGGGTTGCATCCCTGACCATCCTGGCTAATAGGAACTAGTCGAGCTATCCTCTGTGAACTTGTCTACTTCTTGTTTGAACAGAGTTATACTATTGGCCTTCACAACATCCCCTGGCAACAAGCTCCACAGGTTGACTGTGTGTTGTGTGAAGAAATACTTCCTTTTGTTTGTTTCAAACCTTCTGCCTATTCATTTAATTGTGGCAGGTTTCAGAGTAGCAGCCGTGTTAGTCTGTATTCGCAAAGAGAAAAGGAGGACTTGTGGCATCTTAGAGACTAACCAATTTAGTTGAGCATAAGCTTTCGTGAGCTACAGCTCACTTCATCGGATGCATTCAGTGGAAAATAACAGTGAGTAAATTTATATATACACAGAACATGAAAAAATGGGTGTTTAAAACTATTTCCCCTTGTTTATTTCTCCCCCCGCTCCCCCACTCTTCCTCAGACGCTCATGTTAACTCCTGGAAATGTACTGGAAATGGCTCACCTTGATTATCACTTCAAAAGGTTTTCTCTCTCTCCCCCCACCCCACTCCTCTGCTGGTAATAGCTCATCTTAAGTGATCACACTCCTTACAGTATGCATGTTGAACACCCATTTTTTCATGTTCTGTGTGTATATAAATTTACTCACTGTTATTTTCCACTGAATGCATCCAATGAAGTGAGCTGTAGCTCACGAAAGCTGATTCTCAACTAAATTGGTTAGTCTCTAAGGTGCCACAAGTCCTCCTTTTCTTTTTTCATTTAATTGTGTGACTGCCAGTTCTTGCATTATGTGAAGGAGTAAATAACACTTCCCTCTTCACTTTCTCGACCCCACTCATGATTTTATAGACCTCTTATATCCCCCCCTTAGTCATCTCCCCTCATATGGAAGCTGTTCCATATCTCTAATCATTTTCGTTGCCTGCCTCTGTACCATTTCCAATTCTCATAGATCCTTTTTGAGATGGGGCAACCAGATCTGCACACAGTGTTCCAGGTGTGGGGGTACCATGGATTTATACAGTGGCATGATGATATTTTATGCCTTTTTCCCTATCCCTTTCCTAACGTTTTTTAAAGGATGCTCGTTTTTTGCCTCTAACCACCTGGCATTTCCCCCCCACACAAGGATGTTAAATTTAATTACATTATGGTCACTATTACCGAGCAGTTCAGCTACATTCCCCACTTGGACCGGCCCCTGTGCTCCGCTTAGGCCTAAATCAAGAATTGCCCCTTCCCTTGTGGGTGCCAGGATTAGCTGCTCCAACAAGCCGTCATTGATGGTGTCTAAAAATCACTTCTCTGCATCCCATCCAGAGGGGACATGTTCCCAGACAATATGGGGATAGTTGAAAACCCCCATTATTATTCGGTTTTCTCCTTTGGTAGCCTCTCAAATCTCTGTAAATTTCACAGTCACCATCCTGGTCAGTAGTATACTCCTGCTGCTAGATTCTTATTCTTCAAGTGTGGAATTCCTGCTGTTAGAGATGCTAGGATACAGTTGGGTTCGTTTAAGATTTTTACTGTACTTTACTCTATGCTTTCCTGGACATATAGTGCCACTCTCCCGCCAGCGTGACCTACTCTGCCGTTCTTTCAGTGCTGATGGTCCAGGGTCAAACCCTGCTATGGGCTCAACCTTAAGACCTGAGGGACCCCATCCTGGAGCATCTTAAAAATCCCACTTCCCAGACTCTGGAACAGGGGCTGCTTTGCCGGGCTCACCTTTCTCCCTCCGTCAGGTTGGCCGATGGGGATAATGAGCCTGGAGATCTCATTCCCGCTGCTCTGAGTGCTGCCCATGTGCACATGACCCAGCTCAGCTCTTACTGTATCCCAGGAACGTCTTCATCTTCTGGGATCCTCATGGCAGCAGTGGGATGATTTAACGGAGTCCCTTAGTAATGGGGCCTTTCTCTCTCTTTTGTTTCAGAGCCAGCGTCCTGGAATCGTCTCATGGTGCGTGGAGTGGTGGGGGTGGTGGGGGTGCTGGTCTCACTATACCTATGTGGGTTTTGAAAAGGTAGAGGGAAAGTGTTTGCCTACCCGCGACTCGTCTTCAGCAAGCTGCTGACTCATCCCTCCCAGCAGCCTGGAAGTCTGTAGGATTCACAGGAATCTGAGCTCCCCGCAGTGTGTGACAAGGATGGGGACTAGGCCCAGGGAATTAGAAACAGGAATCGAGACCCAGCCCTGGAGCATGGTGAAGGAGACCTGCTCATGGAGGACAGACGCTTCACCCAGGAACCCAGAGGAAGGGATCCATTAGGTGGGGACACGGGTGTGGCCCAGGAAACTGGAGTAGCATTGCCAATCCTCCAGGATGACCGGGAGTCTGCAGGAATTAAAGATTAATTTTTAATTAAAGATTATGTCATGTGATAAAATCTTCAGGAATACGTCCAATTAAAATTGGCAACCCTAAACCGGAGTGGGGGGGAGGGACCCATTAAATGGAGACAGACTTGGGCTGGGGAACCAGCTAGAAGAGCTGATCCCTCTTACGATGCCCCTCAATGGTGGGGACTAGACTGGGCGAAACTTTTCATCTAAACCTATTTTAGATTCATCAGTTTGCGAATTCATATCCAGTCTGCTGAATTGTTCACGTCCAGCCCCTCCCCCCGTTCTTAAAAAGTCGAAGCATTTCGTTTAGACACTTTCCAAACAAACCATTTTGATTTTTCAGTTTGAAACAATTTTTTGTTTAAAAATGTCCTTCAGTTTTATTTTAAAAATTCAAAATGTTACAACCCTTGAAATGTTCCTGGGTCTTTTTTGTTTTTTTTAAAAAAAGCTTTTTGGTTCATCAAAAATTTGGAAAAATGTTTTGTTCAACCTGAAACCAGTTTTTTTCCATCTTTTTTTTTGGAATGGCCAGTGACCAGAAAATTCTGTTTGCCCAGCTCCAGGGGCGGTTGAGGATTTTAGCGGTTATATTGTGGGTCTGTGAGTCTCCTTGTTGCTCAAAGTTTTCTTACTGTAACAAATTTGTTTGAGACAACGGCAGGATGGGCAAAAGCTTCCTACAAGTGGGGGGGGGGGGGGGGCTGCGGGCACCCAAACTGTGGCCTAGCCCCTGTGCCATCCCTTCTCCTTGACGTCTGGCCCCCTCAAACCGCCCCTTTCCGAGGCCCCCCCTCTTGCCGCCTTTCTCCCTGAGCCCCCACTTCATGCTCCCCCTTGCACCCAAATCCCCCCCCCACTCCCTTCTCTCCCTCTTCATCCAGTCGCTCACAGTTATGGCCAGTAAAAAGTGGTGGGCCCTGGTCCCCCCTGTTCCGGCACCCCTGGCTGAGAGTGGGAGAGGATGAAGAACTCCTTTCAAACATAACTCCCCCCCCGACCTCAAAAAAGCACAATTTGCCAGCAACAGCAAAACATGCACCTCACCAACCCAGGCCAGTCCCGCTGTGCTGTGTGTGACATTCCCGTCCTGGGGCGGTTTATGTCTCTGAGAATGTGAACCCCGCAGGCCTGGGTGTTTCTCTGCGTCATGTGACCTCAGGGCTCCTGATGAGAGCCCTTGTTTGTATATGTTTCAGTAGCAGACATATTTATCATTCATGGACAGACAGACATTTATTCATAATTAGAACTGGTCAAAAATAGCGGGGGTGGGGAGGGTCATGAAAATTGAAGAAGAAACCACTTCCCCCCCCCCATATTCTTCAAACTTATTTGCAAATGTTTTTAATGATCACATTTTTGTTTAGTTTCGGTGGGAAAAACTCCACGTTCTCTCTCAAGTGGGCAGAGAAATCCAAAATGTTTTTTTTAAAAAGGGAACTTTTTTCAAATGATCAATGTAATCCAAAGTGGCATTTTTCGTTCAAAGGTTGCATTGTGAGTGTAAAACCATTTGGAACCAGCTCTATTACTGTATAACAAGATGAGTTTATTTGTCATGCTGCATTGTTTGGGCCAAGTTCCAAGTGGCATTTCAGTTTTTGCACAGCTCTTCTCTTCTTGCGTCTGCACCTCTCATAAGCTGTGGCCTTAATCTCGGCCCTGGAAACCCTTACGTGCATGTTTAACTTTAATGACTGCTGTGAATAATTCCATTTCAATGGGACAACTCTGAGGTCGGGTTTACATTACAGCCCTATATCGGTGTAACTACGTCATTTATTTAGTTTTCTTTCTTTTATATATGAAAGTTATTGAGAGGTTAAAGCAGGTAAAATACATGAACAGGTTCGGACAGTCCAAGTTTGTCAGTGCAAAGTGACAGCAGAGATGTGGGATCTGCTAGTTTTCCAGAAGTCTCTCAGGGTTACCCAGGATAACTTTGGGGATCTCTGTCTTGCATCTGGAATGTTCCCTGAAAGTGTCCAAACAGCTCAGAGATACAGAACCATTCCCTGGATCCATTCTTATAGCTGTCTTCCCCGGAAAGCAGTCTGGCAAGTGTTCCTGTCAGCTCTTTGCTAAGTTATCTGCCAAAACACTAGAGTTTTCAGGTGCCGAAGTAGCCCTTTGAATCATGGTGAAATTATCCTCCCCGTCACCACCAAAATTTGAAATGGTGCCCCTGAGTGCACGGTACCCTACCGTGTTCCCCCATAGGAGCTGCATTAACAGGCAACTCTGCAAGTTCTCTGCATGCCTCTGCAAGTGACCCCCATGCCTCTCCATTTCCTTGGCCACATGTATCCTGTCCCCATGCTGGCGGCTAATCCAGAAAAAGAGGGAAAGAGCTCACCACTGCCACCACCTGAGGGATGTGTTGGGGTGAGATCAGCTGGTCAAAGGAGGCAATAGGGACAGAATCTGAGACTTGAAGCTCCTAGAGTGACCTCTGACCTTTCCAGACCTGCCCTTCAATCAGACACAGCAATTGTAAAGTTGAATGTGATCCTAACTAGACCCATTTTAAACCCTTCACCACATAAGACAAAGCCCGTAGGATTCATCATTAATAATTTATTTCTCCTCCCCTGGCTCCCTGCAGCCACCTTGGAGCTTTCCCTCGTCTCTCCCAGGCTGGGCTCACTTGATTGCAGGAGCTCAGCGGAGGGTCCAGCTTTGCTCTTTCGCTTCCATTCTTCACGTCTTTGGGTGGCTGCATTTGCAACTGAGCAGCCTGATGGAAACACTGAATCCTCTGTCTCGGCAGGCAGGCCCAGCCGCGAAAGCCAAAGACTCCCTGAGAACAGGGGGAGGTTCGCCTGAATTCTCAGGAATGGAGGCTGGGCCCATAGGGTAGGGTTACCATATTTGAACTTTCAAAAAAGAGGACACTCCGGGGGGGTGGGGGGGGAGGAGTTGTAACCCTGCCCCCTATCTACTCCTTCCCACTTCCTGCCCCCTGACTGCCCCCCACAGACCTGCCAAACCATACAACCCCCGCTACTCCTTGTCCCCTGATCGCCCCCTCCCAGGACCCTGCTCTCTATCTAAGCCTCCCTTCTCCCTGTCTCCAACTGCCCCCTCCTTTGACCTCCCCAACCTCACTGCCCCCCTCGAACTTCCCCCCTACCTGTTCCCTGACTGCCCCGCCCCCTATCCGCACCCCCGCCCCCTGACAGACCCCCGGGTCTCCCACACCTATCCAACTACTCCCTGTCCTCTGACTGCCCTCGCAGAACCCCCGACCCATCTAACCCCCCCTGATCCCTGCCCCTGACATTGCCCCCAAACCTCTGCCCCATCCAACCCCCCCTGCTCCCTGTCCCTTGTCTCCCCCTACCCCTCTCCATATGCCCACCCCCTGACAGGCTCCCCCCAGAACCCCTCACCCATCCAACCCCTCCTGCTCCCTGTCCCCTGACTGCCCCTTGGGACCCCATGCCCCTTCTCCAGCCCCCCATACCCTGCTGCTCAGAGCAGTGTGTCTGGGGTGCGGAGCCAGACACAGTGCCGCGCTCCCCCGCAGAGCGCGCAGCTCCCCCCCAACCACCCCCAGAGTGCTGCATTGGGAGGGAAATCCCGGTCCTTTGGAGAGTTTTACAAATTCCTCCCGGAGGGCGATTTAAAACCCAAAAAGCCGGACATGGCCGGGAAAATCCGGACGCATGGTAACCCGACCGCAGGGACTCCAGGATCTGCAGCAGCTGCCACCTCTATGGTGAATCCTCCGACTCATCACCAACCAGCTCTTCCCCATTCTGCCAGCCGGCCCCACGGTCTGACCGTGCAGGAGAACAGAAACCCTTTGGGACAGCAGGAGAGTCTCCTCAATGCCGCACTCTTTGCATGGCTTCCCGCGGTCACCGGGAAACACGACTACCCTGCCCCAGCAGTCTCTCAAGGAGCTGCCGGCGCAGTCACTGGGCACCCACTCGTAATGGTCTCGGGCAGTGGCATTGCAGAGGGAGCTGAGCAGACCGTCCCTTCTGTGACTTCCTGAATTCCTGCCAGGATGGATTCTCTTCTGCGCTAGGGAGAGTCCCCGAGGAAAAGCAGCTGTGGTAGGGGAGGGGGCAAGACAAGCACTCCCCCTGTGCCCTTGACTAGCAGGCAAGCAGGACTCTGGGAGCAAAGGCATCGGTGTGTCTTGCTGGGAGAGAAGAGCTGGAGAGCAGAAAAGGGCACTGGAGGAATGTAGAAAAGTCAGTGTCACGGCCGGGTCATGGGCAGCCAGACCTAGTGGTCAGAGGCAGAGTCCACACTCATGAGACAGGAGTCGAGAGTGAGCTGGGTCAGGACACTGGAAGAGCAGGGGCAAAAGACCAAATTGTGTCCAGCACCTCAAGTCAGATGAGTCACCCCGAGTCCGCATGCCAGGAAATCAAGCCTGGGGAGTGGGAGCAGGAACAGCAACACACGGTCCAGAGCCGGGGAGCAGCTCGGGTGTTCATACAGCTTCTTCTTCCTGCTGCTGGTTTAAGGAGGTCCCGGGGGCCGATTAGCTGCTCTGGGACTCTGCCAATAGGAGCCTCAAACTGGGTCTGCACTTCGTCAGTCCTAGATAAGCAGTTTTTCGTAGGCTTCCAGGTGGCGTGCTGGAGGGTGGCTGCTCCCAGGAACCCTGCAGACCCGGGTTAATGACCCATGGGTCATGACAGTGAGTGATCTCTCCCCGCTTAAACCTCCTGCACGAAACAGTCTCCAGGGTCCCGGCCGCATCCTCTGAGAATAAAAAAACACAGTCACGATGACAAATAGGCTATGGAACAGGAGTCCCCTCTTTCTTGCAACAGCCCCAAGTGCCCGGAAGAGTGGATGGTTCTTACCTCCAGGAGATGCCTGGGATCTTCCATCTAAGCCTCAATGGGACCCTTGTTTCTTGGTCTGACAGGATGAGATCATCTGTCCCCACTGCTCCCTGCGCTGGGCTGGCTGCAGCACACATTTGTGTAAGAGGCTGGGCCAGAGAGATGTTACAGTCAGGGTCCAGGCAGCCCAGAAGGAGAACAGAGGGTCTGAAACCAGAAGACGAAGCAATCAAATCAGCGGATTCGACAGAGAAGTTTTGTACCCTACAGGGACATCAAAGAAGGTCTGTTAGAAAAGCTGAGATGTTAGTCTGGAAACTTCTAAGGCAAAGATTGTGACTTGTTAAGATTCAGTTTAAGTCACTACAAAGTGTGTTGTGTTTTGTTTCTGTTTGAAATTTGTCTCTTTCTCTTGCTTAGTTTCACTTAAATCTCTTCTTTGTTACTGTGCTTCCCAAAGCACCTCAGCGTTTTGTGTTCGAGTGAAGTGTGAGTCTCCAGCCTACCCAACAGGCTGAGCTGTGCCCTGTCTCTCTGAAGGTAGCGAATAATTTCTGAGCGGTGCTGGGCCCAGAGTCCAAGGGCAGTTCACCAGACATCTCCTGTGAAGCCCAAAGAGACCAAAGGAGCAGGAGAGATTCAGGCCCCACTGACCCATGGGAACTTCCCACAGAAGAGGCTACACAGGGCTCCAGACACAGCCAGCAGGATCCCTCCCACAAGCTGGGCCATGTCCTTCCCCTCCCAGCCCCACAGCTTCCTCTCCACCCCAGCCTCAGGAACCCCTCCCACCTCCCTGCTCTCCCCACCCACTCTCCAATACCAGGCTGTTTGCAGAATGGAAGCAGGTGTGTACCAGAGTTCACTCACCGCTAGATGCTGGCCAGGCCTCGTGTCACCGCTTTCTAGCTGGGCTAGCAACCCCGCTGATACTCACTCTTGCAGTTTGTTGGCTGGGAACTCAGCCCTCCAACCAGGTGACTGGCCTTTACTCCACTCCTTCCTGGGTCGTGCTCCTTCCAAACAAAGTCCAAAAATGTCTTGAACAGAAACAAGGCCTTCCACCCTCGTGGGGAGTTCTCTCTCAGCCTGATTTCAGCTCGGCCTGCCCTTCTTGGGTTTCTAGGGTCTTCTATGTCCCCTTCCTTAGGGACGGTGAGAGAAGCCGGTCCTACCCTGGACTCCAGGGTTTGGCCCAAGGCCGTCGACTGAACAGCTCGCTCTGCTTCTGTACTTTTGCTGCTGTTTCCTCTTGTTTCTTCTCAGGTGGGGCTCACTTGATCATCAATTTGGCCTAGCCCCAGGCTAGGCAGCCATAGGCCAAGCCACCCTCTTAGATACCCTCCTCCTTCAAATCCGGTCCAGCCCAGCTGACAGGTTTGCTGTGGGGATGATGAAACCCCATTGCTGATCAGAAGGAGGTCAGAGTCTGTTCTCTAGGAGCTGAAGGTCCGTTTGTCCTGCTGCGGGAAGTGGAGCTGGAGAGCGGAGATGTTAGGTGAAAGAGACTGCATGATGGAGTTGGAGACTGAGGGATGGGAGCCTCCTCCCACAAACGCTTCCAGGAGAACAGGTTTGAGGAGTTCTCTGGGGAGTCTCTTGCTAGGAAAAGAACAAGGGTGGCACATTGATGGAGATGTCTCTGTCCCAGGGATGGGGGAAGCTCCCAGCCAGGCTATGCAGCAGAGATCCCATTTCTCCCCCAAGAAACCCATATGCCCAAAGAAGTCAATGACTCTTATCTCCATGAGGGAGCGGGGTCTTCCCTCTCAGCCTCTTTGAGAACTACCACTGCTTGGTTTCCTCGGACCAGGGACCTGCCCCCACTGCTCCCTGAGGTGGTTCAGCGTCTGACTGCACCCATCTGGGAGGCTGTCACACACCCCAGGGCCTAGAAGACACGGGGGGAGGAGGCTCCTCTTCATCTCAGACTCGCAGAGTCCAGAGAAGGGCCAAAGGAAGAATAAAGGGCAGGAGATGAAGCTAGCCCTGAACCTCTGTCCCATCCTCACCTCCTCAAATGTGGAGCTTCCTGAGCTTCAGTTGGGCAGACAGTCTGTAGCCCTGACCCAAAGGTCCTTCTGCGCCACATGGGGCAGGAAGATCTCTACCTGGGAGCACGGAGAATGGGATGGGGGTGAGATCAAGGAAAGAGGGGAGGGATATGGGTGTGAGGGAAAGAGCTCCTGCCCCAGATGAAGGAATTTGGGGGGCCGAGGGAAGAACCCGGCTCCACAGAGAGGGGAGAGAATTTCTGTGAGTGCCAGGGGCCTCCATTTCCTCTTCCACTAGCCCCCCATTTACAGTGAGACAGAGCAGTACCTGCAGCAGGGAGTGGGACTTGCTGAACAGGGAGGGGAACCTTTGAGAGCATCAGATGAGCCACAGCCCTTGCAGCACCTCGGGCATCTGGTGCAAGTGCCTGATGATGTGAAGCTGGCACATGACCTTGGCTGTGACATCCTCGTGCTGCAGGGGAACGAGAACATGTCAGAGACGGAGACACTCCCCAGGAATCAGGGAGGATGAAGGGCACCTGGAATCAGCACCATCATTTCCACCCAGCAGCTGTTCATGTCTGAGTGGTGGATTCACCCTCCTGACCCCCAGGATGGAGGCTTGCTGTCCTCTCTAGTGACCTCCAGTGCCAACGCCCCTCCTTGTCGGCTGAACTTCTGCTACCTCCCCATCCGTGACCCTGACAGCTGTTCCACCTCCAACCCACCTGGGGACACCGCTCAAGTTCCTAGAACCCTCTCCTCCACCCCTACCTCCATCCCCACCCAGGTAGGGAAGGGAGGGGGCTCTAGCAGGGTGGCGGGGGGCAGGAGGGATTCTGGCAGCAGTGAAGTGGGATGGGGAGAGGTTGAGACCTTTCCCCAAGTCACCCCAGTGACAAAAGCTGAAGCCACAGGATGGCAGGCCTGGGGAACGGGGCAGGTCAGCAGCCCTGGCTGACTGAATCCTCCCAATCACTCTAGAGCGGGTCCAGCCCTGCCAGCAGCAAGACCCAGCTTCCCACGCCCATGTGCCTCAGCCCTTCCTGCTCAGTCGCCATCACCTGTCAGTCCTTGGCCTCCCAGGCTGCCAGGGAAGGGAGCAACTCTCGATGGTGGCTCAGGTGACATGGACACTAGGCTATGGGGAAATGGGTGCAGCTCTGTGGGGCAGGAAAGGTTCCCAGAGGGCACTTAGGGGACTCTCCTGTCCTTCCCAGGAGTGATAGCAGAGCACCACATCCTAAGAAGAGAAGTCCATGAAGTCCAGAAGTCCCCACTAGGCTCCTTGCCACCAGGCCAGCGAATGGCGATAGGATGGGAATGAGGCCCCGACCCCCACCTCAAGCTCTTGAGTCGATTGCAGCTGCTTACCGTGACCCCCATCAGTTGCTGGGCTTCCCCCAGGAGGGAGTAGACGAGCACCAGCCCAGCCTGGCTGACACGCAGCAGGGGGTCGTGAATGGCCAGCACTGCAGTCTGCAGGAAGGATCTTTTCTGCCCGATGGAGAAGAATTTTCCAAAGACCTAAAACCAAGAGGACACGAGGCTTGAGCAGATTGCCCACAGCCAGCCTCCAAGTCCCGGCGGTACAATGGCCTCTAGTGCCCCAAAGGGCGGGGAAGAGAGCTGCTGTGGCCAAGGCACTTCATTCCCCAGGAGGCTTTCAGGCTCCCAGGGCTCAGGGAAGCCCCTTTATTAAAAGGTCGCAGATGCTGAGGGACCAAAGCCTCCAGTGGCTCTTTCAGGAGGGCAATTTATGGCAGGGGCCAGGATGGGCTGGAAATGGATCTCTAATGTGTGTGAGCAGGCCCACTCTGCTGTGCAAGGCACAGAGACCACAGGGGACCCTGTGTTGCTTCCAGCAGAGAGATCTCCTGCACCTCAGCGGCTAGAGGAGTGTGTGTGTGTTGTGGGGGGCAAGGGGGTTGGAGCTGACAGACCAAAGGTCTCTTCCCCGCAGCTTAGTGATTTCTCTCGTCACTGGGAATGGCCTCTGCAGCTCCTTGGTTTCTTCACAGGGAATCCAACCTGCAGCCTGACAAGGACATGGAGACTCATGGCCCAGTCCCCATCCCAGACACTCCTCGGGGACTTTTCTTCTGCTGCATCAATTCAGCTTGTGGGAGGCGAGACATGCTCACACAGTCTCTCTCACGGGGCGTCTGTGGAGCAGCGTTCTGTCGATGCCCTTGTCGATCCAGGAGCCACTCCAAGGCCTCCTCTATGATGTTGTGGAAATCACCCATTTCACCTTTGACTCCAGTCTGGGGGCACTGTGTTACGGTGTGTTCGAAGGTTTGGATATTCTCACCACAGTTGTGAGACGGGGGCGGGGGGGTGTCTTTGATTTTCTACTTGTGCAGCAAGTAGCCGCAACTTGGCTCAGTGACAATGTGCTTCTTTGGAACAGTGGCTGAGGTCCAGATACTCTGCCATTCCCTGGCCGGGTCTGGAGACATGAGGGGGGCGCATGTGGTCCATACTGGCTCTGGAGCTCACTGTGTCCCCTACCCAGTTCCCAGGTTGGGGCGTTCTGCTTCCTGACCGGCAATGGAATTGGGCAAAGCCCACCTCCTTTCTCTGCTTCTACAGGGTGCAGGGAATTAAACAAGGGTCTGATCAAGCAATCGTGACTGACTGACTCAGGGCTCTCCTCTCAGACACTTGGCGATCAGCCAGGAGGTCAAGGAGTACAGAGACACCCAGAGCCATAATCCTATATTAACTCACCCACCCGGGGATCCTCCTTATGCCACGTAGCAATGCAGCCATGTAAGACACTCAAATCACGGCAACTAGCGAGGTTCCAATGTGGGACCTTTCGCACCAGCCTGTCCCACTGGTTGCTGGATGAGGAACTCTGAGCTGGAAATAAGGAGTGGGCTCTTTTCCTGTCTCCAGGAGGCATCCGCTGCAGGGAACCCAGCCAGCCACACTCCCTGAGCTGTCTCATGCCCTGGCACAGTGCCCTTACCTCCCCCACTCTGGCTGTATTCTTGTAGCCCAAGAGCCTTCTGTCCTGGTGCCAGTCATAGCACCAGAGATCTTCCGCGTCATGTATGGTCAGGCCTGGAAGAGAGAGAGAGAGAGAGAGAGAGAGAGAGAGACTTTTCTCATTCTGGTTGCAGTTTCTGTGTCCTTCCAATCCCATTGGTGGCTGCACAGTGGAGTGGAGAAGAACAGAGGCAGAGAGAGACTTGTCCTCCAGCTGGGGTCAGTCTGAGAGAAATGGTCTGGGGTCCCATTATCCACCTGTGGTCACTCATAGTCCCCTATTGGGTTCCGTCTCCCAGCTGGATTCCTTACCCCTCTGTTGGAGCAGCAGTTGGTAGAGCCGGTAAGTCCCCTCCCTGGCCTGCCGGCTGATGTCCTTGTCTGGATCGCTGACAAATAGAGCCAGCTGGGCCACATGGTGACCCATCCTAGGGAACTCAGCTGAGATCTAATGGAAGGGAGAGGAGAGGGGACTCCATCAGCACTTTCCTCTCAGCTCCCCTGGGCCAGAGGGCTCCTTCCCCTTAACCCCTCTGCAGGAGATGCTGGGGGAGAGGAGCTTGAGATCGACCCTTCATTTGCTCTGCTGCCAAGGGAGCCCGGAGCTGCTTTGGGATGCCAAGCAGGGGCTGGAGCATGGTCCCCTTAAAGGCCCAGGGACAACACTGAACCAGGACAAGAAGAACTTGACTCAAGCCTAGCTCAGTCCCTGCTCTCACTCTGCCTCCCCATGAAGTAACCTCCTAAGCCACAGCCCCGGCAGCAGCAGATCCTGCAGCCCGCTGGAGCCAGCCCGCCTCCGCCTGGAGCCAGCAAGCTGGGCTTGGAGCTCACTTACGTCAAACTCAGCGAGGGTGACTGTGTATCTCAGCAGGGCTGTGCTGCTCCTGATAGCCCTGGCTCGCTCCTGCGACACCCTGGACACGACCCACAAGTTGACATGCTGTGGGGAAAGGAGGCAGGTCAGACTCAGTGGCCAGGTGCACCTGCTTTGCAAATGAGCCCCACGCCCCCAGCCCCAGGGGCCTGAGACATTCTGTGCAGGGGGGAATAGCTGAGTCATTGATGGCAGAGCTTTAGAAGGGGATTCTTTCCCCCAGGACGCAGCTTGTACCCTGCAGGTCACAACTTCTCAGCGTCTCTCTAGATTGGGACAATGTTTGGGGTCGGGGCTGGTCCCATCCTTCCAGAACTCCTGATTCCTGAACAGTTCACCAGAAAGGAGACTGAACCCTCGGCCCTTCCCTGCTACGAAAATCCTTGCGGGGATGTAGGGAGTGACTGAGAACACAATCCCCCCAGGAATTTCAGAGCAGATAAGAGGGAAGGGCTGATTCCCTGGGAACCTCCTGTTTCTGTAGGAAGGAGCCTGTGCCTCTTCTCTGAGAACCGTCTCCCAGATCTCATGGGGTGTGTGTGTTGGAGGGGTGGGGGAAGGGTGGGTTTTCAGACTGTCACTCCCCAAGAAAGCCAGGAGCCCTGTGCTTAGTGCTCAGCAGAACCAGGCAGAGCTCTGGCTTGAAGTCCCAGCTCCTTCCTCTGTCCCTCAAGAAGGAAGGACCTGACACTGCATTGCACTGAGCTCCCCAACCAAGGACAGCCCACTGGGGACCCAGCTAGGAGGACAGAGTAGAAAATGGATCTTCCAGTCTCTCCTTACCAGTCTTCCAAAGAGTTACGGTCAAATGGGGCTCACCTCCAAGATGAAGTGGAGCCTGTCTGTGTCTGGGGACTCTGCCAGCAGGTTCCCCAGCATGGCATCCAGGACCTCTGGGATGACTTTGTGCAGAGCCTGCAAAGCATGGGTCAGAGTTAGCGAACCTGGGCCTACACCTGCCACAGGATGGGAAGAGGGGTCTCTGGGAAGCACTGGGGAGACTCCCAAACACATCTCCTGGCCTCTCTCCTTCACATCCCACTGCAGACAATTCCCAAGAATTGATGACCCCTGGACCTTTGATCCATGAGCTTAGCAGGTCTCTGCAGAGGACCTTGTAGGCAGAAGAGTATGAAACAGCCAAGTTGCCATGCATGGAAGCTGGGCTTCTGGGCAAAACACGGCTTATGAAAGAAAGAAAGAAAGAAAGAAAGAAAGAAAGAAAGAAAGAAAGAAAGAAAGAAAGAAAGAAAGAAAGAAATCCCCCAGGGAGGGGTAATCTCTTCCCTGCTGGAGGGAAGGATCCAACCCTGCAGCTTGTTCCATCTCCGCCACCCCACCCCTAAATCTGGAGCTCCAGCGAATCAAGGGAGCAGGGACCAAGGACTACTCTGGAAAAGTAAGAGGATGGAGGAGGAGGAGGTACCTGGATGTCGGTGGTGTCCTTCTCCGTGCCCAGGGTGAAGACGGAGTGAAGGGCAGCTCGCAAGAGGTGGGTCTCTAGGGCTGGCTCCAGGGCAGGTTTCATGGTGCTGGCAAGAGAGAGGAGCTGGTATTAGACTGTGCAGTACGGGCGTGGGACTGTCGCCAACACGGACACCAAGCCACAGGGATAGAGGCACAGGCTGGCGAGAATGGAAACTGAGGCACTTAGCTAGGGAATGACAAGGCCAAGGCGTCCCAGACAGACAGTGGCAGGACAGGAATAGCTCCTGTTCCCTGGAGCCTGCTGCCCCTCCTGTATCTGAGCCGGGGAGTGAGCCCCTCCCCAAGGCCCCTGTCATATTATGGGAGTGAAAAGAACAGCCCTGCCAGGAGAGAGTGACCCTTCCCACCCCACCATGTCTGCCAGAGGCGCCACTCTTGGGAGGTGACCTGGGAGGGACAGTGACGGTGACTCCCAGCCTTGGGCCTGAGCAGCACTGGGGTGAGGGGAGCCGGCCGGGTTGGGGGTGGGGCTGTCTCAGTACCAGAGGTTACCCACTGCAGCCAGGGAGTGGGCGAGGATGGCGCTGGGTGACGAGTCATCGGGAAGGTCCTCGATGAGCTCCTGTGAGATGCGAAGGAGACAACGGAGCATGTGAGATTCAGGCCCGACTCACACCTCCCAGTGAGGAGATGACACAGCCAGTGCCCCACATGGCCAGCAGGATCCCCCACCACCTCCCGCTCCTCCCATTCCTTCCTGCCCATCAGACTTGTCCCCCTTCCCGGATTCCTGCAAAGCTCACTCCCAATCCCCTTCTCTCCTCCTCCCTCTCAAAACTGCCCCCATTCAGCCCCATCCCGATGACTGAGCTGGGACCATGTGATTCCTTGGCCCCCACTCTCAGCTGCCCTTCAGCCCCACAATTCCCCCCCTGCCCACTACTGACCAATCTCACAATTTCTCCCTTCTCTTATCCCAAGTCTTGAACCCCAGCAATCCTTGTCCTCTGCTGCCCCCTCCAACACCACCCAGCCCCCACCCATTAGCCCGGCCATACCCCTGCCAATCCCGTGTCTCTCTCCTCCCTCCAGCTGCCATATGGCGTGTCTCACTCACCACGATCCTCTTCACCACAGCCGCCTTGCAGCAGCGCGGCTCCAGCGTGTCCTCCCCTCTCTCCCGTGCAGCCAGACATGCGGGGTAGATGGCCTGAAGGAACAGGAGCTGCTGCCCCTCATCCTGGACCCACCAGGAGTGGGGTATAGCGAGAGAAAACCTGTTAGCTAGGGACCTTCCTGCCCCACCCACACCAGCTCCAGGGCTCAGGCCTCAATGGGGGATTGTGGGGACCCGCCTATTGTCCAAATTCCCCACCACTCCTACACAAGCAGGATCAGGAACTGGGACAGTGCCTGTGGGGGGAGATGACCTCGGCTTTTGTGGGACAAACACCCCCATCTTGGGGGTCCCACATCATGGATGTAAAAGGGCCCCATTAGGGGTGGTGGATCAGGAGGGACAAGACCCTCGGCAGGGGGTGGGGATGCTGGGAAGGGACAGGGCAATCTTGCTTCCAGCCCAGGTGGGGAACATTTGTACCTTATCTCTGCACTGGAGCTGCTCTCGGATGACCTTGAGAGCAGCTTCATCTTTGGCCATGTCCACCCCTTCCTCCTGCTCCGAATCCAGGGGGGTCCCTGCACCAGGGAGGGAAGGACAGGGGTGTGGTGGGCAGAGCAGGATTCAAGATCCCCCTTCCCACCTCAGGCACCCAGGGCAGATCGGGCCCCACACCTCCCTCTCAGGGATGCCTTCAGCCCCCAACAGCTGCAGAAGCCCAGAGCAGAGCCCCCCTCCCCTGCCCAGGACTCCAGGGGAGGTGCCTGTTCCCCCCGCCCGGAGCAGCAAGGACCAACATGGCAGCAGGTCCCCGTGTGGAAGGGGCAGCTGTGTGACGGCTGCTGCTGTCCGTGGGGTTCGCGGGGCTCAGGCCAGACACCTGGGCTGGGGACCCCCCCCCCCGTATCCCTGGAGAGCGTCTGGGCCCAGGGTGTTCACATCCCATCCTCAGCCCTCCCTCAACCCAGCCTGGCTCCTCACCTGGAACAAAGCAGTGGCGCCCGTCAGCCTGGCTGCTGCCAGAGGCCCAGGTGCTGCCGCTGTCCCATGCTGAGCTGCCGGTGCTGGGACAGGCACCTTCCCCCTCCTGGCCGGCGGGGGCTGGAAGGGCCTCAGAGACCGGGCAGGGCGATGCCTCCTGATGGGAAGGAGGGCTGGGCTCCTGGGGCCGCTGCTGCCCACACAACAAGCCCCAGAGCCACCCTGCCCGGCGCCCCTCCTGGGCTGGGTCCTGTCTGCGAAACCGCAGCCTGGGCCAGCTCCACTGGGGCCTGGTCGGGGCCTCTCCCAGCTCGGTGCCTGCGCCAGGAGCTGGGTTCCTTTTCCAGAAGGCCGGGCACTTCCGCCGTCTGGCCTGGACGGGAGCTGCTTCCCCGCCAGCGGGGACGCAGGGCTTGCTCTGCCCCTTGGGAAGGTGGCAGCTGCTTCCCTCAGGCTCTGGGGCCACCTGCAGAGCCTTCCTCCGGACCATCCGCAGGAGCCTGGCCATCCTGGAACCGAGCGGGGAGCAGGGGTGAGTCTGGGCTCAAGGCAGCCTTTCACTCCTGGGCCTTTTCCGTCCCTCCTCCTCCCTGCTCCAACCACACCAGCCCCCTCTGCCCCCACAGGAGTGCAGGGAGTGCCATCTACACACACGGGCAGGAGTTCATTGCATGATCTGCTCCCAACATTCCCCCTCGTAATCCCTGCTGCTGCAATAGCCAGGAAGTCTCATCCTTTTCCAGCAAGGGGGTCAGTCCCAAAGACCATCCGTTACTCTGGACAAGCAGCCCCCTCCTGTCGTCCCAGGCCACTCTCCCGCCCAGGCTAGAGAAGGAACAGAACCCAGGAGCCCGGACTTCTCCCGCAAAACCATTCTCCACGTCAAAGTCACAAAGACCCTAAGCACAGGAAGACCAGGGCCCTCCTCTTTCCCCATTGATTTCCAGACTCAGCAGCTCACAGGGTCTGCCCCAGCTCAGAGACTCTCAGCCTGGGGAACAGTGTCCCACAAGGGAAGGGCTGGGAGCCCCATTGCTGGAACCTTTCCAAACACACCGGAGACGGCTCTGGAGAAGCCCCTGCCCGGTCTAAGAGTGAGGGGCTCTTGGGGGCTGTTTGCAACTGAAATCCCCCTTTGGAGATAGTCTCTCCCCCTGTTTCTCCTCTCCCCAGACAGACAGGGGAAGACACGGAGGAACCCGAATGCCACTCACTTGCTCTCAGTGATGGGATGATGGATGGCGGATGTTCAGGGTCAGCAGATGTCCCTCGCCCTCCTCCTCACTCTCCAAGCCCAAGGCAGGCTGGAGAGGGTGGTGACCTCAGGAGTTACCCTGCCCAGCCAGCAGGCAGGGTGATGACACGAGGGCGATCGACTGGCTGTGAAAACAAGAGTCTGTCTTATTGCCAAGGGATGGAGAAACTCAGCCAGCAGCAGGGGGGTGCAGAACACTGCCCTAGGGCGGAGGTGACAGCGCCTCCAGGATCCTGACATCCCAGCACTTTACACACCTTCCTGGAGCCTCCCAACCCCGCTGGGCTGTAGCGATGGGACCCCAACCCTACTGATAGCAAACGGGCCTCAGCTACCAGCTCAGGGTCACACTGAGTGTCAGAGCCATGGATGGACCCCTTCACTAACCACTGCCGCACACTCCCTCCCACAGCTGGCAATTGCAACCAGGCCCTAATGTCTGGTCCCCCTGCCTTTGAGAGGGAGGGTCACTCCTGCTTCCATTGCTGCTTCTTGATCTGTGGGACTTTGGGCAAGTTGCTCCCCTTCTCTATGGCTCTCTGGGACTCACATCCCTGAATGGCCTTTAAAAAAGACAATGGTTAAAGTTTGGCCCCAACTAGTTCTTGTTTCTCGAGACTAGCCATTTTAGCAAAGTTTAGAGTTCTTGACATTCAGCACCTGGAAACATCCCTTTCTCCTTCGCAGACGGCCTTAACATCCCTTATCTCACCCAGGCTCACTGCTGCCTGGAGTTAGAGAATTGACCCTGTTCCCATTGGACCTACCCAAGGTGTCACACAGCAAAGCGGTGACGGAGCCAGAAAGAGAAGACAACAGTCCTGACTCCTGTTCTAACAGACAACAACCCCCCCCCCCGAAGGCAGGGATAAAGCCCAGGAAATAAGGTGTGAACATTTGCATGGAAACCGTTTTCTGTCAGAAAATCCATTCAGACGAAACCACTTTGTTTCTTGAAATCGTAACAGGTAGGATGAAAATTCTTTGCAAAAATATTTGTTTGCAAAACAAGAGCATCTCCTGTCCGACACAGCGCATTAAACTGTCTCATCGTACACAAAGGGGAGACACTATGCTCTAGAAAATTAGATGAGATGCTTCAGTCTGAGCTAAGTAGTTGCTGCTTTTCACAATTTCAAAACAATAAAATACAAATGAAATCGAATATTAGGTCATAATCTGCTATGGCTCAGCGTGATAGGACACCCTCTAGTCTGCACTGCTCCGAGTGACACTCTTCAGTGGATCCCCAGCATCCACCCATGGCGAGGTAGGTGGGAGAGGATTGTTATTCGTACTTGACAGAAGGAGAAACGAAGGCTGAGAAAGGAGCAGTGACTTGTCTTAGCTGATGCAGCCAGTCAGTAGCAGAGTTGCTCTCAAATGAGCTACAGACCAACAATTGTTCCTAGTAATTATTCAGCAATTATTTCCGAAGAATTGGAATGTTCGAGAGGATCATGAACTGCTCCGAGACAATGAATGGAGAGCAGCGTCAACATTGGTCAAACATCTAACTGGATGTGACTTATTTGCTTGGTCATAAAAGAGAACAACAAAGACCAGAGTTTCCTCCCTGTCAATAGCCCCCTCCTCAGCCAATCAAGGTTGGGACTTTGAGGGGTGGGAGGCTAAGGGTTCTCATCAAATAGCCCAAAGAATGGCCCTGGTCACCACCAAGGGGATCACTCTCGGAGCACTAGTCCAGTCTCACCTCTCTGTGAGGGCCTCCCACAACCCCCCGCCCCCCGGCCCCCGCTCCACCCACAGAGCTCCTGGTGGTGGGAGGAGAGCAGAGGAAAAGGACAAAGGAAGCAAGAAGAGAAAGGTAGGAGGGACAGAGGAAAAGGGAAAACAAAAAGGAGAAACCCCAGTGTCCCCAGTAATTCTAAGGGACAAAGTCCTAGGTCGGAAATAAAATGCTGCCTCCACAATCTAATGTTTTTCTTTCCTAAAAATCAGCCAGCACCTGATGGATCAGACTGAACAGGTTCCAAACCTCTCCGAGGCTCTTACCTTCTCTACAGGGACGTCTGTTTTCGAGCAAAACCACTGAAAGAAAAGGAGAAAACTCCAAAGAGGGTCCTCCTTGCGCTCACGAATGTGAAAGTGAATGCTCTCTCAGTCCTCCAGGAGAGACCTCGAGAAGGAGACGTGCTGAAGCAAAGCCACAGGGATCTCCCAGGTTGCCCCTGTCCTGCACCCCTGTCCTGCCTGGCTGATGTCAAGATCTCTCTGTGAGGTCATCGCCTCCCCACCACCTTTGTCCAATAGGCTGAGGTCCTGCCAAAGGCCCTTGTGATGTCACTGCCACACCCACCCCTCCCCTGCAGTGCTGATGTCCTGCCCCTGTCCAGCTACATTGGATGTTTCAGCTGCTTCCCCTGGATCACCCCACTCAATGACACTTCCTTGTGGGGTGACACCGACTACACAGTAGAACACAGAGGTTCTTCCCCAGGCCACAATTAGGTTTCACAAGTTAGTCGACTTTATGGTCAGAAGGAACCGTTCGAGCATTTAATCTCATCCCCTGCGTATCCTGAGGCCTCCTGTATGTCAGAAGAGCTGGGCTTTTCTTTTACTCAAACATTTTCCAGAAAGGCATCTAGTCTTTATTCGAAGAGATCAAGAGATGGAGAAGCCATCGTTTCTCTTGGTTCTTTGTGCCAATGACGAACCACCCTCTTACAAATCTGGGTCTTATTGTCATTATACTTTTTCTGATTTCTGCTTCCATCCATGGGGTCTTGTCATGCCTTTCTCTGCGACATAAAAGAGCCCTTTTATACTCAACATTTTCTCTCCATGAAGTCAAGCAACTCACTTCTCATTCTTCTCTTGTAGATACTAAACAGATTGAGGTTTTTCAATGTCTCATTATAGGCATCATCCCCATCACTCAGTTATGAATCTTTTCTGCACCCTATCCAATTGTTTTAACGTAATATTCAAAATGTGCACACAAGAACTGGATTCAACATTCCAACATCAGTCTCACCAATGCTCTTTCACTTCCATTTCCATCCTCACTACTCTATCCAGCCAAGAATGGCTTTAACCTTTTTTAACACAGTTTCACATTGACAGCTCATGTTGAGCAGCTCGTCCACTATGGCCCCAAAATCCTTTTCAGGGTCACTGCTTTCCAGCGGATTGTCCCCAATTCTCTAGGGTGCCGCCTGACTCCTTTGTTACTGGAGGTATGGGGTTGCATTTGGCTTGATTAAAACCTAATTATTTAGTAAGTATTTGAGAAGAACTAGCCCATTAGAGAGAGAATCGTGAATTACTCAAAGACAATGAATGGAGAAAAGCGGCAAGAGCAATCAAATACATATTTGGTTACGGCCTATTTCCTTGGTCTTAAAAGAGGGTAACAAGGACCTGAGCCTCCTTCCTCACAATAGCCCCAAGCTCCCCCAATCAGCATTGAGATTCTGAGAAGCAGAAAGCTGAGAGTTCTCACCAGATGTCCCGGGTCACCACCGGAGGGAGTCACTCTTAGAGCACCATTCCAGCCACATGTCTTTGGGAGGGCCTCCCGCAATGAGAGTTGGAGTGCAACCCCTCCTGCCCCCGCTCCGTCCCCAACTCCACACCCACAGACAGGTCCTGGTGGTGAAAGGAAAGCAGGGGAAAAGGACAAAGATGCAAGAGAAGACGAGAAAGGAGGGAGAGACAGGAAAAGGGAAAACAAAAAGGAGAAACCCCAATGTCCCCAGTAATTCTAAGGGACAAAGTCCTAGGTCGGAAATAAAATGCTGCCCCCACAATCTAGTGTTTTGCATTCCTAAAAATCAGCCGGCACCTGATGGATCAGACTGAACAGGTTCCAAACCTCTCCGAGGCTCTTACCTTCTATACAGGGACGTCTGTTTTCAAGCAAAACCACTACAAGAAAAGGAGAAAACTCCGAAGAGGGTCCTCCTTGCGCTCACGAATGTGAAAGTGAATGCTCTCTCAGTCCTCCAGGAGAGACCTCGAGAAGGAGACGTGCTGAAGCAAAGCCACAGGGATCTCCGAGCTTGCCCCTGTCCTGCACCCCTGTCCTGCCTGGCTGATGTCGAGATCTCTCTGTGAGGTCACCGCCTCCCCACCACCTTTGTCCAATAGGCTGAGGTCCTGCCAAAGGCCCTTGTGATGTCACTGCCACACCCACCCCTCCCCTGCAGTGCTTATGTCCTGCCCCGTCCAGCCACATTGGATGTTTCAGCCGCTTCCCCTGGATCACCCCTCTCAATGAGTGTTCATTGTGGGCTCAAGCCGAACACAGTAAAACATCAGAGGCTTCTCCCCATGCTACGCTCAGTTTTTCATCAATTAGCAGACTTTATGGACAGAAGAGACAATTAGAGCATGTCATCTGACCCCCTGCATATCACATGCTTTCTGTAGAGCATAGGAGCTAGTTTTTGACTACACACATTCCAGAAAGGCATCTAGTCTTCATTAGAAGACATCAAGAGGTGTGGAATTCCCACCACTTCCCTTTCTAGTTTGTTCCTTTGGTGATTCATCCTCATGGTTGAATATGTGTGCCCTCTTTCGAATATGAATTGGTCTCTTTTGAGTTTCCAGCCACTGGGGTCTTGTTATGCTTTTCTCTGCTAGATTAATGAGCCCTTTAATACCCGATATTTTCTCTCCATGAAGTCACTTCAACACTTCAATGACATCACCTCCCGATCTTTTTTATCATCTAAACAGGCTGAGCTCTTTCAATAGCCCACGAGCAGGCATTTTTCTCCAGCCCTCAAAACGTTTCGTTGCTTTTTGCTGCCCCATCTCCAATATTTCAAAATCTTTTTTCAAAAGTGGATGCCAAAACTGGATGCAGTATTCCATGATCAGTCTTCCTCATGGTGTGTCACCTCCCTCTGCGCCTCACTGCTCTTTTCAAACATCTAATGATGGCTTTAGCCCCGTTCACCACAGCATCACCCTGGGTGCTCATGTTGAATGGCTTGCCCAGCATGGCCCCGAAATCCTCTTCACAGTCAGTGCTTTCCTGGATACACTTCCCCACTCTGTAGGTGTGGCCTGAATGCTTTGTCGCTAGCTATAGGACCCTTCCTTTGGTTATTTTCAAACTTGTTTTCTTTGAATGGGTCCAGCTTCTCAAGGGATCCGATTTCTCTGTGTCACTGCCCTGTCCTCGTCATTAGTTACCACTCTACTACTATTTTATCACCCACCAATGTTAGCAGCAGTGATTTTTTATTTGGGTTGCAGTTCATTGATATTTATTTTCAAGAATTAGTCCCCGACAGCCTCTTCATATCCCTAGTGCCTAGAACCTGCTCCACACAGCACAGCGAGAAAAGGCCGCCCAGCCCAGCTGTGCCATAGGGACTAAGCACAGAACAACCTTAGGAGCTTGTGTCATCCATAGCTTCTGAACAACATGTGGGGGTCATCAGCTTACAAATACATTCTAGACCGGTAACGTAGACAGGCCCCAAATGTATCTAAGTGTCCCGCCTTGAAAAAGAGGAGAGAAAAAAACAGAACCTTGATTAGCTTTATTTTATAGTCGTGGAAACTGAGGCACAGAGAAGCAAAGAGATTCGCTCATGGTCAAAAAGCCAGAAATAGAAAACGGCAGATCTGCTGATAGTCAGTCCTGGGCCCTAGCCGTGTTTGTCCTGGCCTCTCTGCTTCAGCTCCAGCAACAACCCGAGTCGAGGTTTTCTTCGTCTCCATGTCCTTTTAACTTCACGTCACTGCAGAAGAAAGATTGTTTCTGACCAGCTGGCTCTAATGCATGGAGATGTCTTTCCAGAAGACGTGCTCTGGCTCAGTCCCATGTCGTAGGTTTTCTGGAGGAAGCGCTCGGTGACGTTCTAGGGCCTGTGTTACACAGAAGATGGACAGAATGGTCCTTTCTGACCTTAATTCTTTTCTTTCGCTAGGAGGGTAACGCTGGACATTTTCTCTCATTCACTTTCCTTTGGAATAATTTCAATCCAGTCCAAAGGATTTCCTCTTCCATTGTGTCTTCAGCACCTTTCCTAGCAAACAGTTCCTGTTTGAGCACAGGTTTCCAGTTTCAGGCTGTCCCAGGGGGAGATGGCCATGAAAGGGGTAGTAGCTCAACTGAACCTATCCCCAGGTGAAGGGAATAAGTGCAGGGGCAGAAGGAGAGGCCCCGAGATAGGACAGATTCTTCTGCTGGGCTAAGAGTATAGTTGGATGCACTTCACTTCACTTCACTTCATCGGATGCATTCAGTGGAAAATACAGTGAGGAGATTTATATACACACAGAACGTGAAAAAATGGGTGTTATCATACACACTCACTTCAGATGAGCTATTACCAGCAGTGGGGGGGGGGAAGAAAACCTTTTGTAGTGATAATCAAGGTGGGCCATTTCCAGCAGTTAACAAGAATGTCTGAGGAGCAGTGGGGGGTGGGGGTGGGGGAATAAACATGGGGAAATAGTTTTACTTTGTGTAATGACTCATCCATTCCCAGTCTTTATTCAAGCCTAAATTAATTGTATCCAGTTTGCAAATTAACTCCAATTCAGCAGTCTCTCCTTGGAGTCTGTTTTTGAAGTCTTTTTGTTGTAATATAGCAACTTTTAGGTCAGAGATCGAGTGACCAGAGAGATTGAAGTGTTCTCCGACTGGTTTATGAACATTATAATTCTTGTCATCTGATTTGTGTCCATTTATTCTTTTACGTAGAGACTGTCCAGTTTGGCCAATGTACATGGCAGGGGGCATTGCTGGCACATGATGGCATAGATCACATTGGTAGATGTGCAGGTGAACGAGCCTCTGATAGTGTGGCTGATGTGATTAGGCCCTATGATGGTGTTCGCTGAATAGATATGTGGACACAGTTGGCAACGGGCTTTGTTGCAAGGATAGGTTCCTGGGTTAGTGGTTCTGTTGTGTGGTGTGTGGTTGCTGGTGAGTATTTGCTTCAGGTTGGGGGGCTGTCTGTAGTCAAGGACTGGCCTGTCTCCCAAGATTTGTGAGAGTGAAATGGCCCACCTTGATTATCACTACAAAAGGTTTTCTTCCCCCCCCCCCCCCCCACTCTCCTGCTGGTAATAGCTCATCTGAAATGAGTGTGTATGATAACACCCATTTTTTCACGTTCTGTGTGTATATAAATCTCCTCACTGTATTTTCCACTGAATGCATCCGATGAAGTGAGCTGTAGCTCACGAAAGCTTATGCTCAACTAAATTGGTTAGTCTCTAAGGTGCCACAAGTCCTCCTTTTCTTTTTGCTTAGATGAATGGGTCTGTAGTTGCCTGGATCACTTTTTCCCCTCTTGCTTTACTATCATCGGATACTAGATGGGGAGGAAGAGCCTCACCAGCTGTATAAAACCAGCTGGGGGAAGGCTGGGAGCAACAGGTATCAGAATAAGCTAGACCCGGGCTTCTCAAACTTTTGTTTTTGCTGGCCCCACTTTGAAAGTATTTCAGGCTATGACAACCCCCGACCCCCAAACAGTCATAGCAAGTTACTGTACGGACTCATAGAAACATACGCATGGTATTGCCACCCTTACTTCTGGGCTGCTACGGGCGGGGCACTGCCCTCAGAGCTGGGCAGCTGGAGAGGGGCAGCTGTTGTAGCCCTCTTCCCCTCCTGCCCCCCTCCCCTGAGAATATTTTTGTGATCTCTTGACCCCCCCCTCCCCCCGCCATAGCCTTGCAACCCCCTTTTGGGTCAGGACTCCCAGTTGGACAAATGCCGAGCTAGACAATCTCAAACCATGAACTAGTTCCCAGGTGTCTCTGGGCCGATTCTCAGAGGAGGCAGCTCCCAGAATCAGGCCCTCGATGGCTCTCCCAGTGCAGCAGGCCCTGGGTGCAGCGATTGGTTTGAAACAGGAACCCCTGCAAGATGCTCTCTACCTTCAGTTCCTGACCCCTCCAGGGGCCGAGTGCATCTCCCCCATCCTCAGGCAGAGCTCAGAGCAGAGTCAGCAGCAGCAGCCCCTCCCCGGCGAGAGCTCCAAGCGAAGGCAGGGGCCTGGCAGAGAGAGCAGAGGGGCACAGGCAGGTCAGCGGAGGGGTGGAAGGTGGATCCCACCCCAGGAGATTTAACAGAGAGAGGAAAGCGGGGCTGTGAGAGCGCAGAACAGAGATACCCCCCCAGCAAATCCCCCCACCCCAGACATCGAGATCCCGGCCTGGGACTGGGGTTCGCTCCCCAACACTTACTCACGACAGCTGCAGCAAGGGGTCCCTGTGGGGCGGGAGGAGCTTCCACCCCGCTCCGGCTGGCTGGATCTGGAAAGAGAGAGAGAGAACAGGGAGAGGAGAGTGCGGTGAGGAGTTGGTGCCCAGGGGTCCCCCTCCCCCGCTCCTAGCTCTGGACCCCCATTGCAGGGGTATCTGTGGGTGTGTTCAGGGAAGGGCCGGGGGCTCTGCTCCATCAGGCCTGAGAGTGTCAGAGCAAAGTAACTGTAACACTGCTGAGTATTTTCAATGTTGCCTCACCCTGAATGTCACTGATCCCCCAGTTTAGAATGCGTCTCCCCGGCCGCTTCTCTTGCTAATTTGAACCTCAGGGAACACATCAAATCTCTCTCCTGTCCCCCACAGCTGCTGGGTTTGGGCCACTGCCAGGGCCCTCTACACCGGAGTTAACATCTGGATCCTGGCCAAGCTGGTTCTAGCCCATGTGGCCAACCCCCAGTGACCAAAAATCACAAGTCAGAGCCCCCCAAAACCATCAGATTGGCTTAAACAAGATGAGATTTTGAAAACAACTGTGGGTTCTGTTCTTGATCTCCTGGTGGTGGAGCCTTTAGGGGTCACCTTTTCAAGCTTTTCTCCCCATCCAGGAGGGCTAGAACAAGAAAAACTTCTGACAAAAATGGCCAACCCCGCCAAAATCTTCTACCAGAATCAGAAAAAATTAGTCCAGAATGATTGAAAACAGAACAATTTTTGGTTTTTGAATTTTCCAAGAAGACAGTGAATGTTTTTTATTAAAGACGACACTTTCCACAAAAGGTTGCCTTGAATCAAACACCCAATTTTTCTGAAAAAAAAAAAAAAAATTAATTGAACCATTTCAGTGGTTCTCAAACTTTTGTCCTGGTGACCCCTTCCACACATCAAGCCTCTGAGTGCAACCCCCCGTTATAAATTATTAAACCACTTTAATATATTTAACACTGTTATAATGGCTGGGGATGAAGCAGGGTTTGGGGGTGGAGGCTGACAGCTCATGACCCCCACATAATAACCTCACGACCCCCAGTTTGAGGACCCCTGGACTACACTGAGCATGCCCAGAAAGAGAGCCAGAGGGTTGAAAGGCCGCTGGGATGGACAAGACTTGTGGGGCTCTGAGAGACAGTCCCCCCCCGCCACCCCGCAGCAGTGTGAATTCAGCTCCAACCAGGGGCAGGAATCTGAAATCAGTTAAACAGCAGAGACTTCATGCAGGCAGAGGTCCGGCTTGCCAGGCAGGGACAGCTCCTTCCCTTTTAGAACGTGGGCATCAGCAAAACTCAAGCATCAGAAACCTGGGAATTAGAGGCGAGGGACAGAGGGCCCCCCCGCCCCCCAGCCCGGAGAGGGGGAAGGGGAGGGGAGAGGGGGGACAGAGGCCCCCCCCAGCTCGAAGAGGGGGAGGGGACCCCTTAGGGGGAGCGGTCGCCAAACGGCGATGCCCAGCCCATGAGTTGGGGTTCCGGCGGGGGGGGGGGGCTCTGGAGGGGGGGTTCCAGCCCCTGCCCCCCAGTGTCCCGGAGCTCCCCCAGCGAGCCCGGCGTGGGTTGCACGTTTCTCACCGGCTCAAGACCCTGAGGGGAAAAGGACCCTGCCAGATTTACTTGGGGGTGGGTCTTTTGCTCATGGGTTGTGTTATGAATCCCGTGGGTGGTGTTTCCCCAGCATAATGCCGCATTGTTTCCCTCCTTTATTAAAAGGCTTTTGCTACACTCAGACTCTGTGCTTGCGAGAGGGGAAGTATTGCCTCTTGGAGGCACCCGGGGGTGGTTTGTAATTGTCCCAGGTCTCTGGGTGGGGGCTCGAGCTGGTTTTGTATTGCGTTATTGAAACCCCTAGATACTCAACCTGGCCCTTGTTGCTGCTAACTCTGACGTGCAGAAGGGTTACAGTTACATAGGAATTAGATACAGTGCTCCTGTCAGCTAATTTCCAAGTTATCTGCAAAAAAAACCCTAGATTTTTCAGATGCCTAAGTAGTACCTGTTAAAGTTGCCCCCCCACCTGAAATGGCACCCCAGCACCCCCCCCCAGCATGTACTGAGAGTTGGTCAGTCCCTGTCCCAACACATAACATCCCCCCCATGTATCTCTACTTTTCTCCAGCTCCCTCCATCCTACCCCCATTTTCCCTGCACCCCTGGGTCTCTCCCTGCCCCCTATGGGGCTGTCTCTCCGAGGCCCCATTCCGGAGAGAAGCGTGTGGCAGAGTTGAGAATGAATGGCAAGTGATAGTTACATTCCACAATTTTCCAGGGAAACTTTGTTCCCTTGGGTTTGTGGCTGGCTGCTTCTTGGCTCTGTTCCCAGCACTGACGTGCTCCCTGGGCTGCTTTTCTGGCCCCCCTGGCTGGCATGACCCTGTTCCCCAGCTCAGCTTGGACCCCTGCTTTCTCCTTAGCTCGGCCCCTCTCTCTCTGACCCAGGCAATTCTGGCTCACACAGACAATGGGACCCCCCTGGCCTCCTGACTCCCTGATTAACCTGCCCGCCCTGTCAATCAGGCTGACCTGGCGCATTGGCCTCTCCCCATTTTTCCTGGGGACCGGCAGTCTCAGGGTCCTGATTTCCCATTGACCCTTCCCCTTCCTTTTGGTACTGGCAGCTAGCTAACCCAAACACCCCCACTGAGTTTTAGTAAGTGGCAACAGTCACCTTACATCAGGGAGACTTGTACCCCCAAAGGGAGCAATGTACCCCCAACTTCCTTAAACTGATGTGGCTCTCAGCCACTGTTGTAAAAGCAGGAGGGTTTATTAGCTGTCTGGAACCCAGCATAGAGAGTCCTTGGTTAGAACAGAGAGTTCCGGCATGGTCCATCCGCGTCAACTGAGAGCCCTTTGACCCCTTTGTTGTCCCAGTTCAGGAGAGCGTCCCCGATTCCAGCGACCCCACACTGAACAACCCCCAACGTGGCTCCTCTTCAGCCCTTTGTTTTTGTTCCTGGGCAAACCTTGTCCCCTGGCCTTCCTCCTCAGCCCTTTGTTCTCCAGCTGGTCCCATCCCACTGGTTTCCTGCAGAGGGTGGGCCATCCATGGTCGTTAGTTGCTGGGTGCCAAATGTCTGGGCAATTGGAGTGGCCATTGTCTTCTGGGGGTCTCCATGGGCATGGGGCCCCAGGGCCCAGGCATCTAGGCGTCGGCCACGTCTGTATCTCTGGGTCTCTACAAAGGATAAACAACCTTTTCCCACCACCTACTTAACCATGCAGCACATAGGGGAAACTGAGGCACATAGTATTCATACAAAATAGTACAGAAAATTCCCACTCTGTCACAGTTCCAACCCTCCCCCAGTCTGTGCCCGGGGCAGAGAGGCCCTTCTTTGCCCCTTCTCCCCCGTCCCACCAGTCTCTGCCCCTGCTCGCCCAAGGATTGCAGTGGCTCTCAACTTTTCCATACTACTGTACCCCTTTCAGGACTCTGATTTACAGACCCCAAGTTACACCTCACTTAAAAAACATTCGCTTACAAAAGTGTCACACAGCCACTATTACGGAAAAATTGCTGACTCTCTCGTCGTTACCATATAATTATAAAATAAATCAGCTGGAAATGTACATGTCGGTGTACACTCCATAGAGCAAGGTGAAGACGTCACTGTCTGGAATGTTGGTTTGCACTGATGTCACCGGTGCTTTTAGGCAGCCCCTTGTAAAACTAGGCCATTAGCGAGATGAGCAGAGGCGGAGGAGGGTTTCCTGGGGCCCTGGGCCAGAGCAAGTGGACCCTCCTCCCCCTGCGGGGCGCCCGCCCCTTGTCCAATCAGAAGCAATATGCTAATAAGGCGTAGGATCTCCCCCGCGCTGTGTAGTTTCATTCTCCTCGCAGCTGGCTTTTTCGGGCGCTTTCCCTTGCCCGAGCCATGGGGGAAGACATGATGTGTGTGAAGGGGGGAGTTGGGGCTCCCCGCTCAGCTAATGCGCAGAGAGGGGGAGATGGAGCAGGGACCTGCCTTGCAAAGGATGCTGCAGCCATGGAGTCCCTGGAGGAGGTAAGCTGTGATCTTCCTCCAGAGCAGTGCCCTGGGAACCTGACTCCCACCCCGGCTCTGCAATGGGGGACTGGGGTTGGGGTGGAGACGGGGGGTTATTCTGAAGATCCCGGTGTCATCGCAGCCCTGTGATTATTGTTACAGCCCCCACAGGCAGGCTGCAGGGCCCCGCAGTGTCTGTGAATGACGTACGATTTGTACTGCAGCCGCTGTTGAATTGTGTGTCCATTCTTCGGCCACAAACTGAGCTTGAAGATTTTCGTTTCCCCCAAAGTGAGGTGTTGGGTTAAGGGGAGACTGGGGGGGGGGGTTCCAGGAAATGAACAGGAGCTTTTCGACGTGCCAGAAAACCCAGTAAAACACCCAGAATTGCTCCCAAGTCGGCGAGACGTCCTGCCTGTCAGAAAGGGCTCCTGTTCTCCGGCAAATCCTCCCTTCGGGGGACAAACCGACCCCGTGTGCAGACGCCACTTCTCCCTTCCCGAGGAGCCTGGCCCAGAGTGCGGCGCGCATCGCTTGGCCTCCTGCCCCGCTCCCTCCAACCTCTGGGGTCCCATGCTCCTGGCCGGGGGCGGGGGTGTTACGGCAGCTGGCGGGGGGCAGGCTCCTGGGGGACAGGGGAGCCGGGGTCTTTGCAGGAGCCTTGGCGAGAGAAGCTCACCCCTGAGCAACCCGACAGCTGCGCTCGCCCCTCGGGGGCTGCGAGCAGGAGCTGCGAACAGGCCGCGTGGCCGGGGAGCTCTCCGGGGGAAGGGCAGACGGTGTCTGACCCTGCATTGGCCTGGCTGGGGCGGGCGGGCTCGCTCTGCTCGTAACTCCAGCAGGAGAACAATGGTCCGCCGCCAGGGTGATGTTTAAGTTGAGGGGGGGGGCGGGGGGAGAGACACCTTTAAATCTGCTTGAACGCTCTGGGTGCCGTTGTGATGCGCTGTCACCCCCAGCGCCCCTGTCTTCTTTCACTTCGTCTCTCCCAGGCGGTGGGTGCAAGACCCAGGCTGTGGCTGCCTTTGTCTGTGCCCCGATGGCCGGGTTCCTCTCCCTTCTCGGGGGCAGCGGCGTTGTGGCCGGGCTGGGCCCGGAATGTGAGAGAGACAAGGCGGGGAGCTGACAGCTTTTCTTGGACCAACTTCTGGCGGTGAAAGGTACAAACTCTGGAGCTCCACAGAGCTCTTCTTCGGGTTTCCTCTGATGGCCTCCCCCAGCCCTGAAGACGAGCTCTGTGGAGCTCCGAGTTTGTATCTTCCACCAGTGGAAGTTAGTCCAGGAACAGGAATTACCCAGCTGGTCTCTCTCTTGCCTTGTTGCCGTCCTCCTCTTTCTCTCCACCCGTTTCACATCAGATGTTCAGGCTGGGAGCTCTTTGTGGCAGAGATTGTCTTACTATCTGTGCGCAGCATCCCTAGACCAACCCCTAACCCGATCCAGGACAGGAACCTCTCAGCTCCACCCTATTTCTTTCCACTGCAGTCCTGCCTCAGGGATGGAGGCCCCATTGTGCCAGATGCCATCAAAAACACATCACAGAAAGACAATCCTTTCCCCAGGGAGCGTGCAGGCGAAGCACAATAAGTAATTCTCAGCCGTTTGTGCAGAGGAGCAGCAGTGACCTCTAGTGGGAAGAGGAATTCCCATTGCTGGAGCACAGACAATCATAACAATAGTGTAATAAAGAATACAACTGCTCTACAGTTTGGATCCCAAAGTGCTTTACCAACCAGGTCGTACTCATGGGAATCCTTTCCCCCCACTACTGACATGCAGCCACCTCTGGAGTGAAACTCCACAACTGTTCAGCAGCACACAACACGGGCAGACGATGTCTTAGGGGAATGGTTGAAGCAGAATCCACTCACCTATTGGAATTTCACAGGGCATTTGAGGGAGGCAAATTGTAGTCCCCCGAACTGTCATTTGAATCGACTCAGATCTCCCCCATTAAAGAAGAGCCATAGGATTTGTAATGACCATAATGGGACCTTGCTTTTAACTCCCAGCTGAATCCTGACACCAGCAGAGGTACAGCGCCCGCAGCTGCCAGGTTGAGTCTCTGGGTTCAGTACTGCCTTAGTCAGGGGTGTCATCCGTCTTCTTTGTTACAACACTGAGTTTCCCTTGAGGTTTCCCATTGGGAAACAGCCTGGGTCTGACTCTGTTCAGCTTTTATAAGCTCACACGGTCAAACCTCAAGGAATTACATTTGAATGCACCAAGCCAGAGATTTCATAGAATCATAGAATCATAGAATATCAGGGTTGGAAGGGACCCCAGAAGGTCATCTAGTCCAACCCCCAATCTCCCAGCCAGTAATTCCTACATCGAGCCCAGAACTTGTGACTGAGTTAGAGCAGATCATTCGTAAGAGAGCAACTCCGTGTAAAGACTTGGAGTGAATTCTCTCCTCTCTGGCCTCCCAGCACCTTGCTTTCCTGACCTACAGCGTGCCCGGCTGTTTGAGTGCTGACCCTGAGAAAAGCCCTCACTACTACATTGAGCCTGAAGGCTTTTTACTAGGGCTGGCAAGCGATTAAAAAAAATAATCGCGCTTAATCGCACTGTTAAACCATAAGAGAATATCATTTCTTTAAATATTTTTGGATGGTTTCTACATTTTCAAATATATTGATTTCAATTCCAACGGAATACAAAGTGTACGGTGCTCACTTTATATTTTTGGTTACCAATATTTGCACTGTAAAAAACAAAAGAAAGAGAATATTTCAATTCACCTAATACAAGTACTGGAGTGCAATCTCTTTATCATGAAAGTTGAACTTACAAATGTAGCATTATGTGCAAAAAATAACTGCATTCAAAAATAAAACAATGTAAAACTTTCAAGCCTACAAGTCCACTCAGTCCTACTTCAGCCAATCGCTCAGACAAACAAGTTTGCTTACAATTTGCAGGAGATAATGTTGCCCACTTCTTATTTACAATATGACCTGAAAGTGGGAACAGACATTCGCATGGCACTGTTGTAGCCGGCATCACAAGATATTTATGTGCCAGATGCGTTAAAGATTCATATGTCCCTCCATGCTTAAACCACCATTCCGGAGGCCATGCGTCCATGCTGATGAGGGGTTCTGCTCAATAACGATCCATGGCAGAGCAGACCGAGGCATGTTCATTTTCATCATCTGAGTCAGATGTCACCAGCAGAGGGCTGATTTTCTTTTTTGGTGGTTTGGGTTCTGTAGTTTCCGTATCAGAGTGTTGCTCTTTGAAGACATCTGACAGCATGCTCCACACCCCGTCCCGATCAGATTTTGGAAGGGACTTCAGATTCTTAAACCTTGGCTTGAGTGCTGAATCTATCTTTAGAAATCTCACACTGGTACCTTCTTTGCATTTTGTCAAATCTGCTGTGAAAGTGTTCTTTAAATGAACATGTGTTGGGTCATCAGCCGAGACTGCTATAGCATGAACTATAGGGCAGAATGTGGGTAAAACAGAACAGGAGACCTACAATTCTCCCCCAAGGAGTTCAATCACAAATTTAATTAACGCATTTATTTTTTTTAACGAGCATTATCAGCATGGAAGCATGTCCTCTGGAATGGTGGCCGAAGCATGAAGGGAGAGATGAATGTTTAGCATATCTGGCACATAAATACCTTGCAATGCCGGCTACAAAAGTGCCATGCGAATGCCTGTTCTCACTTTCAGGTGACGTTGTAAATAAGAAGGGGGCAGCAGTATCTCCTGTCAATGTAAACAAAACTTGTTTGTCTTAGCGATTGGCTGAACAAGAAGTAGGACTGACTGGACTTGTAGGCTCTAAAGTTTTACATTGTTTCGTTTTTGAGTGCAGTTATGTAAGAAAAAAATCCACATCTGTAAGTTACACTTTCATGATAAAGAGATTGCACGACAGGACTTGTATGAGGTGAATTGAAAAATACTATTTCTTTTATCATTTTTACAGTGCAAATATTTGGAATCAAAAATAATCATGTAAAGTGAGCACTGTGCCCTTTGTGTTCGGTGTTGTAATAGCAATCAATATATTTGCAAATGTAGAAAAACATCCAAAAATATTTAATCAATTTCAATTGGTATTCTATTGTTTAACAGTGAGATTAATCACGATTAATTTTTTTAATCACAGTTGATTTTTTGAGTTAATCACGTGAGTTAACGGCGATTAATTGACAGCCCTGCTTTTTACACAACTGTAGGGGACACTTCAGCAATGTCTAGAACTAGAGCGGATACAGTGTAAGCCTAGTTCATGAAAAACGTGAAAAGAAATGACACTTTGATGTCCTTTGAAGGAAGCAGAAAAGTGAAAGTCCTCCCCCACTTTTCAAATGGAGGGAACTGTTAAGAGTAAATGTTTATTTCCCCTCCAAAAATGAATGAAATCCTCCCTCCCACCCTCAAAACCAGTATTTCCATTTTAAGTCCACTCCCCCATCAAAAAGTGAAAAATGGCAATCAGAATAAAAACTTTCATTTGGGTCCAAATGGCATTTTCCATTAAAAAACAACTTTGAACAAGAGTTTTCATCCAGCTGTAGTTTGAAGGTTCAGAATTAATGACACCTCAGTTCTCATCTCTCCCTCCAGAGGGATCCGGGTGCAAACTCTGCTCCAGGGACTGGCTGCTGCACGGGGACAAGTGCTACTGGCTGTCTAAGGAGCGTAAAGACTGGACTGGGAGCCGTGACGACTGCTCGGGGAAGAGCTCTCGCATGCTCGTGACCCAGAACCGGGAGGAGAAGGTAACATCAAATACAGGCTCATCCAACTCCAGCTGGAGAAAGACGTGTGTCACTAGTTACAATCCCAGTGTAGCCTGACTCTACCCCCCACCCCCACCCCAATCAAACTGCACACTGGGGTGTTTTCTCCCCTTCTGGGGCTCTGGCTTATTAACATACAGTTCAGAACAAGAACCCTACAGCTTTCCCACCCCAGACTGCCCAGCTGGCTCCTGTAGGCGTTTCACTCCCAGGCCCTCTGTCTGAGAGCTCAGCAGAGCCCTTCTGCATAGAGCTACTCACACAAACCTCCTACCCCATCAAATCTCTCCCTGCCCAGACTGGCTGCCCTTGTAGCCCCACCAGGCCTGGCTCCTGGTCACCTGCTTCCATCACCTTTGCCTCTGAGTCCAGGGGCACCTAGTCACAGGTGAGGCTCAACCCAGGACTCCCTTAAAGGGCCAGCTCACCCTGTGCCACCAAGGACTGGTGCTGATGTTACCATGTCTGCATAGAGAGAGCCACGTTTACCTGCACTGGGACCCTGCCCACCCAGGGGAGAGGGTGAACTAACTCAGGGGCTGGTGGGGTCTCCTGCTGGCATTATGGGCAGAGCTACTGAAGGAGAGAGCAGGCACTTCATGGGATCACTAAGGGAATTCTAGCATGTTACAGGATACTCATCCCCACCCCCTCTGCTTTGCCCATCACAGGATTTCATACAAGATGTTGTACAAGATGCAAACCACATCTGGATTGGCCTTAAAGTGACACCCCCAGGGGGGAAGTGGACCTGGGTGGACGGTTCCCCATTAGATCCAGTGCGGTGAGTGCTGCTTGACGTTTACTCTTTGAGATGTTTGGGGAAAGCTCCCATTGTATAACTTGCTCGTGTTAAATGTCCAGCGTCTGTCTGAGGCCTGGTCTACACTGAAAAGTCTTCCCAGCGTAACTACGTGGGCTAAGGGTATTTCCCTAACAGAGGGGTGCCAGCAAAGGCCCTGGTGTAACGGCAGTTCTACCAATAGCTCTGTGTGTAGAGCAGTGTAGCTTAGGGGGATCGGGGAGCTGGCATAAGCGATAGCGGTAGAAGCAGTTGTATATGGATATAACTGTACTTATCCTGAGGGGACCCAGCTATTTTCCTCTTTCCATGGTGAAAACTGAGCATTTATTCCTGTTGTTTCCTATCTTTTAACCAGTTACTGATCCATGAGAGGACCTTCCCCCTTATCCCATGACAGCTTCCTTTGCTTAAAAGCCTTTGGTGAGGGACCTTATATTTTCCTACTTCTAATGTACTTAATTTTTTTAGGTTTTGCATCTTTAGGAAGTTGCTTCTCAAACTCTTCCTTGGCCTGCCTCCTTATACTTTACAATTTACTTGCTGGAGTTTGTGCTCCGTCCTAGTTTCCTCATTAGGTTTAGACTTCCAGTTTTTCAAGGATGCTTTTTGCCTCTAATGGCCTCCATTACTCTGCTGTTTAGCCAGGATAGCATTTTTTTGCTCCTCCTCCTGTCTTTTTTTATTTGGGGTACACACTTAGCCCTGGTCTACACTGGGTGTGTGTGTGTGCGGGGGGATCGACCTAAGATATGCAACTTCAGCTAGGAGACTAGCATAGCTGAAGTGGACGTATCTAGCTCGACTAACCTTGGCATCTTCACGGCACTCCCCCCTCCACTCCGCCTGCACCTCTCGCGGCGCTGGAGTGCCGGAGTCGACGGGAGAGCGCTCAGGGTTCGATTTATCGCGTCTAGACTAGACGTGATAAATTGACCCCCAATAGATAGATCGCTACCTGCATTTCCGGCGGGTAGTGTAGACCTGCCCTTAGACCCGGTCTACATTACAGACTTATGACGGTATAACTATGCTGCTCAAGGGTGTGAAAAATCCACCCCCCAAGCGATGCAGGTATCCTGACCTCACCCCCAGTGTAGACAGCGCTACGTTGAGGGGAGCGCTTCTCCTGTCACCATAGCTATGGCCCTTGGGGAGGGGGATTGGCTCTGCTGATGGGAGAAGCTCTCTGGTCAGCGTAGGTAGCGTCTTCACTGCAGCGCTGTGAGTGTAGACAAGCCCCTCGTCTGAGCCTCTCATGCTGTTTTTAAGTCGTGTCTGTGATACTAGGAGACATTTGACCCTGGTGACAGCTCTGTGCAATTTCCATCCAACAAGCATCCACATGGTTTTGTGGTTCCCCTTTTAGAAGTGAAATGTGGGGGCTAGAAATCATCTCTCTGCATCATGCCCCGAGGTGACAGTTAGTCTGTCTGCTCCAATCACTCTTCATCCCGAGTCTGGAACAGGGTTAACAGGAGAGAATAAGGGACCCCCACCACCACCACCTCAGACTGTCCGCTAGCTCAGTGGCGTGAGCCTCCTCCTAAGAGGTGAGAGACGCCTGTTCAAATCCCTTCTCCTACCCAGCTACAAGGGGGACTTGAGTTGGGGTCTCCTACTTTCCAGGTGAGTGCCAGAACCCCTGGGCTAAATGTTACCAGGAAGCGCTTGCTCCTCTCTGGTTTCAGAGTAGCAGCCGTGTTAGTCTGTATGCGCAAAAAGAAAAGGAGGACTTGTGGCACCTTAGAGACTAACCAATTTAGTTGAGCATAAGCTTTCGTGAGCTACAGCTCACTTCATCGGCTGCATTCATCGGCTGCATGCTCCTCGCTGCCAGTCTGTGGACGCTCACCTGTGGGGCCCAAGCTGGTACGGGTCCTTTGAACATGCCCACTGGCTTGGGGCCCCAAGGCAAGTCAGGCGGAGACTGGCTCCTGGATCGTACTGGGGCTTAGGCAGCCAGCAGCCTAGAGGGAGGGAGCAGCACAGGTGCTCGGGGCGCACACAGACGCCTCGTAAACTTTGACTCAGAAAATTGAGGCACCGAGCAAGTTCAGGCGCTTCCAGGGTTTGGTGGCAACTGAGCTGGGGTTTGGTGAATCCCAGGGGGATGCGGTTCTGGGACGGAGGTGTCTGAAGTGGCCATTAGCCTCTTAAGTCTCTTTGTGAATCCAGCCCTAACCGTTCATCGGGACAAGTCCTCAGCTCCCTGCAGCTGTCCCGTTACCCAGGTCGCACGGTGCAGGTTTCCTCTCACCCATCAGACTTTGTTTTTAAAGGAAAGCTGAGATGTAGGAGATCAAGGTGGCGCTTCCAATGAACAAGTACCAGCTCACCAACCCCATGGGATTCAGCCTCGTATGGTCCTTGCTCCAGACCCCCTAACTCTGTGGGTCTCAAGCAGGGCTACATGTATCCCTGGGGTACACAGAGGTCTTCCGAGGAGTAGGTCAACTCATCTAGATATTGGCCTAGTTTTACAACGGGCTACATAAAAAGCACTAGCCAAGTCAGTGCAAACTAAAATTTCAGACAGACACTGACTTGTTTACACTGTTCTATACGCTATACACGGATATGTAAGTACAATACTTATTTCCAATGGATTTATTTTATAATTGTGTGGTACAAATGAGAGTCAGCAATTTTTCAGCAATAGTGGCTGTGGCAACATTTGTATTTTTAGGTCTGATTTTCTAAGCAAGTCGTTTTTAAGTCAGGTGAAACTTGGGGTACGCAAGACAAATCAGACTCCTGAAAGGGGTGCAGTGGTCTGGAAAGGTTGAGAGCCACTGCCCTAACTCACCTCACAGCCTGGGACGTCTTCTCGACTGACGCTCTGCAGGAAAGTTAGAGATGAAGGACAACACCAGAGCCCAGCTTCCCATTAGGGGGAGGGGGAGGAAAGACTCACCCCTGGCCCTTTCCTTGTTTCAGGGACCCACAGTGACACGGACTCTCTCTCACTCTGCAGCTTCTCAGGCTCTGCTGATGGGAACAGCTGCGGGTGGATAAAAGGCAGCCAGGTTCTGTCTGAGACGTGTGCCGCGGAGCTCAAATGGATCTGCCAGAAAGAAGCGGCCGTGATATAAACAGTGCAACTGAGGATCCACATTTGTGTATCTGTAATGTGAAGTACCCCCCTGTTCAGTTTCATGGGTATGGCCCTACCAAATTCACCCATCCAGTTGGTAAATTTCATGGTCATGAGATTTTTAAAAGTCTTTTAAATTTCACAGTTTTAGCTATTTCAATCTGAAATGTCACCCTGTTGTAACTGGGTGGATCCCATCCCAGAAGAGGGTCATGGGGGGGGCGGTCTCAAGGCTATTGGGGGAGGGGTGTCACGGTATTGCTCCCCTTACTTCGGCACTGCTCCTGGCAGTGGTGCTACCTTCAGAACTGGGCTCCCGGCCGGCAGCCACGGAGCTTTCTGCTGCTGGGGGAGGTTCCTGGCGGTGGCTCTGATCTGGCCCTGGGAGCAGCCCATGCAGGGGACGAGGTCCTGTTCCTTCCCAGCCCAGCCCGAACTTGCAGCTAGAGCCTGGCACATGGTAGGAGCCCCTGCCCAGGACACTCCCAGCCCTGCCCCTCCCCCGTTCCAGGGTCCAGCACTCAGAGGTTAAAAGGGCCTGGAGCTGGCGGTTGGCGGGGTTTCCTCCTGACCACCGTCCTCTGGGCAGTTGCCCGCATCACCCACCCATAAGGTTGGCCCTTCCCCCTCTCCCCCCCCCATGCCACCCTCACTTCTGCACTGTTGCTGGCAGCAGTGCTGCCTTCAGAGCTGGGCACCAGACCAGCAGCTGAACTCTGGGCGGTGCTGGGACTCAGGTGCCCCCCCCCGCAGTCACAGTTTGACTTAGTGCTTTTTATGTAGCCTGTCGTAACACAAGGCAAATGTCTCGATGAGTTGATGTGCCCCGTGGAAGACCTCTTTTTAGCCCCAGGGGTACACGAACCGGTGGGTGAGAACCACTGTTCTAAGGCAGCTCCAGCCCTGGTGCTGTCGGGGAGACGTGTCCTCGCGGCCCTGCCTGACGAGTCTTTCTGTTTCAGACCCTCATCGTAACTACAAGAAATGTACAATTGTGCTCACAGTCGCCCTCGCAACCATGTTCTTAGTTCTCATCATTGTCCTGGCAGGTGAGTTCTTACCCTTCCCTTCCCCCTCTCTGCACATCCCATTCCCCCTGGAGCCACCACAGTCAGTCTCTCCTCCTGGCCTGTCTGGCTTCTGCCCCTGGGACAGAGGATTCCTGGGGGATGCTCCTCCAAGACCCTCCTCCTGCTCCCTCCCAGACCCCTGCACCTGGGCACTCTCTGTGTCGGGACTGAAATTAGCTCCCCCCAGCCCATCTCTGAGCACTTTGGGTCCAAGTCATTGTTGCCGGGCCCCAGGCACGGTCACTGATACCCGTGCAGAGTGGGGGTGACTGATGGTGCAGGGCAGCAATGAGCTGGGCCCTCTGCCTGCAGCGTGTCGCCCTGAGGTGCCAGCCTGGCCTTCCTGCATCCCCGGGTGGTGCCCAGTGCTGGGCAGGTGCTGGCGTGTCACTGAAATGAGCCGTGGAATGCAGTACCGACACCTCCCTTAACGCAGTGTGAAACCCACCCATTGGTGACCTCGGCAGGGCAGGGTCTCGTCGCGCTGTTGACGTCCCCGCCTGCACAGACAGCGTGTGCGAGCGCAGATGGCAGCTGTTTGTGGTGTCCGTGAACCTGGCTGGCTGTGCTGGACAGGCCGGGCAGCGGGCGTTCGGTCTCCTGAAGGGAAGGGAGTTTGTTCCCGTCTTCATCTCAACCTGCCTCTCCAGGGAAGCAAAGCGCAGAGCAGGGGGAGGGGGCAGCAGTCCAGGCTAGCAGAACTCCTTGGGATACTAGACCTGGCAAATCATGTTGAAGTTAATCTCCTACCCATTAATTATTGCCCCCCTGCTGGCCCCCTGGTAACTGTCCCCTCCCTCTGCGGCTCTCTGCCCACCCCGTGTTGTAACACTGAGCTTGGGCCCAGCTCTCTGTCCTGGGCTTCCTGGCATAAGCTGCTTGTCAGCTGCATCCCTGTTGAATGTGAACCCAAGAGAGGGAGAGCAGAGTCAGATAACTCCCCTCTGGGGCTGGATTCCCAGCATCCTCCTGGCTCCCTCACGGCCTTTCAGTACCCACCCTGGTTCGAGGTGTCTCAGAAGCCTGGGGCGCAGGGGCTGATCTCCCCCTGTTCTCCTCGTTGGCGGGTGGCGGGTCTCCCTCACACCACGTGTCGCTGTCTCATTCTCAGTGTGGAGACCTAAGCTTCCGTCAGCTGAACCGGGGCCCGTTGCTGGATCGGATACCGAGGGAAATGCTACTATTTCTCTGAGGCCGAAAGGAACTGGACCTACAGCCTGACCTACTGCTCTGCGCTCAGCGCCTCCCTGGCTGAGATCAACAGTGAGCAGGAAATGGTGAGAGATGCTCGAATTGCAACGTTCTGGTCTTGGCTCAGCAGCTGCTGCAGGAGAACCTGGGCTCGAGGAGCAGCTCTGAGTAAATGAGCTTCCAGTTGCTGAATGTCAGGCCTGGCTGGCTGGCCCGGGGCACCTCTAGTGTCCGTGTCTGACTGCAGGGATCACTCGCTGTCAGCCCTCTCAAAAGGAGACCGCCCCTCTCGAGGGCAAGGCTGGCTTGAGTGTCTTCTGGGTGGCATCGGGCCAAAGGGGTACTGAGATCCCAGATTGACTTGAAGAGCCAGTGCTCTAGGGTAGCCAGATGAGGATGGGGGGGGGGCTCCTCTTAGCCCTGGCCCCTTCTGGCTGAGGATTTGGTGGCTCTTCTCTCATCCCTGGCCCTTCCCAGCATCCCTTATTAAGATCAGCTGGGCTCTTTCCTTCCCCTTCCCCTGTGATGGGGAGGGGAGCTCAGCTGTTCTCTAAGGCGAGGCGAGGTTTGGGATGGGAAAGTTAATACTGAATTACCCAGAGCTGGGCAAGAGGGAGGTGAAAATCCCCAGCCGTTCCCTGAAAACAGAGCCCTTCAGTGTATACCTGTGAGTCTCTGGTGCACAGAGCCTGTGCTCTGACCCCACCTCTCCCTCTGCTGTTTTTAGGCTTTCCTGCTGCGCTATAAAGGCAAATTTGACCACTGGATTGGCCTCTGGAGGGACCCTGGGCAGCTCTGGAAATGGGCCAATGGCACCAAATTCAACAACCTGTAAGTCCTCTGTGAATTCCCTGGGCTTTGGGTCCCTGGCGTCTGAGATAGCGAGTTCAGCCGACTCACCAGTCAGTGCTATGTACTCTGTGTATTAGTGATGGGTGGAAGCAAGTGTTGTCTGCTGGGAGACTGGCCAAAGCTTTCAGATCTGTCTGGCTTTAGTGGGGCCATCTGCGTTAAAGATGCCTGATAGTCACAAATGCTGAGTGCCTGGGGCTGCCATGAGAAAGTTGTCACGGAGTGTGGGGGAGTCCAGGCCCTGCACCCCTCTTCCTGGGATTCACTGAGACTCTCAGCCAGCCAGTAAAACCGAAGGTTTATTGGACAACAGGAACACAGTCCAAAACAGAGCTTGTGGGGACACCCCGGACCCCTCAGTGAAGTCCTTCTGGGGGAGCAGGGAGCTTAGACCCCAGCCCTGGGGTTCCCTGTGTTCCTCCACCCAGCCCCAAACTGAAACTAAACCCACCGAGCAGGTTCCCTGCTGCAGCCTCCGTCCACATTCCTGGGCAGAGGTGTCACCTCCCCCTCCCCCTCCTGGCTCAGGTGACAGGCTCTCAGGTCTCCCGTCCCCAGGGCACATTCCCAGGTCAACACTCCCCCCTCCCTGCTGCGTCACATCGTCACATCTCTCCCCCCTTCGAGACTGAACTGAGCGGGGTCACTGTGACCAGTGACCTGGGGAAGTTCGGGGCCCCCTCTCCGGGACAGCGCATCCGCTATCAGGTTGGCACTTCCCTTCACGTGGACCACGTCCATGTCGTAATCCTGCAGGAGCAGGCTCCACCTCAGGAGCTTGGCGTTGGCTCCTTTCATCTGGTGCAGCCAGGTCAGGGGAGAGTGGTCGGTGTAGACGGTGAAGTGTCGCCCGAAGAGATAGGGCTCTAGTTTCTTGAGGGCCCACACCATGGCCAGGCACTCCTTCTCGATGGCCGCGTAGTGTTGCTCCCGGGGTAGCAACTTCTTGCTCAGGTACACGATGGGGTGTCTCTCCCCCTTTTCATCCTCCTGCATTAACACCGCCCCCAGTCCCGTGTCGGAGGCGTCGGTGAACACCACAAAGGGCTTGTCAAAGTCTGGGTTTGCTAGAACTGGGCCACTGACCAGAGCCTCCTTCAGCGCCCGGAAAGCCTCCTGGCACTGCTCGGTCCAGACCACCTTGTCTGGCTTCCCCTTCTTGCATAGCTCAGTGATGGGGGTGGCTATGGCGCTAAAGTGGGGCACAAATCTTCGGTAGTAGCCTGCCATCCCAATAAAGGCTTGGACCTGCTTTTTGGTGTGGGGAGCGGGCCAGTCTCTGATCACCTCCACCTTGGCCGGTTCCGGCTTTAGGCGGCCGCTCCCCACCCGATGGCCCAGGTAAGATACTTCAGCCATCCCCACCTTGCACTTCTCCGCTTTGACAGTCAGCCCAGCCCCCTGGAGTCGGTCCAGCACTTGTCTAACCTGGGACACGTGGTCCTCCCAGGTCTGGCTAAAGACACAGATGTCGTCAATATACGCCACGGCAAAACTCTCCATCCCCCTCAGGAGCTGGTCCACCAGGCGCTGGAAGGTGGCCGGCGCTCCCTTGAGGCCGAAAGGCAGGGTCAGAAACTCATAGAGCCCCAGAGGGGTGATAAAGGCCGATTTCAGCCGGGCATCTGCATCCAGCGGCACTTGCCAGTAGCCCTTTGTAAGGTCCATGGTGGTAAGGTACCGAGCTCCTCCCAGCTTGTCTAGGAGCTCGTCCGGCCTGGGCATGGGGTAGGCATCCGATACAGTGATGGCATTGAGCTTCCGATAGTCCACACAGAACCGGACTGACCCATCCTTTTTGGGGACCAGCACCACCGGCGAGGCCCAAGGGCTGGCCGATGGCTGGATCACCCCCAAAGCCAGCATGTCCCGGACCTCTCTTTCCAGGTCCTGAGCAGTTTTCCCTGTGACTCTGAAGGGGGAGCATCTTATCGGCGGGTGCGACCCTGTCTGCACCCGGTGGACAGTCAGATTAGTGCGTCCAGGCTGGTTGGAAAACAGCTGTCGGTACGGATGCAGCACCCCCCTGACCTCAGCTTGCTGGGCAGGGGTGAGCTGATCCGAGAGGGGGATTGTTTCCAGGGGGGAACCAGCTCTGGTCCCAGGGAATAGATCTACTAAAGGGTCATCTCCCTGCTCCTCCCACTGACCACACACAGCTAACACCACATTCCCCCTGGCATAATATGGCTTCATCATATTCACATGGTACACCCGGCGGTGGTGGGCCCGGTTCGACAGCTCCACCACATAGTTTACCTCATTGAGCTGCTTGACGACCTTGAACGGGCCCTCCCAGGCGGCCTGTAGTTTGTTCTTTCTCACGGGGATGAGAACCATCACCTGATCCCCGGTGGCGTAGGCACGGGCCCGCGCCGTGCGGTCATACCAGACCTTCTGCTTCCTCTGGGCTCTGGCCAGATTCTCCCTGGCCAGGCCCATGAGTTCAGCCAGTCTCTCTCGGAAGGTCAGGACATACTCCACCACTGACTCTCCATCGGGAGTGGCCTTCCCCTCCCACTCGTCTCTCATCAGGTCCAGGGGGCCCCTCACCCTCCTTCCATATAACAGTTCGAAAGGCGAAAATCCGGTAGACTCCTGGGGCACCTCCCTGTACGCGAACAGCAGGTGAGGTAAGTACTTGTCCCAATCCTGCGGGTGCTGGTTCATAAAGGTTTTCAGCATCATCTTTAGCGTCCCGTTAAACCTCTCCACCAGCCCATTGGACTGGGGGTGATACGCTGAGGCCCAGTCATGCCGGACCCCACATTTCTCCCACAAGCACCGGAGCAGGGCCGACATGAAGTTGGAGCCTTGGTCTGTCAAGACTTCCCTGGGGAACCCCACTCGGCTGAAAATGGTCAGGAGCGCATCTGCCACGGTGTCTGCTTCAATGGAAGCTAAGGGCACTGCCTCGGGGTAGAGGGTGGCGAAATCTACCACCACCAGAATGTATTTCTTCCCCGACCGGGTCGTCTTGCTGAGAGGCCCCACGATGTCCATGGCCACCTTCTGGAAAGGCTCCTCTATGATGGGCAAAGGTCTCAACGCCGCTTTCCCCTTGTCCCGGGCCTTCCCCACCCTCTGACAGGGGTCACAGGATCGGCAATACTGCCGGACGGTGGTAAAGACCCCGGGCCAGTAAAAGTTCTGTAGCAACCTCTGCCGGGTGCGCCGGATTCCCTGGTGCCCTGCGAGGGGGATGTCATGGGCCAGGGACAGGAGCTTGCGGCGGTACTTCTGGGGGACCACCAGCTGCCTCCTGATCCCACAGGACTCCCCTTCCCCTGGGGGAGCCCATTCTCGGTACAGGAACCCCTTCTCCCACAGGAACCTCTCCTGGCAGCCTCTCCTCATGGTCCGTCCCTCACTGAGGTCGGCCAGGTCCCTGAGCTTCTGCAAGGAGGGATCTTTCCTCAACTCGGCCTGGAACTCAGCGGCTGGGGAAGGGATGGGGCCCGGTTCCCCCTCCGTGGCCAGGTCTGAGGCCGCAGCCTCTCTGAGCCGTGCCCCTCGGCGCTCCCTCCCCACCCGAGTAGGGTCTCGCGCCTCCAGTGTGGTACCCTCCCCAGGGTCAGGTCGCAGTGCCCCTCGCCGGCTCTGGCTACGGGTCACAACCAGGGCGGTCTGGGGGTCGCTTGGCCAGTCCTGTAGGTCTCCCCCCATCAAAACTTCAGTGGGCAAATGGTGGTGTACCCCCACATCCTTGGGGCCCTCCTTGGTCCCCCATTTCAGGTGTACCCTTGCCACGGGCACCTTAAATGGGGTCCCGCCCACCCCCGTCAGGGTCAGGTAGGTGTTGGGCACCACCCGATCTGGGGCCACCACCTCGGGCCGGGCCAGCGTCACCTCCGCGCCCGTATCCCAGTATCCATTGACCTTCCTCCCATCCACCTCCAGGGGAACAAGGCACTCTCTCCGGAGGGACAGCCCCGCACCCACCCTGTAAACCGAGCACCCTGAGTCCAGAGCCTCCAGCCCTCTGGCGGGGCTGGCTGGGGGTACTCTTCCCTCCTGAGCAGGTGGCAAACTGGTAGCCCCCCTTTCCTGGGTCGCCTGCCCCTCGTCCAGCTGAGTCCCTACCCAGTTAACCCTGGGTAGGTTGGGTCTGCTCAGTTTGTCCCTGAGCCCGGGGCACTGGGCCCGTACGTGGCCTCTCTGGCCACAGTGATAGCAGCTCAGGTCACATTGGTCCCCTCGAACGGGTCGGAGGGGCCCGACACCAGGCGTTCCCCTTTGGAGGGGGTTCTCCCTATTTCCCCGCTGGGAGGCCCCATGGTGACTCTCTCTCTGCATCGGGGGGGGCCTGTTCTTTTGGGACTCCTCCCGGCTACCCCCTGACCGACTGTTCACAAACTCGTCGGCCAGCTGCCCTGCATGCTGGGGGTTCGCGAGCTTTTTGTCCACCAGCCACAGCCTCAGGTCGGAAGGGCACTGTTCATACAGGTGCTCCAGTACAAACAGGTCAAGCAGGTCCTCTTTAGTTTGGGCCCCCGCTGTCCACTTGCGGGCATATCCCTGCATCCTGTTGACCAGTTGTAGGTAGGTGACCTCAGGCGTTTTACGCTGACTCCGGAACCTTCTCCGGTACATCTCGGGGGTCAGCCCAAACTCACGGAGCAGGGCCTGTTTGAACAGTTCATAATCCCCTGCCTCTGCCCCTGTCATCCGGCTGTACACCTCCACGGCTTTGGGGTCCAGTAAGGGGGTGAGGAACTGGAGCCTGTCTGCAGGGTCAACCCTGTGCAGCTCGCAGGCATTCTCAAAGGCCGTCAGGAAGCTATCTATGTCCTCCCCCTCCTTCCGCTGGGCCAGGAAGCACTTATCAAAGCTCCTTGCAGTCTTGGGTCCCCCGGCACTCACCGCAGCCGGGGCCCCACTGCTCCTCAGCCTGGCCAGCTCCAGTTCATGCTGTCTTTGTTTCTCCTTCTCCTGCTGCTCATGTTGACGTTCCCTCTCCTTCTCCTGACGTTCCCTCTCCTTCTCCTGATGCTCCCTCTCCTTCTCCTGACGTTCCCTCTCCTTCTCCTCCTGCTCATGTTGACGTTGTTTCTCCTTCTCCTCCTGCTCATGTTGACGTTGTTTCTCCTCATGTTGACGTTGTTTTTCATGATCCTCCAGCTCCCTCATTTTCCTCTCCCTCTCCCATTCCAGCCGCATCCGCTCCAGGGATGGGGAGCTCCGCTGGGAGGATCCCCTGCTGGCTGCTGGGGTCAGGGGGCCCTCGGTATTCGCTGGGCTTCCCACAACCCCTCCCCCAGGCATAGGTAGGAAGGGTCTCGGGGTGTCCTGGGCAGCAGTCTGACCCCTCCCAGCCTGGTCAGGCCCCAGGGCCCACGCTGCGTCCGCCGGGCGGCTTCCCTCAGGGACAGGGATCGGGTCATCCAAGCGATCCCTCTCCTCCAGCTGGGCAATCAGCTGTTCCTTGGTGGACCTCCCGACGCGCAGCCCCCTCTGCCTGCACAGCTCCACCAGGTCGCTCTTAAGGCGTTTAGCGTACATCTCCGAGCTGGCCACTTGCAGGCCGGGCAGCTGTCCACGGTTTCCAGGAAAAGCCCCTAGTGTGCCAGTCCTTCTTGAGGTCACCACCTCTTTGCCAGGGTCGAGCTGCAGACTCCTCCACCCCTGGGACCGCTCGCTGCAATCCCCCGGGGGACCCTGTTACTGCAAAAGTCCTTCTCTCTGGTCACACACTCCCAGGGGGTAACCGCCCCCTGAAACCGTCTCTCTCTGAATCTTCAGCACGCCTGGTCCCCGTCAATCCCCCTTCGTTTTACTGTTCCCCAGTCACTTACTGCAGGAAGCGCCGTTCACGGGGTGCAGTAGATCCCACCGCTGCCACCAGTTGTCACGGAGTGTGGGGGAGTCCAGGCCCTGCACCCCTCTTCCTGGGATTCACTGAGACTCTCAGCCAGCCAGTAAAACCGAAGGTTTATTGGACAACAGGAACACAGTCCAAAACAGAGCTTGTGGGGACACCCCGGACCCCTCAGTGAAGTCCTTCTGGGGGAGCAGGGAGCTTAGACCCCAGCCCTGGGGTTCCCTGTGTTCCTCCACCCAGCCCCAAACTGAAACTAAACCCACCGAGCAGGTTCCCTGCTGCAGCCTCCGTCCACATTCCTGGGCAGAGGTGTCACCTCCCCCTCCCCCTCCTGGCTCAGGTGACAGGCTCTCAGGTCTCCCGTCCCCAGGGCACATTCCCAGGTCAACACTCCCCCCTCCCTGCTGCGTCACATCGTCACAGTGGGGTACAGTAGAGATGGCCCAGACGACATCCCAAGAGGGATTTCAGTGGGATCTGGGAGGGATCAAATAACCAAACCCCAGTTGAGCCGATAGCAGGGTTTGACCCTGGACCATCAGCACTGAAAGAACGGCAGAGTAGGTCACGCTGGGGGGAGGGGCACTACATGTCCAGGAAAGCATAGAGTAAAGAACAGTAAAAATCTTAAACGAACCCAACTGTATCCTGGCATCTCTAAGAACAGGAATTCCACACTTGAAGAATAAGAATCTAGCAGCAGGAATATACTACTGACCAGGATGGTGACTGTGAAATTCACCGAGATTAGAGAGGCTACAAAAGCAGAAAACCCAATAATAATGGGGGTTTTCAACTATCCCCATATGATTAGAGATATGGAACAGCTTCCATAGGAGGGGAGACGACTAAGGGGGGGGATATAGGAGGTCGATAAAATCATGAGTGGCATCGAGAAAGTGAAGAGGGAAGTGTTATTTACACCTTCACGTACCGCAAGGCCTAGCGGTCACACAATTAAATGAATAGGCAGCAGGTCTGACACAAACAAAAGGAAGTATTTCTTCACACAACACAGTCAACCTGTGGAGCTTGTTGCCAGGGGATGTTGTGAAGGCCAATAGTATAACTCTGTTCAAACAAGAAGTAGATAAGTTCACAGAGGATAGCTCGACCAGTTCCTATCAGCCAGGATGGTCAGGGATGCAACCCCATGCTCTGAGTGTCCATATACATCTGACTGCCAGAAGCTGGGTGTGAATGGGATGGATCACTCGATACTGACCCTGTTCTGTTCATTCCCTCGGAAGCACCTACCGCTGGCCAGTATCGGAGGACAGGACACTGGGCTAGATGGACCATTGGTCTGACCCATGTGGCCAGTCTTGTGTACTTACAGCTGAATGGTGTTTTTAAAAAAGCCCTTTGCGATTGATGGGAAGCTGGAAAATGTGCCCAGAGGAGGCTTAGGAAACAGGTCACTTGATGACCTGTTGTTTGATCCCAGTCAGATATTTTCACATATTCCAGCAAGGATGCCCTGATGTAGGCAGCAGTCTGTCTTTGTGATTGCATCATGAGCCCATCTGTTAGCAGGCCTGTTTGGGGTCTGTCCACACCGCAGCTGGCACCATGCCATTGCAGAGAAACTAAATGAATTCTTTGCAGCAGTCTTCATGGCTGAGCGTGTGAGGGAGATTCCCAAACCTGAGCCGTCCTTTTTAGGTGACAAATCTGAGGAACTGTCCCAGATGGAGGTGTCATTAGAGGAGGTTTTGGAACAAATTGAGAAACTAAACAGTAACAAGTCACCAGGACCAGGAACTCAAAGGTGAAATTGCAGGACTACTAACTGTAGTCTGTAACCTATCATTGAAATCCGCTTCTGTACCCGATGACTGGAGGATAGCTACTGTGACGCCAGTTTACCTGAACTGGGTAAACAGGCATCTCAGTGGGGTGTTAACCCTGAAATCTGCCACCCTGCGGGCACCCACCCCAGCAGAAGGCTCTGGGTGCATCATTGCCATCCCATCAGAGCTCTTCTGGGGTGATGCTGGTGGGGGAGCCACCCACAGCCATCTGCTCAGGTGGCTTTGGGCTGGGCTCTCCCTTCTCTGGGACAGATCTCACCCCGAGCCAGAGGCTGGTGGCCTGAGGGCAGGGAGATCTCGGCCTGCCCAAAGAGTAGTGCTGGGCCTCCTCCCAGCCCAGCACATGGCTACTGTGAGTAGCCAGGATGGGACCACGGGGGAGGATTTGCCTGTGGGCCTGGATCCCACCCTGTTCCCAGGTGGGAAGCGCTGGCCTCCAGCTCTCACGAGAAGCTCTGTGTGAGTGGCTGGGGTCACCCCATGGCCGCTGGGTTTGTGCTGCTGGCATTTCACTCCAGCCACCCCCTGCAATACAGCCTGTCCTGACAGGCCTCTGGCCTGAGAGCTGATGTAAACTGTCCAGGGAGACCTGGACCCAGCTCTTCTGTGCGGCGTTACTGCTACTCCTCGCCACGCTGAGAGTCACCTGGAACCTGCGCCCGGGGCAGTTTGGGTGGGTTGGGCCTGCAGGGGCCCATCCAGACCCAGCTGGGTGTGTGGTGGGGGGGAGAGTAGGACCTGGGTTAATGCCCACCCAGCATAAATGGTCCATGGAGGTCAGTTGATCTTCGAACCTTTCCTGGCCTTGCTGCCCCACTGCCCCCTTTCTAGCTGGGGCCTGTGGCAGGTGCAGGAAGGGGAATCGTGAGGGGCTGTGAGTGCAGCAGCTCCCTGCACTGTGCGAGAGCGTCTCTCCCTGCCTGTGACTGATGGGAAATGTCCAACTCCTACCTGACACCAGCTCCCTGGCTTCTCTCTTGCAGGTTTCCAATAGGAGAAGGAGGAGACTGCGCGTATCTGAACGGTGTGAGTGCGGTCAGCAGCTTGCGATGCGCCAGTGAGAGACCCTGGATCTGCACCAAACCCGATGCATTTACACAGGCACAGGAGGCTGCCGTGGAAGGGGGCTGGTAACAAGAGTATTATAGAATCTAGCCCTGGAAAAGCCTGACTGTGATTTCTTGTGACCATCACATCTGAGCAATTCCAGAATATCGGGGAATGCTCTGCGCATCACTGGGTTACTTCCCTGTCTGGCCATCCGTGTATTGTGTGCCTGATGTTGGATGTCTCTTTGCACACTGAGCCAGGTGCAAAATTAGATTGCAAAATCCACAAAAAAGGAAATCTACAGGAAGAAACTTACAGCACGGGGCTGTGTGTGTGTCCATCTGTGGTGTTTAAGCATAAAGACAAAGGATCGGTCTGATCTCTCTCGGTGTGCAGAGACATACTGGATCCTTCCCCTCGGAGACAAACTGACGGTATGCATGTCTCCTAAAAGAAGGGTCCGAGCCTGCCTGGCTGTAAAGTGCTGCAAGGATTTCGGGTGAGCTGTACTTGGTTACACAGGAGAATACCTTGTTAGTTCAGTCTAGGCTCTAGAACGCATGTTAGGACTTTGTTATATGTAACCATTTGTTTCCAACACTTTCACTCGCCTCTTGGCTTTGTTGAACTGAGGCGTGATTTCGCTGTGAGCCTATGGCAGCGCTGTGTGTTACGTGGAGCAGTGATCTGAGCTGGAGCTGGTAAGCTGGGGCCGAGGATGTGACTGTTCCTTTGGAAACAGTGAATCTGTGAATACTACTGGTGCCCAGGGGACCAGGGACTGGATGCTCCAGACAGACTCTCAAAGGACTTGAGGGCAGAGTGGGCCTATTGCTACCCTGCAGTGACGGCAGGCCCAGCAGCGAGTGCGTGTGGCCAGTGGAGTTGGGGAGCTGACCCCTGGCAGGCACAGACAAGGCTCCCTCAGGCAAAGGGCAGGTGGTGGCGAGGTGCCTCCCAGCCCCGGGTACCCGGGTACATTGCAGGGTATTAACTTACTGCAGGTTTGGGGCAGTTAAAAATTACACCCCAAGGCCCCAGCCCAGTGAGGAGGACCGAGGAGAGGAACTGTGACTGCGGGGGGCACCTGAGTCCCAGCACCGCCCAGAGTTCCGCTCTACTAGCTAAAAGTTCTAAGACTCCATTCCTGGTCGATCCCCGGCAAAGACAGAATATAGACAGACACACAGACCCTTTGTTTCTCTCCCTCCTCCCAGCTTTTGAAAGTATCTTGTCTCCTCATTGGTCATTTTGGTCAGGTGCCAGTGAGGTTACCTTTTGCTTCTTAACCCTTTACAGGTGAGCGGAGATTTCCTCTGGCCAGGAGGGATTTTAAAGGGGTTTACCCTTCCCTTTATATTTATGACACGCCCCCCAAATCTCAGCTAGGGTGAAACACTGGCTGGGATTTCTTCCTGGAGCTCTAGGACAAACAGAGTTAATAAGACACATGCATCTCTAAATATACTACCAAGTACATAAAGACTAACTATATTTTCTACATCTCAAGGACGATTTTAACCAGTTGATTCTGGGAAACTTTCACGGGAGAGTGCATCAGCCACTTTGTTAGAAGCTCCTGAGATGTGTTGGATGTCGAAATCAAAATCTTGGAGAGCTAAACTCCACCAAAGAAGTTTTTTGTTACTTTCTTTGACGGTGTGAAGCCACTTCAGTGCAGCATGGTCGGTTTGCAGGTGGAAACGCCGTCCCCAAACATATGGGCGTAGCTTTTCTAGAGCGTAGACAATAGCGTAACATTCTTTTTCGGTGGTTGACCAGTTGCTTTCCCTCTCAGACAGTTTTTTGCTGAGAAACACTACAGGGTGGAATTCTTGATCAGGTCCTTTCTGCATTAAAACTGCTCCCACACCACGCTCGGACGCATCTGTGGTTACTAGGAACGGTTTGTCAAAGTCTGGGGCCCTTAGTACAGGGTCAGACATGAGTGTCGCTTTAAGCTTGTTAAAGGCCTTCTGACACTTTTCGGTCCACTGAACAGCATTTGGCTGTTTGTTTTTGGTTAGGTCTGTCAGAGGGGCGGCGATTTGGCTGTAGTGCGGTACAAATCGTCTGTAATAACCGGCCAAGCCTAAGAAGGATTGAACCTGTTTCTTTGACTTTGGGACAGGCCACTTTTGGATAGCATCCACTTTGGCCTGTAGGGGGCTGATAGTTCCTTGACCCCCCTGGTGTCCAAGGTAAGTCACTCTGTTTAGGCCTATTTGACACTTCTTAGCCTTAACAGTTAGTCCTGCCTCCCTTATGCGCTCAAGGACTTTTTGTAGATGTTCCAGGTGGTCTGCCCAGTAATCCGAAAATATGGCCACATCGTCAAGGTAGGCGACTGCATATTCTCCTAATCCCGCTCGGAGACCATCTACAAGTCTTTGGAAGGTGGCGGGTGCATTTCGCAGCCCGAAAGGGAGTACATTAAATTCATACAGCCCGAGATGTGTGGTGAAGGCTGACCTTTCCTTGGCAGATTCATCTAGCGGTACCTGCCAGTACCCCTTGGTTAAGTCCAAGGCAGAGATGAACTGGGCCCGTCCCAGTTTCTCTAATAGTTCATCTGTGCGTGGCATTGGATAGTTGTCTGGGCGAGTTACAGCATTTAGCTTACGGTAGTCCACGCAAAAACGTACTTCCCCATCTGGTTTGGGAACTAGAACCACTGGAGATGCCCATGCACTTTCAGAGGGGCGGATTACACCCATCTGTGACATATCCTGGATCTCCCGTTCTATAGCAGTTTTAGCTTGAGGAGACACTCGGTAAGGTTGGACCCTAATTGGGTGAGCATTACCTGTGTCAATGGAGTGGTTTGCCCGTTCAGTCAGTCCTGGGGTGGCTGAGAACGCTGGCGCGTAGCTAGTGCACAGCTCCTGGAACTGCTGTCGCTACATACGCCCAAGGGTCATGGAGAGGTTCACCTCTTCCACACCACCAGCACATTTTCCTTCGTAGTAGACACCTTCAGGCCACTCAGCGTCGTCTCCTCCCTGGGCTGTAAACTGACAAACCCTTAATTCTCTGCAATAAAAGGGCTTTAGAGAATTAATATGGTACACCTTAGGTTTTCGGTTGGAGGTGGGGAATGGTATGAGATAATTAACAGCTCCCAGGCGCTCCTGGACCGTGAATGGCCCTTCCCACGACGCTTCCATTTTATGGGCCTGGAGCGCCTTTAAGACCATGACCTGGTCCCCTACTTTGAAGGAACGCTCTCTGGCATGTTTATCATACCAGGCTTTTTGCTCTTTTTGAGCATCCTGTAAGTTTTCTTTAGCAAGGGCTAAAGAGGTTCAGAGGGTGTTTTGTAGGTCGGTTACAAAGTCCAGAATGTTAGTTCCTGGAGAAGGTGTAAATCCCTCCCATTGCTGCTTCACCAACTGCAATGGCCCCTTAACCTCACGGCCATATACAAGTTCAAATGGGGAAAACCCTAAACTGGAGTGTGGTACAGCTCTGTAGGCAAAGAGCAACTGCTGCAACACTAGGTCCCAATCATTGGAGTGCTCACTTACGAATTTACGTATCATGGCCCCCAAAGTTCCATTAAACTTCTCCACCATGCCATTTGTTTGATGGTGGTAAGGAGTGGCAACCAAGTGATTTACCCCATGAGCTTCCCAAAGGTTTTTCATAGTTCCTGCCAGGAAATTAGTCCCTGCATCTGTGAGGATGTCGGAGGGCCAACCTACCCTGGCAAAAATGTCTGCTAGTGCCTGTCACACACTTTTAGCCCTGGTGTTGCTTAGAGCTACTGCTTCCGGCCATCGGGTGGCAAAATCCGTGAAGGTCAGTATGTACTGCTTTCCTCTGGGTGTCTTTTTCGGAAAAGGACCCAGAATATCCACAGCTACTTGCTGAAATGGAACTTCAATGATGGGGAGTGGCTGGAGAGGGGCTTTGACCTGGTCTTGGGGCTTTCCCACTCTTTGGCACACCTCACAAGACCGGACATAGGTAGAAACATCCTTGTCCATTCCCTCCCAGTGGAATGACCCGCCCAAACGGTCTTTGGTCCTGTTCACCCCAGCATGGCCACTAGGGTGATCATGGGCTAAGCTCAAGAGCTTGGCCCGGTATTTAGTTGGAACTACCAACTGTCTCCGAGGATGCCAGTCTTCCTGGTGCCCACCAGAAAGAGTTTCCTTGTATAAAAGTCCTCTTTCTACAACAAACCTGGATCGATTAGAAGAGCTGAGAGGCGGTGGGTTGCTCCATGCCGCCGTCCAAGCTCTCTGGAGGCTTTCATCTGCTTCCTGTTCGGTCTGGAACTGTTCCCTTGATGCTGGAGACATCAGTTCCTCATTGGATTGTGGACCTAGGCTTGGTCCCTCTGGAAGCGATATAGGGGATGGAGCTGTTTCTGTTGACTGTGAACCGCTCTCCGCTGGTGCACTATGTTGGGATTCAGGCTCCGGCTGAGCCTCTTGTGTCGGGTTATCGGCTGCTGCCAGTTCAGGGTCGGTGGGGCCCTCTGGTGTTGAGGTTGCAAGTACTGGATTCAGTGCTGACAATGGGTCTGGTGTTGGTTGTTCGGCTGGTTCCGGTTCTGGGACTGGTTCCGTCTGGGTCTCTGGGACTGGATCCACTACTGCTGTTGCAGACATTGGCCTGGGGTCCGGGTCCATCACCTCTGACCGGGTCCTGATAGAAGTTTCCGGAACAGAGCTAGGCCTCACGGCTTGTTTAGCCTGGCTGCGGGTGACCGTTCCCACCCTCTTGGCCTGCTTCACATGATTGGCCAAGTCTTCCCCCAACAGCATGGGGATGGGATAATCATCATAGACTGCAAAAGTCCACATTCCTGACCAGCCCTTGTACTGGACAGGCAACTTGGCTGTAGGCAAATCGAAAGAGTTGGACTTGAAGGGTTGAATCGTCACTTGGATCTCTGGATTGATTAAATTGGGGTCCACTAAGGAAGCATGGATAGCTGACACTTGTGCTCCGGTGTCCCTCCACGCGGTGACCTTCTTCCCGCCCACACTCACAGTTTCCCTCCGCTCCAAGGGTATCTGGGAGGTATCTGGGCCTGTGGACCTCTGGTGTGATTCCGGTGCAATGAACTGTAATCTGTTGGGGTTCTTGGGGCAGTTGGCCTTTACATGCCCCAGCTCGTTACATTTAAAACATCGTCCAGCTGACGGATCACTGGGGCGAGGAGGGTTGCTGGAGAACGGGGTGGTGGGACGATAAGGGGTCTGGAGGGTTCTTTGGGAGGTAGGTGGGGCTTTGGGCGGCCCCCGGTAATAGGGTGGGGTCTGGGGTTGTCCCTTCTGGTCTCCGCTCCAACTGCGACCAGTTTTCTTCTTCTCTGCCACCTCCACCCACCTGGCTCCAATCTCTCCTGCCTCGATTACAGTTTTGGGCTTCCCATCTAGGATGTATCTTTCTATTTCCTCAGGAACACCCTCTAAGAATTGTTCCATTTGCATGAGGAAGGGCACATCTACTGGAGATTCAACACTTGCTCCTGATATCCAGGCATCCCAATGTTTCACAGTGTGGTAGGCATGTCGGGTAAATGACACGTCTGGTTTCCACCTTAGGGCTCTGAACCTCCGACGAGAATGCTCGGGTGTTATCCCCATTCTGACTCTTGCCTTGGATTTAAACAGTTCATACTCATTCATGTGTTCTCTAGGTATTTCAGCCGCCACCTCAGCTAAGGGTCCACTGAGCTGTGGCCTCAGCTCTACCATGTATTGGTCGGTAGAGATGCTGTACCCAAGGCAGGCCCTTTCGAAGTTTTCTAAGAAGGCAGTGCCCGGGCGATGCTCTGGAACTGCTCCCTATGAAGCCAGTCAGGACTCTGGGGCAGTCGCCTTCCGGTGAGCAGCCTGTCCGCAGGGCAAACAGCTCACATGGCTTCCACCTTCCTGGGTCTGACCTCGGAGCATTCAGCATCCTCTGCCCCTCCGTGTGCTTCCCACAGCGAGACCGCTCAGGCGGGGCTCCTGGGGAAGCCAGAGGGTCCTGCACCCCAACTCCGCAGTCAGACGGGACTCTCAGCCAGCCAGTAAAACAGAGGTTTATTAGACGACAGGAACATGGTCTAAAACAGAGCTTGCAGGTGCAGAGAACAGGACCCCTCAGCTGGGTCCATTTTGGAGGGCAGTGAGCCAGACAACCACGTCTGCACTTCACTCCATGTCCTAGCCAGCCTCCAAACTGAAACTCCCTCCAGCCCCTCCTCCTCTGGGCTTTGTTCCTTTCCCAGGCCAGGAGGTCACCTGATTCCTTTGTTCTCCAACCCTTTAGCTCTCACCTTGCAGGGGGGAAGGGTCCAGGCCATCAGTTGCCAGGAAACAGGGTGTCGGCCATTCTCTGTGTCCAGACCCCTGCACACACCTGCCCTCTAGGGCTCTGCAGTGATCATACACCCTTACCCCACCACCTAGATACTTAAGAACTGCATAAGGGAAATTGAGGCACCCCCACAATATTCGGAGGAACCATTAAGAACAGTCCCACTTCGTCACAGGCCTCAGTATCATCACCTGCCTTGTAGGTGGGGAACTTTCTGGGATGGGAAGTGGTACCTGGAGAAGGATTGCTAGGGTTTGTTGGTATATTCTGCTGAGCCTTTATCTTCTCCACCTCCTCCACATGCTTCCTCTCTTTTTCCTTCTCCTCCTCCACATGCTTCCTTGCCTCCATTTCCCTCTTGGGGGCAGCTTCCTGTACCTCCTTCTCCAGCCACATGAGTTCTATCTGTCTTTCATGTTCCCTTTGTTTTTCCTCAGCCTGAAATTTGGCTAATTCCAGCTGTAGTCGAGCCGCGGATTTTGTCATTCTAACCTCTCTGTTTTTAACTAACTTTACACCCGAGGTTTAGAAATAAACAAACAAAACTTGGCTGTAAAATTTTGCTGTGCTGGAATAGAATACCTATTCTCTGATAGTGATTGTCAGCCTACAGAAAAAGACAATTCCCTTGTCTCTGCTCTGGGCCCAAATCAAAGCAAAAAACCTCCAACTACTTGGAAACCTGCTTACCCAGCTCAAAGAAAAAGCAAATGGGTAGAACACACCCCCCCTATTTACTTTTAGGGAAAAAAAATAAAACTCTGGCTTGGAAGACTGTGAATTTCCCTGCAGGAGTTAAGTACCCTGCCTCCAGGCAAAGAAAACCTGCAATTCACAAAGATAATCCCCTTTTGTCTCTGCTTGGCCACAAAGCAGAGATAAAACAAGCTGCTTTCAGTTTCAGCTGCTTTTTGGACTTCCTTTCCAAAGGAAAAAACAATTCCTTTTTAAAATCTGTATTTCTAGTTCAAAAAATCTCAACTGGATCTCAAAATGATTTCAGGTTAATCCCACCACTATGCCACCATGTCAAGGTTCCTCCCCCACTCTGAACTCTAGGGTACAGATGTGGGGACCTGCATGAAAAACCTCCTAAGCTTATCTTTACCAGCTTAGGTCAAAACTTCCCCAAGGTACAAAATATTCCACCCTTTGTCCTTGGATTGGCCGCTACCACCACCAAACAAATACTGGTTACTGGGGAAGAGCTGTTTGGACACGTCTTTCCCCCCAAAATACTTCCCAAAACCTTGCACCCCACTTTCTGGGCAAGGTTTGGGAAAAAGCCTCACCAATTTGCCTAGGTGACTACAGACCTAGACCCTTGGATCCTAAGAACAATGAACAATCCTCCCGACACTTGCACCCCCCCTTTCCTGGGAAATGTTGGATAAAAAGCCTCACCAATTTGCATAGGTGACCACAGACCCAAACCCTTGGATCTGAGAACAATGAAAAAGCATTCAGTTTTCTTACAAGAAGACTTTTAATAAAAATAGAAGTAATTAGAAATAAGAAATCCCCCCTGTAAAATCAGGATGGTAGATACCTTACAGGGTAATTAGATTCAAAACATAGAGAACCCCTCTAGGCAAAACCTTAAGTTACAAAAAAGATACACAGACAGAAATAGTTATTCTATTCAGCACAATTCTTTTCTCAGCCATTTAAAGAAATCATAATCTAACACGTACCTAGCTAGATTACTTACTAAAAGTTCTAAGACTCCATTCCTGGTCTATCCCCGGCAAAGACAGAATATAGACAGACACACAGACCCTTTGTTTCTCTCCCTCCTCCCAGCTTTTGAAAGTATCTTGTCTCCTCATTGGTCATTTTGGTCAGGGGCCAGCGAGGTTACATTTAGCTTCTTAACCCTTTACAGGTGAGAGGAGATTTCCTCTGGCCAGGAGGGATTTTAAAGGGGTTTACCCTTCCCTTTATATTTATGACACACCCCAAGGCCCCAGCCCAGTGAGGAGGACCGAGGAGAGGAACTGTGACTGCGCGGGGCACCTGAGTCCCAGCACCGCCCAGAGTTCTGCTCTGCCTAAAGCCACAGTCCCACCCTGTGAGTAGGGCTTTACCAAATTCATGACCATGAAAAATGCATCACAGACTGTGAAATCTGGTCTCCCCTGTGCAATCTTGCTGCGGGGGTGGGGGTGGGGGTGGGGGAAATATGTCACAGTACTGCCACCCTTACGTCTACGCTTCCTTCAGAGCTGGGTGGCCAGAGAGCAGCAGCTGCTGGTCTGGTGCCCAGCTCTGAAGGCAGCACTGCTGCCAGCAACAGTGCAGAAGAGAGGGTGGCATGGGGGGCGGAGGGGGAAGGGCCAACCTTATGGGTGGGTGATGCGGGCAACTGCCCAGAGGACGGTGGTCAGGAGGAAACCCCGCCAACCGCCAGCTCCAGGCCCTTTTAATCTCTGAGTGCTGGACCCTGGAACGGGGGAGGGGCAGGGCTGGGAGTGTCCTGGGCAGGGGCTCCTACCATGTGCCAGGCTCTAGCTGCAAGTTCGGGCTGGACTGGGGAGGAACAGGACCTCGTCCCCTGCATGGGCTGCTCCCAGGGCCAGATCAGAGCCACCGCCAGGAACCTCCCCCAGCAGCAGAAAGCTCCGTGGCTGCCAGCCGGGAGCCCAGCTCTGAAGGTAGCACCACTGCCAGGAGCAGTGCCGAAGTAAGGGGAGCAATACCGTGACACCCCTCCCCCAATAGCCTTGAGACCATCCCCCCATGACCCTCTTCTGGGATGGGATCCACACAGTTACAACAGGGTGACATTTCAGATTGAAATAGCTAAAACTGTGAAATTTAAAAGACTTTTAAAAATCTCATGACCATGAAATTTATCAACTGGATGGGTGAATTTGGTAGGGCCATACCCATGAAACTGAACAGGGGGGTACTTCATGTGACGAAGTGGGACTGTTCTTAATGTTTCCTCTGAATAGTGTGGGGGTGCCTCACTTTCCCCTAGGCAGTTCTTAAGTATCTAGGTGGTGGGGTAAGGGTGTATGATCATTGCAGAGCCCTAGAGGGCAGGTGTGTGCAGCGGTCTGCACACAGAGAATGGCCGACACCCTGTTTCCTGGCAACTGATGGCCCGGGCCCTTCCCCCCTGCAAGGTGAGAGCTAAAGGGTTGGAGAACAAAGGAATCAGGTGACCTCCTGGCCCGGGAAAGGAACAAAGCCCAGGGGAGGAGGGGCTGGGGGGAGTTTCAGTTTGAGGCTGGCTGGGACATGGAGTGAAGGGCAGACGTGGTTGTCTGGCTCACGGCCCCCCAAAATGGACCCAGCTGAGGGGTCCCATTCTCTGCACCTACGAGCTCTGTTTTAGACCATGTTCCTGTCGTTTAATAAACCTCTGTTTTACTGGCTGGCTGAGAGTCACGTCTGACTGTGGAGTTGGGGTGCAGGACCCTCTGGCTTCCCCAGGAGCCCCGCCTGAGCGGACTCGCTGTGGGAAGTGCACGGAGGGGCAGAGGATGCTGAATGCTCCGAGGTCAGACCCAGGAAGGTGGAAGCGGTGTGAGCTGTGTGTCCTGAAGACAGGCTGCCCCCAGAAAGGAGACTGCCCCAGAGTCCTGACTGGCTTCATGGGGAGCAGTTCCAGAGCATCACCCGGGGACTCCGTGACACTTCACATTACAGATACACAAATGTGGATCCTCAGTTGCACTGTTTATATCACGGCCGCTTCTTTCTGCAGATCCATTTGAGCTCCGCGGCACACGTCTCAGACAGAACCTGGCTGCCCTTTATCCACCCGCAGCTGTTCCCATCAGCAGAGCCTGAGAAGCTGCAGAGTGAGAGAGAGTCCGTGTCACTGTGGGTCCCTGAAACAAGGAAAGGGCCAGGGGTGAGTCTTTCCTCCCCCTCCCCCTAATGGGAAGCTGGGCTCTGGTATTGTCCTTCATCTCTAACTTTCCTGCAGAGCGTCAGTCGAGAAGACGTCCCAGGCTGTGAGGTGAGTTAGGGCAGTGGCTCTCAACCTTTCCAGACCACTGCACCCCTTTCAGGAGTCTGATTTGTCTTGCGTACCCCAAGTTTCACCTGACTTAAAAACGACTTGCTTAGAAAATCAGACCTAAAAATACAAATGTTGCCACAGCCACTATTGCTGAAAAATTGCTGACTCTCATTTGTACCACACAATTATAAAATAAATCCATTGGAAATAAGTATTGTACTTACATATCCGTGTATAGCGTATAGAACAGTGTAAACAAGTCAGTGTCTGTCTGAAATTTTAGTTTGCACTGACTTGGCTAGTGCTTTTTATGTAGCCCGTTGTAAAACTAGGCCAATATCTAGATGAGTTGACCTACTCCTCGGAAGACCTCTGTGTACCCCAGGGATACATGTAGCCCTGCTTGAGACCCACAGAGTTAGGGGGTCTGGAGCAAGGACCATACGAGGCTGAATCCCATGGGGTTGGTGAGCTGGTACTTGTTCATTGGAAGCGCCACCTTGATCTCCTACATCTCAGCTTTCCTTTAAAAACAAAGTCTGATGGGTGAGAGGAAACCTGCACCGTGCGACCTGGGTAACGGGACAGCTGCAGGGAGCTGAGGACTTGTCCCGATGAACGGTTAGGGCTGGATTCACAAAGAGACTTAAGAGGCTAATGGCCACTTCAGACACCTCCGTCCCAGAACCGCATCCCCCTGGGATTCACCAAACCCCAGCTCAGTTGCCACCAAACCCTGGAAGCGCCTGAACTTGCTCGGTGCCTCAATTTTCTGAGTCAAAGTTTACGAGGCGTCTGTGTGCGCCCCGAGCACCTGTGCTGCTCCCTCCCTCTAGGCTGCTGGCTGCCTAAGCCCCAGTACGATCCAGGAGCCAGTCTCCGCCTGACTTGCCTTGGGGCCCCAAGCCAGTGGGCATGTTCAAAGGACCCGTACCAGCTTGGGCCCCACAGGTGAGCGTCCACAGACTGGCAGCGAGGAGCATGCAGCCGATGAATGCAGCCGATGAAGTGAGCTGTAGCTCACGAAAGCTTATGCTCAAATAAATTGGTTAGTCTCTAAGGTGCCACAAGTCCTCCTTTTCTTTTTGCGCATACAGACTAACATGGCTGCTACTTTGAAACCAGAGAGGAGCAAGCGCTTCCTGGTAACATTTAGCCCAGGGGTTCTGGCACTCACCTGGAAAGTAGGAGACCCCAACTCAAGTCCCCCTTGTAGCTGGGTAGGAGAAGGGATTTGAACAGGCGTCTCTCACCTCTTAGGAGGAGGCTCACGCCACTGAGCTAGCGGACAGTCTGAGGTGGTGGTGGTGGGGGTCCCTTATTCTCTCCTGTTAACCCTGTTCCAGACTCGGGATGAAGAGTGATTGGAGCAGACAGACTAACTGTCACCTCGGGGCATGATGCAGAGAGATGATTTCTAGCCCCCACATTTCACTTCTAAAAGGGGAACCACAAAACCATGTGGATGCTTGTTGGATGGAAATTGCACAGAGCTGTCACCAGGGTCAAATGTCTCCTAGTATCACAGACACGACTTAAAAACAGCATGAGAGGCTCAGACGAGGGGCTTGTCTACACTCACAGCGCTGCAGTGAAGACGCTACCTACGCTGACCAGAGAGCTTCTCCCATCAGCAGAGCCAATCCCCCTCCCCAAGGGCCATAGCTATGGTGACAGGAGAAGCGCTCCCCTCAACGTAGCGCTGTCTACACTGGGGGTGAGGTCAGGATACCTGCATCGCTTGGGGGGTGGATTTTTCACACCCTTGAGCAGCATAGTTATACCGTCATAAGTCTGTAATGTAGACCGGGTCTAAGGGCAGGTCTACACTACCCGCCGGAAATGCAGGTAGCGATCTATCTATTGGGGGTCAATTTATCACGTCTAGTCTAGACGCGATAAATCGAACCCTGAGCGCTCTCCCGTCGACTCCGGCACTCCAGCGCCGCGAGAGGTGCAGGCGGAGTGGAGGGGGGAGTGCCGTGAAGATGCCAAGGTTAGTCGAGCTAGATACGTCCACTTCAGCTATGCTAGTCTCCTAGCTGAAGTTGCATATCTTAGGTCGATCCCCCCGCACACACACACACCCAGTGTAGACCAGGGCTAAGTGTGTACCCCAAATAAAAAAAGACAGGAGGAGGAGCAAAAAAATGCTATCCTGGCTAAACAGCAGAGTAATGGAGGCCATTAGAGGCAAAAAGCATCCTTGAAAAACTGGAAGTCTAAACCTAATGAGGAAACTAGGACGGAGCACAAACTCCAGCAAGTAAATTGTAAAGTATAAGGAGGCAGGCCAAGGAAGAGTTTGAGAAGCAACTTCCTAAAGATGCAAAACCTAAAAAAATTAAGTACATTAGAAGTAGGAAAATATAAGGTCCCTCACCAAAGGCTTTTAAGCAAAGGAAGCTGTCATGGGATAAGGGGGAAGGTCCTCTCATGGATCAGTAACTGGTTAAAAGATAGGAAACAACAGGAATAAATGCTCAGTTTTCACCATGGAAAGAGGAAAATAGCTGGGTCCCCTCAGGATAAGTACAGTTATATCCATATACAACTGCTTCTACCGCTATCGCTTATGCCAGCTCCCCGATCCCCCTAAGCTACACTGCTCTACACACAGAGCTATTGGTAGAACTGCCGTTACACCAGGGCCTTTGCTGGCACCCCTCTGTTAGGGAAATACCCTTAGCCCACGTAGTTACGCTGGGAAGACTTTTCAGCGTAGACCAGGCCTCAGACAGACGCTGGACATTTAACACGAGCAAGTTATACAATGGGAGCTTTCCCCAAACATCTCAAAGAGTAAACGTCAAGCAGCACTCACCGCACTGGATCTAATGGGGAACCGTCCACCCAGGTCCACTTCCCTCCTGGGGGTGTCACTTTAAGGCCAATCCAGATGTGGTTTGCATCTTGTACAACATCTTGTATGAAATCCTGTGATGGGCAAAGCAGAGGGGGTGGGGATGAGTATCCTGTAACATGCTAGAATTCCCTTAGTGATCCCATGAAGTGCCTGCTCTCTCCTTCAGTAGCTCTGCCCATAATGCCAGCAGGAGACCCCACCAGCCCCTGAGTTAGTTCACCCTCTCCCCTGGGTGGGCAGGGTCCCAGTGCAGGTAAACGTGGCTCTCTCTATGCAGACATGGTAACATCAGCACCAGTCCTTGGTGGCACAGGGTGAGCTGGCCCTTTAAGGGAGTCCTGGGTTGAGCCTCACCTGTGACTAGGTGCCCCTGGGCTCAGAGGCAAAGGTGATGGAAGCAGGTGACCAGGAGCCAGGCCTGGTGGGGCTACAAGGGCAGCCAGTCTGGGCAGGGAGAGATTTGATGGGGTAGGAGGTTTGTGTGATTAGCTCTATGCAGAAGGGCTCTGCTGAGCTCTCAGACAGAGGGCCTGGGAGTGAAACGCCTGCAAGAGCCAGCTGGGCAGTCTGAGGTGGGAAAGCTGTAGGGTTCTTGTTCTGAACTGTATGTTAATAAGCCAGAGCCCCAGAAGGGGAGAAAACACCCCAGTGTGCAGTTTGATTGGGGTGGGGGTGGGGGGTAGAGTCAGGCTACCCTGGGATTGTAACTAGTGACACACGTCTTTCTCCAGCTGGAGTTGGATGAGCCTGTATTTTATGTTACCATCTCCTCCCGGTTCTGGGTCACGAGCATGCGAGAGCTCTTCCCCGAGCAGTCGTCACGGCTCCCAGTCCAGTCTTTACGCTCCTTAGACAGCCAGTAGCACTTGTCCCCATGCAGCAGCCGGTCCCTGGGGCAGAGTTTGCACCCGGATCCCTCTGGAGGGAGAGATGAGAACTGAGGTGTCATTAATTCTGAACCTTCAAACTACAGCTGGATGAAAACTCTTGTTCAAAGTTGTTTTTTAATGGAAAATGCCATTTTGACCCAAATGAAAGTTTTTATTCTGATTGCCATTTTTCATTTTTTGATGGGGGAGTGGACTTAAAATGGAAATACTGGTTTTGAGGGTGGGAGGGAGGATTTCATTCATTTTTGGAGGGGAAATAAACATTTACTCTTAACAGTTCCCTCCATTTGAAAAGTGGGGGAGGACTTTCACTTTTCTGCTTCCTTCAAAGGACATCAAAGTGTCATTTCTTTTCACGTTTTTCATGAACGAGGCTTACACTGTATCCGCTCTAGTTCTAGACATTGCTGAAGTGTCCCCTACAGTTGTGTAAAAAGCAGGGCTGTCAATTAATCGCCGTTAACTCACGTGATTAACTCAAAAAATCAACTGTGATTAAAAAAATTAATCGTGATTAATCTCACTGTTAAACAATAGAATACCAATTGAAATTGATTAAATATTTTTGGATGTTTTTCTACATTTGCAAATATATTGATTGCTATTACAACACCGAACACAAAGGGCACAGTGCTCACTTTACATGATTATTTTTGATTACAAATATTTGCACTGTAAAAATGATAAAAGAAATAGTATTTTTCAATTCACCTCATACAAGTCCTGTAGTGCAATCTCTTTATCATGAAAGTGTAACTTACAGATGTGGATTTTTTTCTTACATAACTGCACTCAAAACCGAAACACTGTAAAACTTTAGAGCCTACAAGTCCAGTCAGTCCTACTTCTTGTTCAGCCAATCGCTAAGACAACCAAGTTTTGTTTACATTGACAGGAGATACTGCTGCCCCCTTCTTATTTACAATGTCACCTGAAAGTGAGAACAGGCATTCGCATGGCACTTTTGTAGCCGGCATTGCAAGGTATTTATGTGCCAGATATGCTAAACATTCATCTCTCCCTTCATGCTTCGGCCACCATTCCAGAGGACATGCTTCCATGCTGATAATGCTCGTTAAAAAAAATAAATGCGTTAATTAAATTTGTGATTGAACTCCTTGGGGGAGAATTGTAGGTCTCCTGTTCTGTTTTACCCACATTCTGCCCTATAGTTCATGCTATAGCAGTCTCGGCTGATGACCCAACACATGTTCATTTAAAGAACACTTTCACAGCAGATTTGACAAAATGCAAAGAAGGTACCAGTGTGAGATTTCTAAAGATAGATTCAGCACTCAAGCCAAGGTTTAAGAATCTGAAGTCCCTTCCAAAATCTGATCGGGACGGGGTGTGGAGCATGCTGTCAGATGTCTTCAAAGAGCAACACTCTGATACGGAAACTACAGAACCCAAACCACCAAAAAAGAAAATCAACCCTCTGCTGGTGGCATCTGACTCAGATGATGAAAATGAACATGCCTCGGTCTGCTCTGCCATGGATCGTTATTGAGCAGAACCCCTCATCAGCATGGACGCATGGCCTCCGGAATGGTGGTTTAAGCATGGAGGGACATATGAATCTTTAGCGCATCTGGCACATAAATATCTTGTGATGCCGGCTACAACAGAGCCAGGCGAACGTCTGTTCCCACTTTCAGGTCATATTGTAAATAAGAAGTGGGCAACATTATCTCCTGCAAATTGTAAGCAAACTTGTTTGTCTGAGCGATTGGCTGAAGTAGGACTGAGTGGACTTGTAGGCTTGAAAGTTTTACATTGTTTTATTTTTGAATGCAGTTATTTTTTGCACATAATGCTACATTTGTAAGTTCAACTTTCATGATAAAGAGATTGCACTCCAGTACTTGTATTAGGTGAATTGAAATATTCTCTTTCTTTTGTTTTTTACAGTGCAAATATTGGTAACCAAAAATATAAAGTGAGCACCGTACACTTTGTATTCCGTTGGAATTGAAATCAATATATTTGAAAATGTAGAAACCATCCAAAAATATTTAAAGAAATGATATTCTCTTATGGTTTAACAGTGCGATTAAGCGCGATTAATTTTTTTAATCGCTTGCCAGCCCTAGTAAAAAGCCTTCAGGCTCAATGTAGTAGTGAGGGCTTTTCTCAGGGTCAGCACTCAAACAGCCGGGCACGCTGTAGGTCAGGAAAGCAAGGTGCTGGGAGGCCAGAGAGGAGAGAATTCACTCCAAGTCTTTACACGGAGTTGCTCTCTTACGAATCATCTGCTCTAACTCAGTCACAAGTTCTGGGCTCGATGCAGGAATTACCGGCTGGGAGAAATCTCTGGCTTGGTGCATTCAAATGTAATTCCTTGAGGTTTGACCGTGTGAGCTTATAAAAGCTGAACAGAGTCAGACCCAGGCTGTTTCCCAATGGGAAACCTCAAGGGAAACTCAGTGTTGAAACAAATAAGAAGGATGACACCCCCGACTAAGGCAGAACTGAACCTAGAGACTCAACCTGGCAGCTGGGGGCGCTGTACCTCTGCTGGTGTCAGGATTCAGCTGGGAATTAAAAGCAAGGTCCCATTGTGGTCATTACAAATCCTATGGCTCTTCTTTAATGGTGGAGATCTGAGTCGGTTCAAATGACAGTTCGGGGGACTACAATTTGCCTCTCTCAAATGCCCTGTGAAATTCCAATAGGTGAGTGGATTCTGCTTCAACCATTCCCCTAAGACATCGTCTGCCCGTGTTGTGTGCTGCTGAACAGTTGTGGAGTTTCACTCCAGAGGTGGCTGCATGTCAGTAGTGGGGGGAAAGGATTCCCATGAGTATGACAAGCACTTTGGGATCCAACCTCTAGAGCAGTTGTATTCTTTATTACACTATTGTTATGATTGTCTGTGCTCCAGCAATGGGAATTCCTCGTCCCACTAGAGGTCACTGCTGCTCCTCTGCACAAACGGCTGAGAATTACTTATTGTGCTTCGCCTGCACACTCCCTGGGGAAAGGATTGTCTTTCTGTGATGTGTTTTTGATGGCGTCTGGCACAATGGGGCCTCCATCCCTGAGGCAGGACTGCAGTGGAAAGAAATAGGGTAGAGCTGAGAGGTTCCTGTCCTGGATCGGGTTAGGGGTTGGTCTAGGGATGCTGCGCACAGATAGTAAGACAATCTCTGCCACAAAGAGCTCCCAGCCTAAACATCTGATGTGAAACGAGTGGAGAGAAAGAGGAGGACGGCAACAAGGCAAGAGAGAGACCAGCTGGGTAATTCCTATTCCTGGACTAACTTCCACTGGTGGAAGATACAAACTCGGAGCTCCACAGAGCTCGTCTTCAGGGCTGGGGGAGGCCATCAGAGGAAACCCGAAGAAGAGCTCTGTGGAGCTCCAGAGTTTGTACCTTTCACCACCAGAAGTTGGTCCAAGAAAAGCTGTCAGCTCCCCGCCTTGTCTCTCTCACATTCCGGGACCAGCCCGGCCACAACGCCGCTGCCCCCGAGAAGGGAGAGGAACCCGGCCATCGGGGTACAGACAAAGGCAGCCACAGCCTGGGTCTTGCACCCACCGCCTGGGAGAGATGAAGTGAAAGAAGACAGGGGCGCTGGGGGTGACAGCGCATCACAACGGCACCCAGAGCATTCAAGCAGATTTAAAGGTGTCTCTCCCCCTGCCCCCACCCTCAACTTAAACATCACCCTGGCGGCGGACCATTGTTCTCCTGCTGGAGTTACGAGCAGAGCGAGCCCGCCCGCCCCAGCCAGGCCAATGCAGGGTCAGACAACCTCTGCCCTTCACCCGGAGAGCTCCCCGGCCACGCGGCCTGTTCGCAGCTCCTGCTCGCAGCCCCCGAGGGGCGAGCGCAGCTGTCGGGTTGCTCAGGGGTGAGCTTCTCTCGCGAAGGCTCCTGCAAAGACCCCGGCTACCCTGTCCCCCAGGAGCCTGCCCCCCCCAGCTGCCGTAACACCCCCCCCCCCCCCCAGCCACGAGCATGGGACCCCAGAGGTTGGAGGGACCGGGGCAGGAGGGCCAAGCGATGCGTGCCGCACTCTGGGCCAGGCTCCTCGGGAAGGGAGAAGTGACGTCTGCACACGGGGTCGATTTGTCCCCCGAAGGGAGGATTTGCCAGAGAACAGGAGCCCTTTCTGAAAGGCAGGACGTCTCGCCGACTTGGGAGCAATTCTGGGTGTTTTACTGGGTTTTCTGGCACGTCTAAAAGCTCCTGTTCATTTCCTGGAAACCCCCCCCCCCCAGTCTCCCCTTAACCCAACACCTCACTTTGGGGGAAACGAAAATCTTCAAGCTCAATTTGTTGCCGAAGAATGGCCACACAATTCAACAGCGGCTGCAGTACAAATCGTACGTTATTCACAGACACTGCGAGGCCCTGCAGCCTGCCTGTGGGGGCTGTAACAATAATCACAGGGCTGCGATGACTCTGGGATCTTCAGAATAACCCCCCGTCTCCACCCTAATCCCAGTCCCCCATTGAAGAGCCGGGGTGGGAGTCAGGTTCCCAGGGCACTGCTCTGGAGGAAGACCACAGCTTACCTCCTCCAGGGACTCCATGCCTGCAGCATCCTTTGCAAGGCAGGTCCCTGCTCCATCTCCCCATCTATGCGCATTAGCTGAGCGGGGAGCCCCAACTCCCCCCTTCACACACATCATGTCTTCCCCCATTGCTCATGCAAGGGAAAGCGCGCGAAAAAGCCAGCCGTGAGGAGAATGAAACTACACAGCGCGGGGGAGATCCTACGCATTATTAGCATATTGCTTCTGATTGGACAAGGGGCAGGAGCGCCGGAGGGGGAGGAGGGTCCACTTGCTCTGGCCCAGGGCCCCAGGAAACCCTCCTCCGCCTCTGCTCATCTCGCTAGTGGCCTAGTTTTACAAGGGGCTGCCTAAAAGCACCGGTGACATTGCTCCCTTTGGGGGTACAAGTCTCCCTGATGTAAGGCGACTGTTGTCCACTTCCTAAAACTCAGTGGGGGTGTTTGGGTTAGCTAGCTCCCAGTACCAAAAGGAAGGGGAAGGGTCAATGGGAAATCAGGACCCTGAGACTGCCAGTCCCCAAGAACAATGGGGAGAGGCCAATGCGCCAGGTCAGCCTGATTGACAGGGCGGGCAGGTTAATCAGGGAGTCAGGAGGCCAGGGGGGTCCCATCCTCTGTGTGAGCCAGAATTGCCCTGGGTCAGAGAGAGAGGGGCCGAGCTAAGGAGAAAGCAGGGGTCCAAGCTGAGCTGCGGAACAGGGTCATGCCAGCCAGGGGGGCCAGAAAAGCAGCCCAGGGGGCACGTCAGTGTTGGGAACAGAGCCAAGAAGCAGCCAGCCACAAACCTAAGGGAACAAAGTTTCCCTGGAAAATTGTGGAATGTAACTATCACTTGCCATTCATTCTCAACTCTGCCACACGCTTCTCTCCGGAATGGGGCCTCGGAGAGACAGCCCCATAGACATCTGGGGGCAGGGAGAGACCCAGGGGTGCAGGGAAAATGGGGGTAGGATGGAGGGAGCTGGAGAAAAGTAGAGATACATGGGGGGGGTGTTATGTGTTGGGACAGGGACTGACCAACTCTCAGTACATGCTGGGGGGGGGTGCTGGGGTGCCATTTCAGATGGGGGGGCAACTTTAACAGTTACTACTTAGGCATCTGAAAAATCTAGGGTTTTTTTTGCAGATAACTTGGAAATTAGCTGACAGGAGCACTGTATCTAATTCCTATGTAACTGTAACCCTTCTGCACGTCAGAGTTAGCAGCAACAAGGGCCAGGTTGAGTATCTAGGGGTTTCAATAACGCAATACAAAACCAGCTCGAGCCCCCACCCAGAGACCTGGGACAATTACAAACCACCCCCGGGTGCCTCCAAGAGGCAATACTTCCCCTCTCGCAAGCACAGAGTCTGAGTGTAGCAAAAGCCTTTTAATAAAGGAGGGAAACAATGCGGCATTATGCTGGGGAAACACCACCCACGGGATTCATAACACAACCCATGAGCAAAAGACCCACCCCCAAGTAAATCTGGCAGGGTCCTTTTCCCCTCAGGGTCTTGAGCCGGTGAGAAACGTGCAACCCACGCCGGGCTCGCTGGGGGAGCTCCGGGACACTGGGGGGCAGGGGCTGGAACCCCCACCTCCAGAGCCCCCCCCCCCGCCGGAACCCCGACGCATGGGCTGGGCATCGCCGTTTGGCGACCGCTCCCCCTAAGGGGCCCCCTCCCCCTCTTCAAGCTGGGGGGGGGCCTCTGTTACCCCTCTCCCCTCCCCTTCCCCCTCTCCGGGCTGGGGGGGTCCCCCGTCCCTTCCCCCTCTCCAGGCTGGGGGGTGGGGGGGCCCTCTGTCCCTCGCCTCTAATTCCCAGGTTTCTGATGCTTGAGTTTTGCTGATGCCCACGTTCTAAAAGGGAAGGAGCTGTCCCTGCCTGGCAAGCCGGACCTCTGCCTGCATGAAGTCTCTGCTGTTTAACTGATTTCAGATTCCTGCCCCTGGTTGGAGCTGAATTCACACTGCTGCGGGGTGGCGGGGGGGGACAGTCTCTCAGAGCTCCACAAGTCTTGTCCATCCCAGCGGCCTTTCAACCCTCTGGCTCTCTTTCTGGGCATGCTCAGTGTAGTCCAGGGGTCCTCAAACTGGGGGTCGTGAGGTTATTATGTGGGGGTCATGAGCTGTCAGCCTCCACCCCCAAACCCTGCTTCATCCCCAGCCATTATAACAGTGTTAAATATATTAAAGTGGTTTAATAATTTATAACGGGGGGTTGCACTCAGAGGCTTGATGTGTGGAAGGGGTCACCAGGACAAAAGTTTGAGAACCACTGAAATGGTTCAATTAATTTTTTTTTTTTTCGGAAAAATTGGGTGTTTGATTCAAGGCAACCTTTTGTGGAAAGTGTCGTCTTTAATAAAAAACATTCACTGTCTTCTTGGAAAATTCAAAAACCAAAATTGTTCTGTTTTCAATCATTCTGGACTAATTTTTTCTGATTCTGGTAGAAGATTTTGGCGGGGTTGGCCATTTTTGTCAGAAGTTTTTCTTGTTCTAGCCCTCCTGGATGGGGAGAAAAGCTTGAAAAGGTGACCCCTAAAGGCTCCACCACCAGGAAATCAAGAACAGAACCCACAGTTGTTTTCAAAATCTCATCTTGTTTAAGCCAATCTGATGGTTTTGGGGGGCTCTGACTTGTGATTTTTGGTCACTGGGGGTTGGCCACATGGGCTAGAACCAGCTTGGCCAGGATCCAGATGTTAACTCCGGTGCAGAGGGCCCTGGCAGTGGCCCAAACCCAGCAGCTGTGGGGGACAGGAGAGAGATTTGATGTGTTCCCTGAGGTTCAAATTAGCAAGAGAAGCGGCCGGGGAGACGCATTCTAAACTGGGGGATCAGTGACATTCAGGGTGAGGCAATATTGAAAATACTCAGCAGTGTTACAGTTACTTTGCTCTGACACTCTCAGCCCTGATGGAGCAGAGCCCCCGGCCCTTCCCTGAACACACCCACAGATACCCCTGTAATGGGGGTCCAGAGCTAGGAGCGGGGGAGGGGGACCCCTGGGCACCAACTCCTCACCGCACTCTCCTCTCCCTGTTCTCTCTCTCTCTTTCCAGATCCAGCCAGCCGGAGCGGGGTGGAAGCTCCTCCCGCCCCACAGGGACCCCTTGCTGCAGCTGTCGTGAGTAAGTGTTGGGGAGCGAACCCCTCTCCCAGGCCGGGATCTCGGTGTCTGGGGTGGGGGGATTTGCTGGGGGGTGTCTCTGTTCTGCGCTCTCACAGCCCCGCTTTCCTCTCTCTGTTAAATCTCCTGGGGTGGGATTCACCTTCCACCCCTCCGCTGACCTGCCTGTGCCCCTCTGCTCTCTCTGCCAGGCCCCTGCCTTCACTTGGAGCTCTCGCCAGGGAGGGGCTGCTGCTGCTGACTCTGCTCTGAGCTCTGCCTGAGGATGGGGGAGATGCACTCGGCCCCTGGAGGGGTCAGGAACTGAAGGTAGAGAGCATCTTGCAGGGGTTCCTGTTTCAAACCGATCGCTGCACCCAGGGCCTGCTGCACTGGGAGAGCCATCGAGGGCCTGATTCTGGGAGCTGCCTCCTCTGAGAATCGGCCCAGAGACACCTGGGAACTAGTTCATGGTTTGAGATTGTCTAGCTCGGCATTTGTCCAACTGGGAGTCCTGACCCAAAAGGGGGTTGCAAGGCTATGGTGGGGGGAGGGGGGGTCAAGAGATCACAAAAATATTCTCAGGGGAGGGGGGCAGGAGGGGAAGAGGGCTACAACAGCTGCCCCTCTCCAGCTGCCCAGCTCTGAGGGCAGTGCCCCGCCCGTAGCAGCCCAGAAGTAAGGGTTGCAATACCATGCGTATGTTTCTATGAGACCGTACAGTAACTTGCTATGACTGTTTGGGGGTCGGGGGTTGTCATAGCCTGAAATACTTTCAAAGTGGGGCCAGCAAAAACAAAAGTTTGAGAAGCCCGGGTCTAGCTTATTCTGATATCTGTTGTTCCCAGCCTTCCCCCAGCTGGTTTTATAGAGCTGGTGAGGCTCTTCCTCCCCATCTAGTGTCCGATGATAGTAAAGCAAGAGGGGAAAAAGTGATCCAGGCAACTACAGACCCATTCATCTAAGCAAAAAGAAAAGGAGGACTTGTGGCACCTTAGAGACTAACCAATTTAGTTGAGCATAAGCTTTCGTGAGCTACAGCTCACTTCATCGGATGCATTCAGTGGAAAATACAGTGAGGAGATTTATATACACACAGAACGTGAAAAAATGGGTGTTATCATACACACTCACTTCAGATGAGCTATTACCAGCAGGAGAGTGGAGGGGGGGAAAGAAAACCTTTTGTAGTGATAATCAAGGTGGGCCATTTCACTCTCACAAATCTTGGGAGACAGGCCAGTCCTTGACTACAGACAGCCCCCCAACCTGAAGCAAATACTCACCAGCAACCACACACCACACAACAGAGCCACTAACCCAGGAACCTATCCTTGCAACAAAGCCCGTTGCCAACTGTGTCCACATATCTATTCAGGGGACACCATCATAGGGCCTAATCACATCAGCCACACTATCAGAGGCTCGTTCACCTGCACATCTACCAATGTGATCTATGCCATCATGTGCCAGCAATGACCCCTGCCATGTACATTGGCCAAACCGGACAGTCTCTACGTAAAAGAATAAATGGACACAAATCAGATGTCAAGAATTATAACGTTCATAAACTAGTCGGAGAACACTTCAATCTCTCTGGTCACTTGATCTCTGACCTAAAAGTTGCTATATTACAACAAAAAGACTTCAAAAACAGACTCCAACGAGAGACTGCTGAATTGGAGTTAATTTGCAAACTGGATACAATTAATTTAGGCTTGAATAAAGACTGGGAATGGATGAGTCATTACACAAAGTAAAACTATTTCCCCATGTTTATTCCCCCACCCCCACCCCCCACTGTTCCTCAGATGTTCTTGTTAACTGCTGGAAATGGCCCACCTTGATTATCACTACAAAAGGTTTTCTCCCCCCCGCCCCCCCGTCCCGCTGGTAATAGCTCATCTGAAGTGAGTGTGTATGATAACACCCATTTTTTCACGTTCTGTGTGTATATAAATCTCCTCACTGTATTTTCCACTGAATGCATCCGATGAAGTGAAGTGAAGTGCATCCAACTATACTCTTAGCCCAGCAGAAGAATCTGTCCTATCTCGGGGCCTCTCCTTCTGCCCCTGCACTTATTCCCTTCACCTGGGGATAGGTTCAGTTGAGCTACTACCCCTTTCATGGCCATCTCACCCTGGGACAGCCTGAAACTGGAAACCTGTGCTCGAACAGTAACTGTTTGCTAGGGAAGGTGCTGAAGACACAATGGAAGAGGAAATCCTTTGGACTGGATTGAAATTATTCCAAAGGAAAGTGAATGAGAGAAAATGTCCAGCGTTACCCTCCTAGCAAAAGAAAAGAATTAAGGTCAGAAAGGACCATTCTGTCCATCTTCTGTGTAACACAGGCCCTAGAACATCACCGAGTGCTTCCTCCAGAAAACATACGACATGGGACTGAGCCAGAGCACGTCTTCTGGAAAGACATCTCCATGCATTAGAGCCAGCTGGTCAGAAACAATCTTTCTTCTGCAGTGACGTGAAGTTAAAGGACATGGAGATGAAGAAAACCTCGCCTCGGGTTGTTGCTGGAGCTGAAGCAGAGAGGCCAGGACAAACACGGCTAGGGCCCAGGACTGACTACCAGCAGATCTGCCGTTTTCTATTCCTGGCTTTTTGACCATGAGCGAATCTCTTTGCTTCTCTGTGCCTCAGTTTCCACGACTATAAAATAAAGCTAATCAAGATTCTGTTTTTTTCTCTCCTCTTTTTCAAGGCGGGACACTTAGATACATTTGGGGCCTGTCTACGCTACCGGTCTAGAATGTATTTGTAAGCTGATGACCCCCACATGTTGTTCAGAAGCTATGGATGACAGAAGCTCCTAAGGTTGTTCTGTGCTTAGCCCCTAGGGCACAGCTGGGCCGGGCGGCCTTTTCTCACTGTACTGTGTGGAGCAGGTTCTAGGCACTAGGGATATGAAGAGGCTGTCGGGGACTAATTCTTGAAAATAAATATCAATGAACTGCAACCCAAATAAAAAATCACTGCTGCTAACATTGGTGGGTGATAAAATAGTAGCAGAGTGGTAACTAATGATGAGGACAGGGCAGTGACACAGAGAAATCGGATCCCTTGAGAAGCTGGACCCATTCAAAGAAAACAAGTTTGAAAATAACCAAAGGAAGGGTCCTATAGCTAACAACAAAGCATGCAGGCCACACCTACAGAGTGGGGAAGTGTATCCAGGAAAGCACTGACTGTGAAGAGGATTTCAGGGCCATGCTGGGCAAGCCATTCAACATGAGCACCCAGGGTGATGCTGTGGTGAACAGGGCTAAAGCCATTGTTAGATGTATGAAAAGAGCAGTGAGGCGCAGAGGGAGGTGACACACCATGAGGAAGACTGATCATGGAATCCTGCATCCAGTTTTGGCGTCCACCTTTGAAAAAAGATTTTGAAATATTGGAGATGGGGCAGCAAAAAGCAACGAAACGTTTTGAGGGCTGGAGAAAAATGCCTGGGAATGAGCTATTGAAAGAGCTCAGCCTATTTAGATGATAAAAAAGATTGGGAGGTGATGTCATTGAAGTGTTGAAGTGACTTCATGGAGAGAAAATATGTGGTATTAAAGGGCTCATTAATCTAGCAGAGAAAAGCATAACAAGACCCAGTGGCTGGAAACTCAAAAGAGACCAATTCGTATTCGAAAGAGGGCACACATATTCAACAGTGAGGATGAATCACCAAAGGAACAAACTAGAAAGGGAAGTGGTGGGAATTCCCCACCTCTTGATGTCTTCTAATGAAGACTAGATGCCTTTCTGGAACGTGTGTAGTCAAAAACTAGCTCCTATGCTCTACAGAAAGCATGTGATATGCGGGGGGTCGGATGACATGCTCTAATTGTCTCTTCTGTCCATAAAGTCTGCTAATTTATGAAAAACTGAGCGTAGCATGGGGAGAAGCCTCTGATGTTTTACTGTGTTCGGCTTGAGCCCACAATGAACGCTCATTGAGAGGGGTGATCCAGGGGAAGCGGCTGAAACATCCAATGTGGCTGGACAGGGGCAGGACATAAGCACTGCAGGGGAGGGGTGGGTGTGGCTGTGACATCACAAGGGCCTTTGGCAGGACCTCAGCCTATTGGACAAAGGTGGTGGGGAGGCGGTGACCTCACAGAGAGATCTTGACATCAGCCAGGCAGGACAGGGGTGCAGGACAGGGGCAAGCTCGGAGATCCCTGTGGCTTTGCTTCAGCACGTCTCCTTCTCGAGGTCTCTCCTGGAGGACTGAGAGAGCATTCACTTTCACATTCGTGAGCGCAAGGAGGACCCTCTTCAGAGTTTTCTCCTTTTCTTATAGTGGTTTTGCTTGAAACCAGACGTCCCTGTATAGAAGGTAAGAGCCTCGGAGAGGTTTGGAACCTGACCAGTCTGATCCATCAGGTGCTGGCTGATTTTTAGGAAAGAAAAACATTAGATTGTGGGGGCAGCATTTTATTTCCGACCTAGGACTTTGTCCCTTAGAATTACTGGGGACACTGGGGTTTCTCCTTTTTGTTTTCCCTTTTCCTCTGTCCCTCCTACCTTTCTCTTCTTGCTTCCTTTGTCCTTTTCCTCTGCTCTCCTCCCACCACCAGGAGCTCTGTGGGTGGAGCGGGGGCCGGGGGGTGGGGGGTTGTGGGAGGCCCTCACAGAGAGGTGAGACTGGACTAGTGCTCCGAGAGTGATCCCCTTGGTGGTGACCAGGGCCATTCTTTGGGCTATTTAATGAGAACCCTTAGCCTCCCACCCCTCAAAGTCCCAACCTTGATTGGCTGAGGAGGGGGCTATTGACAGGGAGGAAACTCTGGTCTTTGTTGTTCTCTTTTATGACCAAGCAAATAAGTCACAACCAGTTAGATGTTTGACCAATGTTGACGCTGCTCTCCATTCATTGTCTCGGAGCAGTTCATGATCCTCTCAAACATTCCAATTCTTCTGAAATAATTGCTGAATAATTACTAGGAACAATTGTTGGTCTGTAGCTCATTTGAGAGCAACTCTGCTACTGACTGGCTGCATCAGCTAAGACAAGTCACTGCTCCTTTCTCAGCTTTCGTTTCTCCTTCTGTCAAGTACGAATAACAATCCTCTCCCACCTACCTCGCCATGGGTGGATGCTGGGGATCCACTGAAGAGTGTCACTCGGAGCAGTGCAGACTAGGGGGTGTCCTATCACACTGAGCCATAGCAGATTATGACCTAATATTCGATTTCATTTGTATTTTATTGTTTTGAAATTGTGAAAAGCAGCAACTACTTAGCTCAGACTGAAGCATCTCATCTAATTTTCTAGAGCATAGTGTCTCCCCTTTGTGTACGATGAGACAGTTTAATGCGCTGTGTCGGACAGGAGATGCTCTTGTTTTGCAAACAAATATTTTTGCAAAGAATTTTCATCCTACTTGTTACGATTTCAAGAAACAAAGTGGTTTCGTCTGAATGGATTTTCTGACAGAAAACGGTTTCCATGCAAATGTTCACACCTTATTTCCTGGGCTTTATCCCTGCCTCCAGGGGGGTTGTTGTCTGTTAGAACAGGAGTCAGGACTGTTGTCTTCTCTTTCTGGCTCCGTCACCGCTTTGCTGTGTGACACCTTGGGTAGGTCCAATGGGAACAGGGTCAATTCTCTAACTCCAGGCAGCAGTGAGCCTGGGTGAGATAAGGGATGTTAAGGCCATCTGCGAAGGAGAAAGGGATGTTTCCAGGTGCTGAATGTCAAGAACTCTAAACTTTGCTAAAATGGCTAGTCTCGAGAAACAAGAACTAGTTGGGGCCAAACTTTAACCATTGTCTTTTTTAAAGGCCATTCAGGGATGTGAGTCCCAGAGAGCCATAGAGAGGGGGAGCAACTTGCCCAAAGTCCCACAGATCAAGAAGCAGCAATGGAAGCAGGAGTGACCCTCCCTCTCAAAGGCAGCGGGACCAGACATTAGGGCCTGGTTGCAATTGCCAGCTGTGGGAGAGAGTGTGCGGCAGTGGTTAGTGAAGGGGTCCATCCATGGCTCTGACACTCAGTGTGACCCTGAGCTGGTAGCTGAGGCCCGTTTGCTATCAGTAGGGTTGGGGTCCCATGGCTACAGCCCAGCGGGGTTGAGAGGCTCCAGGAAGGTGTGTAAAGTGCTGGGATGTCAGGATCCTGGAGGCGCTGTCACCTCCGCCCTAGGGCAGTGTTCTGCACCCCCCTGCTGCTGGCTGAGTTTCTCCATCCCTTGACAATAAGACAGACTCTTGTTTTCACAGCCAGTCGATCGCCCTCGTGTCATCACCCTGCCTGCTGGCTGGGCAGGGTAACTCCTGAGGTCACCACCCTCTCCAGCCTGCCTTGGGCTTGGAGAGTGAGGAGGAGGGCGAGGGACGTCTGCTGACCCTGAACATCCGCCATCCATCATCCCATCACTGAGAGCAAGTGAGTGGCATTCGGGTTCCTCCGTGTCTTCCCCTGTCTGTCTGGGGAGAGGAGAAACAGGGGGAGAGACTATCTCCAAAGGGGGATTTCATTTGCAAACAGCCCCCAAGAGCCCCTCACTCTTAGACCGGGCAGGGGCTTCTCCAGAGCCGTCTCCGGTGTGTTTGGAAAGGTTCCAGCAATGGGGCTCCCAGCCCTTCCCTTGTGGGACACTGTTCCCCAGGCTGAGAGTCTCTGAGCTGGGCCAGACCCTGTGAGCTGCTGAGTCTGGAAATCAATGGGGAACGAGGAGGGCCCTGGTCTTCCTGTGCTTAGGGTCTTTGTGACTTTGACGTGGAGAATGGTTTTGCAGGAGAAGTCCGGGCTCCTGGGTTCTGTTCCTTCTCTAGCCTGGGCGGGAGAGTGGCCTGGGACGACAGGAGGGGGCTGCTTGTCCAGAGGAACCGATGATCTTTGGGACTGACCCCCTTGCTGGAAAAGGATGAGACTTCCTGGCTATTGCAGCAGCAGGGATTACGAGGGGGAATGTTGGGAGCAGATCATGCAATGAACTCCTGCCCGTGTGTGTAGATGGCACTCCCTGCACTCCTGTGGGGGCAGAGGGGGCTGGTGTGGTTGGAGCAGGGAGGAGGAGGAACGGAAAAGGCCCAGGAGTGAAAGGCTGCCTTGAGCCCAGACTCACCCCTGCTCCCCGCTCGGTTCCAGGATGGCCAGGCTCCTGCGGATGGTCCGGAGGAAGGCTCTGCAGGTGGCCCCAGAGCCTGAGGGAAGCAGCTGCCACCTTCGCAAGGGGCAGAGCAAGCCCTGCGTCCCCGCTGGCGGGGAAGCAGCTCCCGTCCAGGCCAGACGGCGGAAGTGCCCGGCCTTCTGGAAAAGGAACCCAGCTCCCGGCGCAGGCACCGAGCTGGGAGAGGCCCCGACCAGGCCCCAGTGGAGCTGGCCCAGGCTGCGGTTTCGCAGACAGGATCCATCCCAGGAGCTGCGCCGGGCAGGGTGGCTCTGGGGCTTGTTGTGTGGGCAGCAGCGGCCCCAGGAGCCCAGCCCTCCTTCCCATCAGGAGGCATCGCCCTGCCCAGTCACTGAGGACCTTCCAGCCCCCGCAGGCCAGGAGGGGGAAGGTCCCTGTCCCAGCACCGGCAGCTCAGCAGGGGACAGCGGCAGCACCTGGGCCTCTGGCAGCAGCCAGAGTGATGGAGGCCACTGCTTTGTTCCAGGTGAGGAGCCAGGCTGGGCTGAGGGAGGGCTGAGGACGGGATGTGAACACCCTGGGCCCAGAAGCTCTCCCAGGGATACGGGGGGGGTCCCCAGCCCAGGTGTCTGACCGGAGCCCCGCGAACCCCACGGACAGCAGCAGCCATCACACAGCTGCCCCTTCCACACAGGGACCTGGGGGTGGGGGCGTGAAGAGCTGCTGCCACGTTGGTCCTTGCTGCTCCGGGCGGGGGGAACAGGCACCTCCCCTGGAGTCCTGGGCAGGGGAGGGGGGCTCTGCTCTGGGCTTCTGAAGCTGTTGGGGGCTGAAGGCATCCCTGAGAGGGAGGTTTGGGGCCCGATCTGCCCTGGGTGCCTGAGGTGGGAAGGGGGGTCTTGAATCCTGCTCTGCCCACCACACCCCTGTCCTTCCCTCCCTGGTGCAGGGACCCCCCTGGATTCGGAGCAGGAGGAAGGGGTGGACATGGCCAAAGATGAAGCTGCTCTCAAGGTCATCCGAGAGCAGCTCCAGTGCAGAGATAAGGTACAAATGTTCCCCACCTGGGCTGGAAGCAAGATTGCCCTGTCCCTTCCCAGCATCCCCACCCCCTGCCGAGGGTCTTGTCCCTCCTGATCCACCACCCCTAATGGGTCCCTTTTACATCCATGATGTGGGACCCCCAAGATGGGGGTGTTTGTCCCACAACAGCCGAGGTCATCTCCCCCCACAGGCACTGTCCCAGTTCCTGATCCTGCTTGTGTAGGAGTTGTGACGATGTGACGCAGCAGGGAGGGGGGAGTGTTGACCTGGGAATGTGCCCTGGGGACGGGAGACCTGAGAGCCTGTCACCTGAGCCAGGAGGGGGAGGGGGAGGTAACACCTCTGCCCAGGAATGTGGAGGGAGGCTGCAGCAGGGAACCTGCTCGGTGGGTTTAGTTTCAGTTTGGGGCTGGGTGGAGGAACACAGGGAACCCCAGGGCTGGGGTCTAAGCTCCCTGCTCCCCCAGAAGGACTTCACTGAGGGGTCCTGGGTGTACCCACAAGCTCTGTTTTGGACTGTGTTCCTGTTGTCCAATAAACCTTCGGTTTTACTGGCTGGCTGAGAGTCTCAGTGAATCCCAGGAAGAGGGGTGCAGGGCCTGGACTCCCCCACACTCCGTGACAACTGGTGGCAGCGGTGGGATCTACTGCACCCCGTGAACGGCGCTTCCTGCAGTAAGTGACTGGGGAACAGTAAAACGAAGGGGGATTGACGGGGACCAGGCGTGCTGAAGATTCAGAGAGAGAGACGGTTTCAGGGGGCGGTTAACCCCTGGGAGTGTGTCACCAGAGAGAAGGACTTTTGCAGTAACAGGGTCCCCCGGGGGATTGCAGCGAGCGGTCCCAGGGGCGGAGGAGTCTGCAACTCGACCCTGGCAAAGAGGTGGTGACCTCAAGAAGGACTGGCACACTAGGGGCTTTTCCTGGAAACCGTGGACAGCTGCCCGGCCTGCGAGTGGCCAGCCGGGAGATGTACGCTAAACGCCTTAAGAGCGACCTGGTGGAGCTGTGCAGGCAGAGGGGGCTGCGCGTCGGGAGGTCCACCAAGGAACAGCTGATTGCCCAGCTGGAGGAGAGGGATCGCTTGGATGACCCGATCCCTGTCCCTGAGGGAAGCCGCCCGGCGGACGCAGCGTGGGCCCTGGGGCCTGACCAGGCTGGGAGGGGTCAGACTGCTGCCCAGGACACCCCGAGACCCTTCCTACCTATGCCTGGGGGAGGGGTTGTGGGAAGCCCAGCGAATACCGAGGGCCCCCTGACCCCAGCAGCCAGCAGGGGATCCTCCCAGCGGAGCTCCCCATCCCTGGAGCGGATGCGGCTGGAATGGGAGAGGGAGAGGAAAATGAGGGAGCTGGAGGATCATGAAAAACAACGTCAACATGAGGAGAAACAACGTCAACATGAGCAGGAGGAGAAGGAGAAACAACGTCAACATGAGCAGGAGGAGAAGGAGAGGGAGCGTCAGGAGAAGGAGAGGGAGCGTCAGGAGAAGGAGAGGGAACGTCAGGAGAAGGAGAGGGAACGTCAGGAGAAGGAGAGGGAACGTCAACATGAGCAGCAGGAGAAGGAGAAACAAAGACAGCATGAACTGGAGCTGGCCAGGCTGAGGAGCAGTGGGGCCCCGGCTGCGGTGAGTGAGGGGGGACCCAAGACTGCAAGGAGCTTTGATAAGTGCTTCCTGGCCCAGCGGAAGGAGGGGGAGGACATAGATAGCTTCCTGACGGCCTTTGAGAATGCCTGCGAGCTGCACAGGGTTGACCCTGCAGACAGGCTCCAGTTCCTCACCCCCTTACTGGACCCCAAAGCCGTGGAGGTCTACAGCCGGATGACAGGGGCAGAGGCAGGGGACTATGAACTGTTCAAACAGGCTCTGCTCCGTGAGTTTGGGCTGACCCCCGAGATGTACCGGAGAAGGTTCCGGAGTCAGCGTAAAACGCCTGAGGTCACCTACCTACAACTGGTCAACAGGATGCAGGGATATGCCCGCAAGTGGACAGTGGGGGCCCAAACTAAAGAGGACCTGCTTGACCTGTTTGTACTGGAGCACCTGTATGAACAGTGCCCTTCCGACCTGAGGCTGTGGCTGGTGGACAAAAAGCTCGCGAACCCCCAGCATGCAGGGCAGCTGGCCGACGAGTTTGTGAACAGTCGGTCAGGGGGTAGCCGGGAGGAGTCCCAAAAGAACAGGCCCCCCCCGATGCAGAGAGAGAGTCACCATGGGGCCTCCCAGCGGGGAAATAGGGAGAACCCCCTCCAAAGGGGAACGCCTGGTGTCGGGCCCCTCCGACCCGTTCGAGGGGACCAACGTGACCTGAGCTGCTATCACTGTGGCCAGAGAGGCCACGTACGGGCCCAGTGCCCCGGGCTCAGGGACAAACTGAGCAGACCCAACCTACCCAGGGTTAACTGGGTAGGGACTCAGCTGGACGAGGGGCAGGCGACCCAGGAAAGGGGGGCTACCAGTTTGCCACCTGCTCAGGAGGGAAGAGTACCCCCAGCCAGCCCCGCCAGAGGGCTGGAGGCTCTGGACTCAGGGTGCTCGGTTTACAGGGTGGGTGCGGGGCTGTCCCTCCGGAGAGAGTGCCTTGTTCCCCTGGAGGTGGATGGGAGGAAGGTCAATGGATACTGGGATACGGGCGCGGAGGTGACGCTGGCCCGGCCCGAGGTGGTGGCCCCAGATCGGGTGGTGCCCAACACCTACCTGACCCTGACGGGGGTGGGCGGGACCCCATTTAAGGTGCCCGTGGCAAGGGTACACCTGAAATGGGGGACCAAGGAGGGCCCCAAGGATGTGGGGGTACACCACCATTTGCCCACTGAAGTTTTGATGGGGGGAGACCTAGAGGACTGGCCAAGCGACCCCCAGACCGCCCTGGTTGTGACCCGTAGCCAGAGCCGGCGAGGGGCACTGCGACCTGACCCTGGGGAGGGTACCACACTGGAGGCGCGAGACCCTACTCGGGTGGGGAGGGAGCGCCGAGGGGCACGGCTCAGAGAGGCTGCGGCCTCAGACCTGGCCACGGAGGGGGAACCGGGCCCCATCCCTTCCCCAGCCGCTGAGTTCCAGGCCGAGTTGAGGAAAGATCCCTCCTTGCAGAAGCTCAGGGACCTGGCCGACCTCAGTGAGGGACGGACCATGAGGAGAGGCTGCCAGGAGAGGTTCCTGTGGGAGAAGGGGTTCCTGTACCGAGAATGGGCTCCCCCAGGGGAAGGGGAGTCCTGTGGGATCAGGAGGCAGCTGGTGGTCCCCCAGAAGTACCGCCGCAAGCTCCTGTCCCTGGCCCATGACATCCCCCTCGCAGGGCACCAGGGAATCCGGCGCACCCGGCAGAGGTTGCTACAGAACTTTTACTGGCCCGGGGTCTTTACCACCGTCCGGCAGTATTGCCGATCCTGTGACCCCTGTCAGAGGGTGGGGAAGGCCCGGGACAAGGGGAAAGTGGCGTTGAGACCTTTGCCCATCATAGAGGAGCCTTTCCAGAAGGTGGCCATGGACATCGTGGGGCCTCTCAGCAAGACGACCCGGTCGGGGAAGAAATACATTCTGGTGGTGGTAGATTTCGCCACCCGCTACCCCGAGGCAGTGCCCTTAGCTTCCATTGAAGCAGACACCGTGGCAGATGCGCTCCTGACCATTTTCAGCCGAGTGGGGTTCCCCAGGGAAGTCTTGACAGACCAAGGCTCCAACTTCATGTCGGCCCTGCTCCGGTGCTTGTGGGAGAAATGTGGGGTCCGGCATGACTGGGCCTCAGCGTATCACCCCCAGTCCAATGGGCTGGTGGAGAGGTTTAACGGGACGCTAAAGATGATGCTGAAAACCTTTATGAACCAGCACCCGCAGGATTGGGACAAGTACTTACCTCACCTGCTGTTCGCGTACAGGGAGGTGCCCCAGGAGTCTACCGGATTTTCGCCTTTCGAACTGTTATATGGAAGGAGGGTGAGGGGCCCCCTGGACCTGATGAGAGACGAGTGGGAGGGGAAGGCCACTCCCGATGGAGAGTCAGTGGTGGAGTATGTCCTGACCTTCCGAGAGAGACTGGCTGAACTCATGGGCCTGGCCAGGGAGAATCTGGCCAGAGCCCAGAGGAAGCAGAAGGTCTGGTATGACCGCACGGCGCGGGCCCGTGCCTACGCCACCGGGGATCAGGTGATGGTTCTCATCCCTGTGAGAAAGAACAAACTACAGGCCGCCTGGGAGGGCCCGTTCAAGGTCGTCAAGCAGCTCAATGAGGTAAACTATGTGGTGGAGCTGTCGAACCGGGCCCACCACCGCCGGGTGTACCATGTGAATATGATGAAGCCATATTATGCCAGGGGGAATGTGGTGTTAGCTGTGTGTGGTCAGTGGGAGGAGCAGGGAGATGACCCTTTAGTAGATCTATTCCCTGGGACCAGAGCTGGTTCCCCCCTGGAAACAATCCCCCTCTCGGATCAGCTCACCCCTGCCCAGCAAGCTGAGGTCAGGGGGGTGCTGCATCCGTACCGACAGCTGTTTTCCAACCAGCCTGGACGCACTAATCTGACTGTCCACCGGGTGCAGACAGGGTCGCACCCGCCGATAAGATGCTCCCCCTTCCGAGTCACAGGGAAAACTGCTCAGGACCTGGAAAGAGAGGTCCGGGACATGCTGGCTTTGGGGGTGATCCAGCCATCGGCCAGCCCTTGGGCCTCGCCGGTGGTGCTGGTCCCCAAAAAGGATGGGTCAGTCCGGTTCTGTGTGGACTATCGGAAGCTCAATGCCATCACTGTATCGGATGCCTACCCCATGCCCAGGCCGGACGAGCTCCTAGACAAGCTGGGAGGAGCTCGGTACCTTACCACCATGGACCTTACAAAGGGCTACTGGCAAGTGCCGCTGGATGCAGATGCCCGGCTGAAATCGGCCTTTATCACCCCTCTGGGGCTCTATGAGTTTCTGACCCTGCCTTTCGGCCTCAAGGGAGCGCCGGCCACCTTCCAGCGCCTGGTGGACCAGCTCCTGAGGGGGATGGAGAGTTTTGCCGTGGCGTATATTGACGACATCTGTGTCTTTAGCCAGACCTGGGAGGACCACGTGTCCCAGGTTAGACAAGTGCTGGACCGACTCCAGGGGGCTGGGCTGACTGTCAAAGCGGAGAAGTGCAAGGTGGGGATGGCTGAAGTATCTTACCTGGGCCATCGGGTGGGGAGCGGCCGCCTAAAGCCGGAACCGGCCAAGGTGGAGGTGATCAGAGACTGGCCCGCTCCCCACACCAAAAAGCAGGTCCAAGCCTTTATTGGGATGGCAGGATACTACCGAAGATTTGTGCCCCACTTTAGCGCCATAGCCACCCCCATCACTGAGCTATGCAAGAAGGGGAAGCCAGACAAGGTGGTCTGGACCGAGCAGTGCCAGGAGGCTTTCCGGGCGCTGAAGGAGGCTCTGGTCAGTGGCCCAGTTCTAGCAAACCCAGACTTTGACAAGCCCTTTGTGGTGTTCACCGACGCCTCCGACACGGGACTGGGGGCGGTGCTAATGCAGGAGGATGAAAAGGGGGAGAGACACCCCATCGTGTACCTGAGCAAGAAGTTGCTACCCCGGGAGCAACACTACGCGGCCATCGAGAAGGAGTGCCTGGCCATGGTGTGGGCCCTCAAGAAACTAGAGCCCTATCTCTTCGGGCGACACTTCACCGTCTACACCGACCACTCTCCCCTGACCTGGCTGCACCAGATGAAAGGAGCCAACGCCAAGCTCCTGAGGTGGAGCCTGCTCCTGCAGGATTACGACATGGACGTGGTCCACGTGAAGGGAAGTGCCAACCTGATAGCGGATGCGCTGTCCCGGAGAGGGGGCCCCGAACTTCCCCAGGTCACTGGTCACAGTGACCCCGCTCAGTTCAGTCTCGAAGGGGGGAGAGATGTGACGATGTGACGCAGCAGGGAGGGGGGAGTGTTGACCTGGGAATGTGCCCTGGGGACGGGAGACCTGAGAGCCTGTCACCTGAGCCAGGAGGGGGAGGGGGAGGTAACACCTCTGCCCAGGAATGTGGAGGGAGGCTGCAGCAGGGAACCTGCTCGGTGGGTTTAGTTTCAGTTTGGGGCTGGGTGGAGGAACACAGGGAACCCCAGGGCTGGGGTCTAAGCTCCCTGCTCCCCCAGAAGGACTTCACTGAGGGGTCCTGGGTGTACCCACAAGCTCTGTTTTGGACTGTGTTCCTGTTGTCCAATAAACCTTCGGTTTTACTGGCTGGCTGAGAGTCTCAGTGAATCCCAGGAAGAGGGGTGCAGGGCCTGGACTCCCCCACACTCCGTGACAGGAGTGGTGGGGAATTTGGACAATAGGCCGGTCCCCACAATCCCCCATTGAGGCCTGAGCCCTGGAGCTGGTGTGGGTGGGGCAGGAAGTTCCCTAGCTAACAGGTTCTCTCTCGCTATACCCCACTCCTGGTGGGTCCAGGATGAGGGGCAGCAGCTCCTGTTCCTTCAGGCCATCTACCCCGCATGTCTGGCTGCACGGGAGAGAGGGGAGGACACGCTGGAGCCGCGCTGCTGCAAGGCGGCTCTTGTGAAGAGGATCGTGGTGAGTGAGACACGCCATATGGCAGCTGGAGGGAGGAGAGAGACACGGGATTGCAGGGGTATGGCCGGGCTAATGGGTGGGGGCTGGGTGGTGTTGGAGGGGGCAGCAGAGGACAAGGATTGCTGGGGCTCAAGACTTGGGATAAGAGAAGGGAGAAATTGTGAGATTGGTCAGTAGTGGGCAGGGGGGGACTTGTGGGGCTGGAGGGCAGCTGAGAGTGGGAGCCAAGGAATCACATGGTCCCAGCTCGGTCGTCGGGATGGGGCTGAATGGGGGCAGTTTTGAGAGGGAGGAGGAGAGAAGGGGATTGGGAGTGAGCTGGGCAGGAATCCGGGAAGGGGGACAAGTCTGATGGGCAGGAAGGAATGGGAGGAGCGGGAGGTGGTGGGGGATCCTGCTGGCCATGTGGGGCACTGGCTGTGTCATCTCCTCACTGGGAGGTGTGAGTCGGGCCTGAATCTCACATGCTCCTTTGTCTCCTTCGCATCTCACAGGAGCTCATCGAGGAGCTTCCCGATGACTCGTCACCCAGCGCCATCCTCACCCACTCCCTGGCTGCAGTGGGCAACCTCTGGTACTGAGACAGCCCCACCCCAACCCCGCCGGCTCCCCTCACCCCAGTGCTGCTCAGGCCCAAGGCTGGGAGTCACCATCACTGTCCCTCACAGCTCACCTCTCAAGAGTGGCGCCTCTGGCAGAGATGGTGGGGTGGGAAGGGTCACTCTCTCCTGGCAGGGCTGTTCTTTTCACTCCCATAACATGACAGGGGCCTTGGGGAGGGGCTCACTCCCCGGCTCAGATACAGGAGGGTCAGCAGGCTCCAGGGAACAGGAGCTATTCCTGTCCTGCCACTGTCTGTCTGGGACGCCTTGGCCTTGTCATTCCCTAGCTAAGTGCCTCAGTTTCCATTCTCGCCAGCCTGTGCCTCTATCCCTGTGGGTTGGAGTCCGTGTTGGCGACAGTCCCACGCCCGTACTGCACAGTCTAATACCAGCTCCTCTCTCTTGCCAGCACCATGAAACCTGCGCTGGAGCCAGCCCTAGAGACCCACCTCTTGCGAGCTGCCCTTCACTCCGTCTTCACCCTGGGCACGGAGAAGGACACCACCGACATCCAGGTACCTCCTCCTCCTCCGTCCTCTTACTTTTCCAGAGTAGTCCTTGGTCCCTGCTCCCTTGATTCGCTGGAGCTCCAGATTTAGGGGTGGGGTAGCGGAGATGGAACAAGCTGCAGGGTTGGATCCTTCCCTCCAGCAGGGAAGAGATTACCCCTTCCTGGGGGATTTCTTTCTTTCTTTCTTTCTTTCTTTCTTTCTTTCTTTCTTTCTTTCTTTCTTTCTTTCTTTCTTTCTTTCTTTCTTCCATAAGCCGTGTTTTGCCCAGAAGCCCAGCTTCCATGCATGGCAACTTGGCTGTTTCATACTCTTCTGCCTACAAGGCCCTCTGCAGAGACCTGCTAAGCTCATGGATCAAAGGTCTAGGGGTCATCAATTCTTGTGAATTGCCTGCAGTGGGATGTGAAGGAGAGAGGCCAGGAGATGTGTTTGGGAGTCTCCCCAGTGCTTCCCAGAGACCCCTCTTCCCATCCTGTGGCAGGTGTAGGCCCAGGTTCCCTAACTCTGACCCATGCTTTGCAGGCTCTGCACAAAGTCATCCCAGAGGTCCTGGATGCCATGCTGGGGAACCTGCTGGCAGAGTCCCCAGACACAGACAGGCTCCACTTCATCTTGGAGGTGAGCCCCATTTGACAGTAACTCTTTGGAGGACTGGTAAGGAGAGACTGGAAGATCCATTTTCTACTCTGTCCTCCTAGCTGGGTCCCCAGTGGACCGTCCTTGGTTGGGGAGGTCAGTGCAATGCAGTGTGAGGTCCTTCCTTCTTGAGGGACAGAGGAAGGAGCTGGGACTTCAAGCCAGAGCTCTGCCTGGTTCTGCTGAGCACTAAGCACAGGGCTCCTGGCTGTCTTGGGGAGTGAGAGTCCGAAAACCCAGTTCTCAGTCACTCCCTACATCCCCGCAAGGATTTTCGTAGCAGGGAAAGGCCGAGGGTTCAGTCTCCTTTCTGGTGAACTGTTCAGGAATCAGGAGTTCTGGAAGGATGGGACCAGCCCCGACCCCAAACATTGTCCCAATCTAGAGAGACACTGAGAAGTTGTGACCTGCAGGGTACAAGCTGCATCCTGGGGGAAAGAATCCCCTTCTAAAGCTCTGCCATCAATGACTCAGCTATTCCCCCCTGCACAGATTGTCTCAGGCCCCTGGGGCTGGGGGCGTGGGGCTCATTTGCAAAGCAGGTGCACCTGGCCACTGAGCCTGACCTGCCTCCTTTCCCCACAGCATGTCAACTTGTGGGTCGTGTCCAGGGTGTCGCAGGAGCGAGCCAGGGCTATCAGGAGCAGCACAGCCCTGCTGAGATACACAGTCACCCTCCCTGAGTTTGACATAAGTGAGCTCCGCGACCAGCTTGCTGGCTCCAGGTGGAGGCGGGCTGGCTCCAGCGGGCTGCAGGATCTGCTGCTGCCGGGGCTGTGGCTTAGGAGGTTACTTCATGGGGAGGCAGAGTGAGAGCAGGGACTGAGCTAGGCTTGAGTCAAGTTCTTCTTGTCCTGGTTCAGTGTTGTCCCTGGGCCTTTAAGGGGACCATGCTCCAGCCCCTGCTTGGCATCCCAAAGCAGCTCCGGGCTCCCTTGGCAGCAGAGCAAATGAAGGGTCGATCTCAAGCTCCTCTCCCCCAGCATCTCTTGCAGAGCGGCTAAGGGGAAGGAGCCCTCTTGCCCAGGGGAGTTGAGAGGAAAATGCTGATGGAGTCCCCTCTCCTCTTCCTTCCATTAGATCTCAGCTGAATTCCCTAGGATGGGTCACCATGTGGCCCAGCTGGCTCTATTTGTCAGCGATCCAGACAAGGACATCAGCCGGCAGGCCAGGGAGGGGACTTACCGGCTCTACCAACTGCTGCTCCAACAGAGGGGTAAGGAACCCAGCTGGGACACGGAACCCAATAGGGGACTATGAGTGACCACAGGTGGATAATGGGACCCCAGACCATTTTTCTCAGACTGACCCCAGCTGGAGGACAAGTCTCTCTCTGCCTCTGTTCTTCTCCACTCCACTGTGCAGCCACCAATGGGATTGGAAGGACACAGACACTGCAACCAGAATGAGAAAAGTCTCTCTCTCTCTCTCTCTCTCTCTTCCAGGCCTGACCATACATGACGCGGAAGATCTCTGGTGCTATGACTGGCACCAGGACAGAAGGCTCTTGGGCTACAAGAATACAGCCAGAGTGGGGGAGGTAAGGGCACTGTGCCAGGGCATGAGACAGCTCAGGGAGTGTGGCTGGCTGGGTTCCCTGCAGCGGATGCCTCCTGGAGACAGGAAAAGAGCCCACTCCTTATTTCCAGCTCAGAGTTCCTCATCCAGCAACCAGTGGGACAGGCTGGTGCGAAAGGTCCCACATTGGAACCTCGCTAGTTGCCGTGATTTGAGTGTCTTACATGGCTGCATTGCTACGTGGCATAAGGAGGATCCCCGGGTGGGTGAGTTAATATAAGATTATGGCTCTGGGTGTCTCTGTACTCCTTGACCTCCTGGCTGATCGCCAAGTGTCTGAGAGGAGAGCCCTGAGTCAGTCAGTCACGATTGCTTGATCAGACCCTTGTTTAATTCCCTGCACCCTGTAGAAGCAGAGAAAGGAGGTGGGCTTTGCCCAATTCCATTGCCGGTCAGGAAGCAGAACGCCCCAACCTGGGAACTGGGTAGGGGACACAGTGAGCTCCAGAGCCAGTATGGACCACATGCGCCCCCCTCATGTCTCCAGACCCGGCCAGGGAATGGCAGAGTATCTGGACCTCAGCCACTGTTCCAAAGAAGCACATTGTCACTGAGCCAAGTTGCGGCTACTTGCTGTACAAGTAGAAAATCAAAGACACCCCCCCGCCCCCGTCTCACAACTGTGGTGAGAATATCCAAACCTTCGAACACACCGTAACACAGTGCCCCCAGCCTGGAGTCAAAGGTGAAATGGGTGATTTCCACAACATCACAGAGGAGGCCTTGGAGTGGCTCCTGGATCGACAAGGGCATCGACAGAACGCTGCTCCACAGACGCCCCGTGAGAGAGACTGTGTGAGCTTGTCCCGCCTCCCACAAGCTGAATTGCTGCAGCAGAAGAAAAGTCTCCGAGGAGCGTCTGGGATGGGGACTGGGCCATGAGTCTCCTTGTCCTTGTCAGGCTGCAGGTTGGATTCCCTGTGAAGAAACCAAGGAGCTGCAGAGGCCATTCCCAGCGACGAGAGAAATCACTAAGCTGCGGGGAAGAGACCTTTGGTCTGTCAGCTCCAACCCCCTCGCCCCCCACAACACACACACACTCCTCTAGCCGCTGAGGTGCAGGAGATCTCTCTGCTGGAAGCAACACAGGGTCCCCTGTGGTCTCTGTGCCCTGCACAGCAGAGTGGGCCTGCTCACACACATTAGAGATCCATTTCCAGCCCATCCTGGCCCCTGCCATAAATTGCCCTCCTGAAAGAGCCACTGGAGGCTTTGGTCCCTAAGCATCTGCGACCTTTTAATAAAGGGGCTTCCCTGAGCCCTGGGAGCCTGAAAGCCTCCTGGGGAATGAAGTGCCTTGGCCACAGCAGCTCTCTTCCCCGCCCTTTGGGGCTCTAGAGGCCATTGTACCGCCAGGACTTGGAGGCTGGCTGTGGGCAATCTGCTCGAGCCTCTTGTCCTCTTGGTTTTAGGTCTTTGGAAAATTCTTCTCCATCGGGCAGAAAAGATCCTTCCTGCAGACAGCAGTGCTGGCCATCCACGACCCCCTGCTGCGTGTCAGCCAGGCTGGGCTGGTGCTCGTCTACTCCCTCCTGGGGGAAGCCCAGCAACTGATGGGGGTCACGGTAAGCAGCTGCAATCGACTCAGGAGCTTGGGGTGGGGGCCGGGGCCTCATTCCCATCCTATCGCCATTCGCTGGCCTGGTGGCAAGGAGCCTAGTGGGGACTTCTGGACTTCATGGACTTCTCTTCTTAGGGTGTGGTGCTCTGCTATCACTCCTGGGAAGGACAGGAGAGTCCCCTAAGTGCCTCTGGGAACCTTTCCTGCCCCACAGAGCTGCACCCATTTCCCCATAGCCTAGTGTCCATGTCACCCGAGCCACCATCGAGAGTTGCTCCCTTCCCTGGCAGCCTGGGAGGCCAAGGACTGACTGGTGCTGGCGACTGAGCAGGAAGGGCTGAGGCACATGGGCCTGGGAAGCTGGTCTTGCTGCTGGTAGGGCTGGACCCGCTCTCGAGAGATTGGGAGGATTCAGTCAGCAGGGGCTGCTGACCTGCCCCGTTCCCCAGGGCTGCCATCCTGTGGCTTCAGCTTTTGTCACTGGGGTGACTTGGGGAAAGGTCTCAAGCTCTCCCCATCCCACTTCACTGCTGCCAGAATCCCTCCTGCCCCCCGCCACCCTGCTAGAGTCCCCTCCCTTCCCTACCTGGGTGGGGATGGAGGTAGGGGTGGAGGAGAGAGTTCTACGAACTTGAGCGGTGTCCCCAGGTGGGTTGGAGGTGGAACAGCTGTCAGGGGCATGGATGGGGAGGTGGCAGAAGTTCAGCCGACAAGGAGGGGGGTTGGCACTGGAGGTCACTAGAGAGGACAGCAAGCCTCCATCCTGGGGGTCGGGATGGTGAATCCACCACTCAGACATGAGCAGCTGCTGGGTGGAAATGATGGTGCTGATTCCAGGTGCCCTTCATCCTCCCTGATTCCTGGGGAGTGTCTCCGTCTCTGACATGTTCTCGTTCCCCTGCAGCACGAGGATGTCACAGCCAAGGTCATGTGCCAGCTTCACATCATCAGGCACTTGCACCAGATGCCCGAGGCGCTGCAAGGGCTGTGGCTCATCTGATGCTCTTAAAGGTTCCCCTCCCTGTTCAGCAAGTCCCACTCCCTGCTGCAGGTACTGCTCTGTCTCACTGTAAATGGGGGGCTAGTGGAAGAGGAAATGGAGGCCCCTGGCACTCACAGAAATTCTCTCCCCTCTCTGTGGAGCCGGGTCCTTCCCTCGGCCCCCCAAATTCCTTCATCTGGGGCAGGAGCTCTTTCCCTCACACCCATATCCCTCCCCTCTTTCCTTGATCTCACCCCCATCCCATTCTCCGTGCTCCCAGGTAGAGATCTTCCTGCCCCATGTGGCGCAGAAGGACCTTTGTGTCAGAGCTACAGACTGTCTGCCCAACTGAAGCTCAGGAAGCTCCACATTTGAGGAGGTGAGGATGGGACAGAGGTTCAGGGCTAGCTTCATCTCCTGCCCTTTATTCTTCCTTTGGCCCTTCTCTGGACTCTGCGAGTCTGAGATGAAGAGGAGCCTGCTCCCCCCGTGTCTTGTAGGCCGTGGGGTGTGTGACAGCCTCCCAGATGGGTGCAGTCAGAAGATGAACCACCTCAGGGAGCAGTCGGGGCAGGTCCCTGGTCCGAGGAAACCAAGCAGTGGTAGGTCTCAAAGAGGCTGAGAGGGAAGACCCCGCTCCCTCACGGAGGTAAGAGTCATTGACTTCTTTGGGCATCTGGGTTTCTTGGGGGAGAAATGGGATCTCTGCTGCATAGGCTGGCTGGGAGCTTCCCCCATCCCTGGGACAGAGACATCTCCATCAATGTGCCACCCTTGTTCTTTTCCTAGCAAGAGACTCCCCAGAGAACTCCTCAAACCTGTTCTCCTGGAAGCGTTTGTGGGAGGAGGCTCCCATCCCTCAGTCTCCAACTCCATCATGCAGTCTCTTTCACCTAACATCTCCGCTCTCCAGCTCCACTTCCCGCAGCAGGACAAACGGACCTTCAGCTCCTAGAGAACAGACTCTGACCTCCTTCTGATCAGCAATGGGGTTTCACCATCCCCTCAGCAAACCTGTCAGCTGGGCTGGACCGGATTTGAAGGAGGAGGGTATCTCAGAGGGTGGCTTGGCCTATGGCTGCCTAGCCTGGGGCTAGGCCAAATTGATGACCAAGTGAGCCCAACCTGAGAGGAAACAAGAGGAAACAGCAGCAAAAGTACAGAAGCAGAGCGAGCTGTTCAGTCGACGGCCTTGGGCCAAACCCTGGAGTCCAGGGTAGGACCGGCTTCTCTCACCGTCCCTAAGGAAGGGGACATAGAAGACCCTAGAAACCCAAGAAGGGCAGGCCGAGCCGAAATCAGGCTGAGACAGAACTCCCCTCGAGGGTGGAAGGCCTTGTTTCTGTTCAAGACATTTTTGGACTTTGTTTGGAAGGAGCACGACCCAGGAAGGAGTGGAGTAAAGGCCAGTCACCTGGTTGGAGGGCTGAGTTCCCAGCCAACAAACTGAAAGAGTGAGTATCAGCGGGGTTGCTAGCCCAGCTAGAAAGCGATGACTCGAAGCCTGGCCAGCATCTAGCGGTGAGTGAACTCTGGTAAACACTTGCTTCCATTCTGGAAACAGCCTGGTATTGGAGAGTGGGTGGGGAGAGCAGGGAGGTGGGAGGGGTTCCTGAGACTGGGGTGGGGAGGAAGCTGTGGGGCTGGGAGGGGAAGGACATGGCCCAGCTTGTGGGAGGGATCCTGCTGGCTGTGTCTGGAGCCCTGTGTAGCCTCTTCTGTGGGAAGTTCCCATGGATCAGTGGGGCCTGAATCTCTCCTGCTCCTTTGGTCTCTTTGGGCTTCACAGGAGATGTCTGGTGAACTGCCCTTGGACTCTGGGCCCAGCACCGCTCAGAAATTATTCGCTACCTTCAGAGAGACAGGGCACAGCTCAGCCTGTTGGGTAGGCTGGAGACTCACACTTCACTCAAACACACAACCCAGAGGTGCTTTGGGAAGCACAGTAACAAAGAAGAGATTGAAGTGAAACTAAGCAAGAGAAAGAGACAAATTTCAAACAGACAAACAGAACACAACACACTTTGTAGTGACTTAAACTGAATCTTAACAAGTCACAATCTTTGCCTTAGCAGTTTCCTGACTAACATCTCAGCTTTCCTAACAGACCTTCTTTGATGTCCCTGTAGGGTACAAAACTTCTCTGTCGAATCCGCTGATTTGATTGCTTCGTCTTCTGGTTTCAGACCCTCTGTTCTCCTTCTGGGCTGCCTGGACCCTGACTGTAACATCTCTCTGGCCCAGCCTCTTACACAAATGTGTGCTGCAGCCAGGCCAGCGCAGGGAGCAGTGGGGACAGATGATCTCATCCTGTCAGACCAAGAAACAAGGGTCCCATTGAGGCTTAGATGGAAGATCCCAGGCATCTCCTGGAGGTAAGAACCATGCACTCTTCCGGGCACTTGGGGCTGTTGCAAGAAAGAGGGGGCTCCTGTTCCATAGCCTATTTGTCATCGTGACTGTGTTTTTTTATTCTCAGAGGATGCGGCCGGGACCCTGCAGACTGTTTTGTGCAGGAGGTTTGAGCTGGGAGAGATCACTCCCTGTCATGACCCATGGGTCATTAACCCGGGTCTGCAGGGTTCCTGGGACCAGCCACCCTCCAGCACGCCACCTGGAAGCCTACGAAAAACTGCTTACCTAGGACTGACGAAGTCCAGACCCAGTTTGAGGCTCCTATTGGCAGAGTCCCAGAGCAGCTAATCGGCCCCCAGGACCTCCTTAAACCAGCAGCAGGAACAAGAAGCTGTCTGAACACCCGAGCTGCTCCCCGGCTCTGGACCGTGTGTTGGCTGTTCCTGCTCCCACTCCCCAGGCTTGATTTCCTGGCATGCGGACTCGGGGTGACTCATCTGACTTGAGGTGCTGAACACAATTTGGTCTTTTGCTTCTGCTCTTCCAGTGTCCTGACCCAGCTCACTCTCGACTCCTGTCTCGTGAGTGTGGACTCTGCCTCTGACCACTAGGTCTGGCTGCCCATGACCCGGCCGTGACACTGACTTTTCTACATTCCTCCAGTGCCCTTTTCTGCTCTCCAGCTCTGCTCTCCCAGCAAGACACACCGATGCCTTTGCTCCCAGAGTCCTGCTTGCCTGCTAGTCAAGGGCACAGGGGGAGTGCTTTTCTTGCCCCCTCCCCTACCACAGCTGCTTTTCCTCGGGGACTCTCCGTAGCGCAGAAGAGAATCCGTCCTGGCAGCAATTCAGGAAGTCACGGAAGGGACGGTCTGCTCAGCTCCCTCTGCAATGCCACTGCCCGAGACCATTACGAGTGGGTGCCCAGTGACTGCGCCGGCAGCTCCTTGAGAGACTGCTGGGGGCAGGGTAGTCGTGTTTCCCGGTGACTGCGGGAAGCCATGCAAAGAGTGCGGCATTGAGGAGACTCTCCTGCTGTCCCAAAGGGTTTCTGTTCTCCTGCACGGTCAGACCGTGGGGCCGGCTGGCAGAATGGGGAAGAGCTGGTTGGTGATGAGTCGGAGGATTCACCATAGAGGTGGCAGCAGCTGCAGATCCTGGAGTCGCTGTGGTCGGGTTACCATGCGGCCAGATTTTCCCGGACATGTCCCGCTTTTGGGGTTTTAAATCGCCCTCCGGGAGGAATTTGTAAAACTCTCCAAAGGGCCGGGATTTCCCTCCCAATGCAGCACTCTGGGGGTGGTGGTGGGGGAGCTGCG